>NW_008329576.1:1684985-1726010 GCF_000622305.1 Nannospalax galili
AAAAAAACCTAATGTAGCGGTTGGTCATCATTAATCTGAAAATCTGAGATCTGGAATACTCTAAAATCTGAAACTTCTTGGGCACCAACATGATTCTTACTAGTGAAAAATTTCACATCTGACCTTATGTGACTGCCAGCAGTTAACACAAGGACAAGAAAAATGTTGCATAAAATTATCTTTAGGCTACATACATAGGACATGAAACATAAGTGAAATTGGAATTTAGTTTTGGGTCAATGCCGCCAAGATATTCTATATGTACATTTAAATATTTCCAAATCTGAAAATCTTTAAGATGTGAAAACATTTTGGGTCCTAAGCATTTTGGATAGGGGCAGTCAAGCTCTGTAATAAATATTCTTCTGCTCTTCTTCTGGATCTTGTATTTGGTAACATTTGCAACATTGCTTATTATTTGCTTTTCCCCAAACCATTTTATTTAGTTGCAGATGTCATGGCATTTATTTCTCAGCATATTTTAGTATACATCTGCTAAAGGCAAGAATATTTTCTTACATAGATATAGTACAGTTATCTTGCTGAGGTGATGTAATATTGCTGCAATATTATTGTCCAATATGTCACCCATATTCACATTGGATTTAGTTATGTCTCCTTAGTCTTTATAGTAATTCCAAGCCTTTGTTTGTCTTTCATGACACTGACTGTTTTGAAGAGTCTAGGCAAGCTGATTTTCAGAATATCTTTCTGCTTGGTTTGTCTTGGTGAAAGCTTTTGATGGCAGTAGTATACAAGTTATATTTTATTTGGGCTTTAAAGGATAATCATGTAACGCTTTTGTAAATTAAAAAACATTAAAAATTAGTTCAGACAGTGATTTTGAAATGCAAGTTGATAATATGTTTCAAAAATCTGAAAAATTAATGAAGTAATTCTATTTCTAGAAATTGTCTTAAGGAAACAGAAGTGCAACGTTTTATGTGCAAGAACATACTCTGCTGCATTGCTTGTGACAGTGACAACTTGATAATTGGTATAGCCAATAAAACAGAGGTTTGGTTAAAAGTTCAGAGTACCCTGTAAACAAATACTATGCGTTTTTAAAGATGATGACATATGTTTACTTAAGTTGGCATGCAAAGACATTCTTCACATACTGTTTAATAGAAGAGCAAATTACAATACAGCTTGAAAGTAAGGTGTCTCTAAAACGTGTATTTACATAGATAAATATGCGTATATAGAAGATTGGAATTTATTTTCTTTTTTCTTTCTTTATTTTTTTGAGACAGGGTCTCCCTGTAGCTCCAAGTTGGCCTGGAACTTGCTCTGTAGACCAGGCTGGTTTTGATCTCACAGAGATCCTTATGCCTTTGCCTCCCAAATTCTGAGATTAAAGGCATATGCTACCATGCCCAACTCAGAAGGCTGGAAATTTTGAATTTTGATTGGTACCACATAGAATTCATGGTGGGATTTTGAGGGTCTTAAAGAAACTGGGCCTGGGCTGGAGAGATGGCTCAGCAGTTAAGAGCACTGGCTGCTCTTGCAGAGGACCTGGGTTCAAGTTCCATGGCAGCTAACAATTATCCATAATTCCAGGTCCAGGGGATCTGACACCTGTTTCTGACCTCCGTGGGCATTATATGACATGGGTGCACTTACACACATATAGGCAATATACTCTATACACATAAAATAAAAATTTTATTTATTTATTTATTTATTTATTTATTTATTTATTATTTATTTATTTATTTATAAAGAAACTGGGCCTGGACAGTGGGGACTTGGTGTCACATGCCTTTAATTCTTGTACTTGGGAGGTAAAGGCAGGCTGATTGTTGTGAGATTGAGGCCAGTGTGGTCTACATGGTGAGTGCTCCAGGCCAGCTGGGCCTACAGGGAGAACTTGCCTCAAAAAATAAAAAAGATGATTAAAAAAACTGGGACCGGGAGATGGCTCAGTGGGTAAAGTGTTTTCCATGTAGGTGTGAGGAGGAGCTTGGATCCCTAGGACCAAGTAAAGCTGACAAGGTAATGCACACTTGTAATCCCAGTGCTCTTCTGGTGAGATGGGAGGTGAGGCAGGAGAATCCTGCCCTGGAAGCTTGCATGCTAGCTAGCCTGTTGTACACAGTGGTGACCAAAAAGAGACCTGTCTCAAGCAAGGTGGAAGGTGGGACCAACTACAAAGATTGCCCTCTGACCTCCACATTCCCATTGTGGTACCTGCCTGTTTCTACTCATACACATAAACATGAGTACACGCACGAAGATAAAAAGAAAACTAATTAATTGCTGGGCATGGTGGTGTCTCATTCCTGTAGTCTTAGCAATGGAGAGGTAGAGATAGGAAGATCATTGCAAACTCAAGCCAGGACTACAGTCTCAAAAACCCTCAAGCCCCAAACCCCAAACTAATAATTAATAGCTTGGCATGGTGGTGGATGTCTATAATCCTAGCACTTGGTAGGTTGAAGCAGGAGGCTTAGAAGTTCAAGTCCACCCTTCGCTACAGAAGGAGTTTGGGGTCAGCCTGGGTTACCTGATACACTATCTCACCATCACCATACCACCAAAGCCTTGAAATTAAACTTGTTTGAATTTTCTAATTTTTCTATGTTGAACATGTATTATTTATATATTTAAGAAAGAATATACATTTTAGCCCTCTGAGCAATCTATATTTGTGATAGTATTTTAAAATTTCTTCCAATGATGAATGAGTATGTGGGTGCTGCCTCAGAAGTCCTGGGGCAACCGTAGGGAGACAATTTAGGACATTTATTAGATTGCACAATGAAGAGAGAAGTGGGTACATGGAGCCTGTAAGTTTCGAAGGAGAATTGGACCAGAAAGTATTTATCTTGAAACTGAGAGCTGTGGTTAGGCATTGGTGAAGTCAGGGAGAGGAGCCTGGCCTAACTCATGATTCTTCTGAGTTTACCTCTAGAGCACTGGGTTGCAGCAAGTGCTACCATGGCCAGCTTTCTACACATTGTAATAAGCTTTGACAAATATATCTCTTGTGTATTACTACCACAAGCAAAGGATAGAAAATTTCCACCACCTAAAGGTGCCTGGGCCTTTTTGTCCTCTGGCCAATCCTTGCCCTGAACTCCTGGTCCAGGCAACTATTCATCTGCTTTCTAGAACAGATGTTTCTTTTCTGGAGGTTCAGGTAAACAGAGTCTAATTTACAATCATTCTTTTGTATTTGGGTTCTTTCATGCAGCATAATGTTTTGAGATTTATTTATGTTATTTTGTGTATCAATGATTCACCTGTTAATTTATTTTTAATTATTCATTTTTAAAATTTTAATTATTTTTTATTTTTATGTGTATAAGTATCATGTATGTAAGCACATCCCCCATGTTGTACAATGCCTGTGGAGGTCAGAGGAGAGGGTCAGATCCCCTGGAACTGGAGATATCGATGGTTGTTAGCCACCATGTGGGTGCTGAAATTCGAACTTGAGTTTTCTGCAAGAGCAGCCAGTGCTCTTAACTGCTGAGCCATCTCTCCGGCCTCACACATCTATTTTTTATTTTTTAAATGTGTATCGTTTCTTTATATGGGGAACCTTTAAATTCCTATCTTCTTGTTCTTTATAAAGAGTATCAGTTTTACAAAAAAATTGGTAGACTTTTCTCTAAGTTGTTTCATTTCATCCTGTGGCTGAATGAGGCCCAGGAATGATAAGCCCAGGGGCAGTGTACACTCTATGGCAGTGCCTTGTGCCTGTGAACACATGGCATTGGCAGGTAGCCCAACCAGAGCCACTGACAGTTTCCGGAGGAGGAACTTTTTCCCTCCTTTGACAATGCCTCTATTCCCTAACTGTGGTTCTCCGGGCCTCCAGGAAAGCGGCTCCTTCACCTCCTATCTTAGTAGAACAAATCACCTTCTTTTTCACTATCATCTTCACTTCTACCCCCAGGATCATGTGTATGAACTTCTCAACACCATTGATGCCTGCCAGTGTCACTTTGATATCGTAAGATCTTCTGTGATTTTCTTCTGTTGTAGAATAGAATTCAAGAAAAGGCCAGGTCTAATTGAGACAGTGTACAGTAGGATGGGACTGGAAGAATGGCTGTTTAATTTTTTTCTGTGTCGGGACTATAATTCTTTTATTTTCAAATAAAAATTAATTTATTATGTGTATGTGTGTGAGTGGGTGGGGGAGGTGATGTACGTGTGCCACAGCGCATGTATGGAGGTGCTGACCTACATCTCCAGCTCTATTTTGTTTTTACTTTTAAATTTTGAGATGGGGTTTCACTAAGGTGCCCAGGCTGGCCTTGAACTTGTAATTCTCCTGCCCCAGTCTCCTGAGTAGCTGGGATAATGGGCCGGTGTCACCATGTTGGGCTTACCTTATATCTTGAGCTCATATTTAGCTCCTGAGTTTTTTTTTTTTAAGTCTTCAGTACTGTCACTTACTGCTCCTAGCAGAATTGTATCTGTTTGGTACTGTCTAGAATGATTGGAGAAGTAGGTTGGGGGTCCAGATTAATTGACTACACTGCTCTTGGGGTTCTTATGTATTTTCCTTGCAGAATCTCAACTTTGACTTCACGCGGAGTTACCTGGACTTGATTGTGACTTACACCTCGGTCATTTTACTCTTGTCACGGATTGAGGATCGCCGTATACTCATTGGCACGTACAACTGTGCCCATGAGATGCTCCATGGGCACAGGTGAGTTAAAGGCAATGAAGAGCCTCACATGTGCTGCCTCAAGGAACAGGCGGACAAAGGAACTTAATGCCATGATCTCTCATATGAGAACCTGTAATCCACATGATGTCCTGGGCAGAGTAAAGCCCACTTTCACATTTGCAAGTGTGTGACTTGCATAGTTAACTCTTGAGTCTCTGCCAGTGGATTATCCACTTTGTATTATATCAGATCTATTTTTAATCCCAGCCTGGCTTTCACTTTGCTTTTCAGGTTATTATAAAGGCAAAGACAATTCTTTTTAATATTGGTAGGACTAATACCAATAAATTTAAGCCATGAGAAATAAGTAATGTAAGATAATACATATTAGGGATACAGTGGAAGCCAACTAGATATGAATTTTGGATTATCTACAATTCTGTCCTCCCTTCATTAATGCAAATGTAAGTATTTAAATGTTGAAAAAAGACCAGGATAAGAGAGGGATACAGCATGATGTCCTGTGTGTGATGTAATTCCTCCATGTTTGTATAGATGTCCTGGCACAGGCCGTATCTGCTAGTTTTGAATGCTTAGTTAGTTGCCCTTTTAGATGGCTCAGAGATTTGGGCCCAGGGGTATTACTTGATATTGACTAGCAAATGCAGATTTATAGATTTCATTTATTATGAATCTAGCTTGAAAAGAAGAAACTTTCATGGGCCCTTCCAAAATTGTACGGTTATTTCTAACAGCAGCTTAGTGCACCAAAGCCTGCAGTGGGCATTGGCATAAATAATTCACAGGTTACTGTACCTGTCTTTGAAGGTGGTAGGGAATGTCACCCTAGGCTTTCATATGCATGGAAAGGCCTGGAACTCCTCTCTCCTTTGCTTTCCTCCAGTGACCCCAGTTTTGCTCGCCTGGGTCAGATGGTCTTGGAGTATGACCATCCTCTGAAGAAGCTGACGGAAGAATTTGGGCCTCATACAAAGGCAAGCTCCTTTTGAGAGTGGAGAATCTCTTAGGCAGAGGCATTCATTTCCATCTTTGACATTGAGGGTTTATTTGCCTTTCCCCACAGGCCGTGAGTGGAGCCCTCCTCTCTCTGCACTTCCTCTTTGCTCGGAGGAACCAGGGGGCTGAGCAGTGGCGCAGTGCCCAGCTTCTAAGTCTCATCAGCAGCCCCCCAGCCATGATTAACCCTGCCAATTCAGACACAGTGAGTTCCCTTTTTCTTCTGTTAGGAGAGACATTCTCTGCCAAGCCCCTGTCCATGGAAGGTGCCCCTTTCAGGAAACATTAACCCAAAATGTTTTAGTTTTCTTCTAGGGTGTGCCTTTAGGTTTCTCTCTTCTTGTAGCTAAAAAGTCATGATTGGTGTAGAGCTTCTGATTAGACCATGTTCAATGTGTGCTTGCTCATGGCAGGAATTTAGTTAGTATTTGTAGAATTAATGACTGTATAACACTGAGTCAGCTGGGTGTGGTGGCACATGCTTGTAATCCCAGCTTTTCGGAAGCTGAGGCAAGAACTGCTGTGTGTTCAAGGCCAGCCATGGTTGCGTAGCAAGTACCAGGCCAGGGCTACATAGCAAGACGCGTTTCAAACAACCGACCAATCAGCCAAAAAAGAAACAAAGTCATTAGGAGTCAATTCACCAATGAATATTGTTATTCAACTACTCTGCTACTGTGGTCTCAAATGCCTTCTCTTAACTTACAGTGCAAAAATGAAAATATACCATAGACATACAGCTGGCAGGGCATGGTGGGGGCATGCCTGTTGTCTCAGCACTCAGCAGACAGAGGCAGGAGGATTGCCACAAGTTTGAGGCCAGCCGGGTTATAGAGCTGTAACAAGAACTTTTCTCCAAAGACCAAAAAAAACAACAAAACAAAACAAAACACAAAACTTCTTGCCATGCAATCTTGAAGACCTGAGTTCAGATTCCTAGCACGCACTTGAAAGCTGGGCACAGTGGCTTGTGCCTGTAATTACAGCACTGGAAAGACAGAGACAGGTAGATAGATCTCTGGAGCTCACGGGTCAGCCAGTCTAGCCAATTGGCAGTAAGTTCTGGCTGCAGTGAGAGGCTGGGTCCCAAAATTATACGGTGGAAGGGCTGAAAAGATGGCTCAGTTGTTAAGAGTACTTACTGGCTGCCCTTGCAGAGGACTCGAGTTTGATTCCTAGCACTCACAAGGTGGCTAACAATCATCTGTAACTCCAGTTCCTGAAGACCCAACACCCTCCTCTGACCTCCATAGGTACTGCATGACATTGGTGCACTTACATAACACAGGCAATACCCTCATACACATAAAATAATAAATAAAATATTTAAAAAAATGCTCCAGGTATCAAAAACTTTCAAGATATTTATTTATTAATTAAAAATTTAAAAAAATTATATGGTGGAGAGAGATTGAGGAAGACACCTGATGTTAATCTCTAGTCTCCACATGTACCTGCACATATGTGCTCCTGCACACGTGTGCATCCACACACAAATGTAACTAATAGTATAAGATCAGTGATAAGTTCCAAATCAGTGATTTATGTTTCAAGTGTGATTAAAGAACCCAAAGAGGAAGAGATGATATTGTGAGATGAGACTTTCTCCCGTTAGTGAAAGGATCTCACTGTTGATGAAAGGTTATGTGAGACATTTTGTCTGTCCTCACTGTCGGCCCAACCTGTCCCTCCTGTCAGCTGGGTCCTACACATTTACTCCCCTCCCAGGGCTGCCCCTTCTTCACTGACAGCTTTCCCAGCTGTTGGCTCATCAAAGCGCCCCAATCCAGTCTGGTTAAAGAAAAGTTCTTTTTGTTTCTTTGTTTTTAATGCCAGGGATTGCACCCTGGGCCTCGTGCATACTACACATGAGTTCTACCCTGACCTTTCTTCCCCAAAATTTGTGTTACATTAACATTTTTATTATTTATCTATTTTTATTATGTGTATGAATGTTTTGCTTGCATGTATGTAAGTGTACCATGTGTGTGCAGTGCCCACAGAGGCCAGAAGAGGGTGTCAAATCCTGGAATTATAGATGACTAGCTACCATGTGGGTGCTAGGAACTGAACTTGGGTCTTCTGCAAGAGCAGTTAGTGCTCTTTCTAGCCCCTTTTACTACATTTTAATTTATTTTGGTGTGTGTATGTGTGTGTGTATGTGTTGGGCCACAACATGTGTGGAGGTCAGAAGACAACTTTGTGTGAGTCAGTTCTTTCCTTCCACCATGTGAGTTCTGGGTTTGAACTCAGGTTGTTAGGCTTGATGGCAAGCCCCTTTACCTGGGGAACCATCTTGTCAGCCCTATCCTTTCTTTAGAACTCCTAAACATCTGCTTGGCCCTCTTTGCCTGTCTTCTTGTAGATGGCCTGTGAGTATCTGTCCGTGGAGGTGATGGAGCGATGGATCATAAGTAAGTTGTGGGAGTGGCTGGGAAAGGGCACGGCAGCATCCCAAAGGACAGCGTCCTCTAAAGGCCTTCCTCTGTGCTTTACCCACCTGCAGTGGGGTTTCTTCTTTGTCACGGGTGCCTCAACTCCAACAGCCAGTGCCAGAAACTGTGGAAGCTGTGTCTGCAGGGCTCTCTGTACATCACCCTCATCCGGGAGGATGTGCTGCAGGTGCACAAGGTCACCGAGGACCTGTTCAGCAGCCTGAAAGGGTAAGAGATATGAAATCTAAACTGATTTTTTAGGAGCTATAGTCCCTTCAACATCATCCTTTCCCCCCACAAAGTGTGGTTGGTAAGGGTTAGTTCTCACTTTTGAAATACTGAGCACTTACTCTTTGCTAGGTGCCTCACTGGAGTTTTAGGGATACAGTGATTAATAAGCTATCGTAGAGGTAACAGCATCAATGGTGAGACCAGACTGCCTGGTTTGAATTCAAGCTGTGCTACTTGCTAGCTGTATGACCCTGAGCAAGTCATTTAACTTCTCTATGCCACTGGTTCAATTTTCTTATCTATAAAACATGGCTAAAATAGTACCTCCCAGCCAGGTGTGGTGGTATGTACCTGTAATCCAAACATTCTGGAGGTGGAGGTAGGAGGACTAGGAGTTCAAGGTTACCCTTGGCTTGTTTCATAGTGAGTTCCGTGCTAGCCTGGGCTAGATCTCAAAAACAAAACAAAACCAACCAAGTAAACAAACAAAACTTCAAACCACAACTGTATTAGTTATTTTTCTATTGCTGTGATAAATTACTCTGACCAAGGCAATTTATAGAAAGAAGAGTTTATTTGACTTATGATTCTAGATGGATTAGAGTCCTTAATGGTGGGGGAGGCATAGCGGCAGAGGTGGCCGAAGCAGAAAGCTGAGTGATCACATCTTCAAGCAGGCACAGGAAGCAGAGTGTGGCTGGAAATCTGGTGAGGCTTAAGAATGCTCTAAATCCAACCCCAGTGACATGCTTCTCCCAGCAGGGCCCTAACTCCTAAAGCCTCCCCAAACAGTGCCACCAACTGGGAACAAATGTCCAAATACTTGGAGCCGATAAGGGGACATTTACATTTAAACCACCACCACAACAGAACAAAGTGGTACCTCTTTATGACTGACCCTGGGGTTCTGAAGATTGATGGAGTTCCTACATGTAGGTGCATAAAAAGTGCCTGGTACATTGTGTTATGTACTTGTCTTTAAAAAGAAGTCTCAAGCTGAGGTTGGTGGCACATACCAGTGATCCCAGCCTTCATGGTCTGAGGCAAGAGGATCATAAGTTTGAGACCAGCCTTGGCTGTACAATGAAATCTTGTTTCAAAAAGAAAAAAAATTAGGCTGCTATTTACATGGCCACAGCCACGTGGCTTCGTAAGTCTGCCTACTTTTCTGAATTACTCTATTCTTTCTCTGTTCTAAGCATGCTTCCCCTAACACTCTGGGCTTCCTTACTCTTTCTCTGAAGCTTTCTCTGCCCCCTTTTTACCACGTGGTTGCTTGTCCACCGTGTGACTGACCTGCACGCTTACTTCAGGTGGCTTTCTGTCTTCCTCTTCTCTATCTCCCTTCTCTGGGCACAAAGGACACTTACACTGGTCTTGCAAGATCTACAAAAACCTGGAGACAGGTAGACATGAGTGAAACAGTTGGAGCTTGTATTTTAGGTAGAGAAACTCAAACTTTTGAGGCAAGAGAGCATGTGCTCAGAGCTGGGACAGCTTGGGCCACAAAGGTAAAGCTGTGAAACTTGGTTTTGGACCAGTAAGTTGAGCTGTGTATGCTGTCTTGGAGTTTGAATCTGCCCTTAAGAGGGTCAGGAGCCATCAAATGAATTCAAACAAGGCATTTGAACCGATCATATTTGCATTTTAGAAAAGATTGCTGCTCTGGGGAAAAAGATCAGATGGGCAAAACTAGAGGCAGGGAATAAGTAAATTAGGAGGAACTGAAGCTGTCAAGATTTCTGGAATGTGCATCTGGCATTCCTTAGGGTAGAGAACATGTGAACTAAAGTAAGTTTGTAGGAAAAGGTTGTAGATTCAGTTTTGATTTTTGTTTTGGTCTATTTGAGACAGGGTCTCCCTGTAGTCCTAGCTGGACTGGAACTTGCTATGTAGATGAAGCTGGCTTCAGTCTCACAGAGAACCACCAGCCTGTGCCTCCTGAGTTCTATTAAAGGCATGTGCCACCACACTGGGTGTTGGATTCAGTTTTGAACAAGTTGAACTTGAAATGTATTGAGGACATCCAGGCTAGGTGTCAGGCTTTATGTTATGTGATCAAGGAACTGAGAGGTGTGAGGTCTGGACTGGATGAGAGTTAATGACATGGTAATCAAAACCCCCAGAATAGATGGGGTTGCTCCAGAACTTGTGAAGCGAGGAAGCAGCCCTTTTGGGAATATTGATATTTAAGGGCCAAGCAGAAGCAAGGAAACCTACAGGGACATTGAGAAGAAGAGGGAGAAGGCCAGGGAAGAAAGCATCTGGAGAAGGAAGGACCCAGAGCTGCTAGAGGATGCTGAAATGAGGACAGGAAAAGCTCACAGATTTGGCTACAAAGGTCATTTGAGTGCCCTTGTGTGAACAGCCTCCAGTGAGAGGTGAAGTTGAAAGCTGGGTCTGTGGGTTTAGGAGCAACTAGGAGAAAAGAAACTCATTTAAATAGTGTGATAGTGAAGGGAGGGTCAGATTTCTTTAATTTATTTCCAGTGGCAAGTAAACATCTAGAAACAGGAGAAATACAGAACCTCATTTCCAGAACAGTTTCCTGTGGTGTGTGTGCGTGTGTGTGTGTGTGTGTGTGTGTGTGTGTGTGTGTCTGTGTCTGTGTGTGTGTGTCTGTGTACATGCACAAAAATGTGCATGGATTTTCAACCTTATATAAGTTTTTGAAAAGTCATGGATCCACAGTCTACATTATATCTGCAGTTTTTTGTTTTGTTTTGTTTTGAGGCAGGGTTTCCCTGTAGCCCCAGCTGGCCTGGAACTCACTATGTAGACCATAGAGATCCACCTGTCTCTGCCTCCCAAATGATGGGAATAAAAGTGGGCACCACCACACCAGTTTTTCAAAAATTAGTTATTTAGTCATTTTAAAAGTTTTATTAGAAAATTTATAACAAAATAAAAAAAGTGGTTACCAAGAACACTACTGGTATTATCTTATTCAGCATATCAAAGAAATCAGTGTCCAGTCATACCTACAGATTTTTTTACTGTGTTTTATATATCTTCGAATATCAGTCTATAGAGACTTATTCTCTTTTTGTTGTTATTTGCTTGAAACAGGTCTGGAACTTGTGGCAATCCTCCTGCCTTAGCCTCCTGAGTGCTAGGATTCAGGCATGAGCAACCACACTCTGTTGAGACTTTTCAATGTGTGTTTGTCTACTTTTTAAAATATTTTATTTATTATTTTTCTTTTGTGTGTATGAGTGTATTGCCTGCAAGTACGTAAGTGCACCCGTGTCATGCATTGCCTGTGGAGGTCAGAAGAGGGCATTGGAGCCCCTGTAACTGGAGTTAGGGACAGTTGTTAGCCGCCACCTATGGGTGCTGGAATTCAAACCTGGGTCCTCTGCAAGAGCAGTCAGTGCTCTTAACCACTGAGCCATCTCTTCAGCCCTGAGACTTATTCTTTTGAACAATATTCCATTATGTGTTTTTAACATTATTTATATAACTTTTAAAATATTTTATTTATTATTTTTATTTTATGTGTATGAGTGTCTTGCCTGCATGTATGTGAGTGCATCCATGTCGTGCAATGCTGCGGAGGTCAGAAGAGGGCCTTTGATTCTCCTGGAACTGGAGTTAAGGATGGTTCATAGCTGCCATGTGGGTGCTGGGAATTGAACCCGGGGTCCTCTGCAAGATCAGTCAGTGCTTTTAACTGCTGAGCCATCTCTCCAGTCCCTATTTATCTAATTTCATATATATATATACATGTATATATATACATACATATACATAATATATACACACACATATATACATATATATAAACATATATGTACACATATATATGCATATATATTTGAGACAGGGTCTCCCTGGGACCCAGCTGGCCTGGAATTTGCTATATAGACCAGACTGAACTCAGTCTCACAGAGATCTACCTGCCTCTGCCTCTCGAGTGCTGGGATTAAAGGTGTGCACCACCATGTCCAGATTCCAATTTCCTATATTTATTAAAATGTAAAAAATGATTATTTGTGTGTGTGTGTGTGTGTGTGTGTGTGTGTGTGTGTGCGCGCTGTGTAGTGGAGGTCAAAGAACAGCTTTGTGGAGTTGGTCTTCTCCTTCCACTTTTACCTGAGTTCCAGGCACGGATCAGAGGTTGCCAAGCTTGCACAGCAAGTACTATTACTTGCTGCTCCCTAATTTCCTGTTGATGGATGTTTGGGCTGTTTCCATTTTAAAAGATCATTATAAACAAATGCTATAATGAACATCCAGGGACATATATTTTTTGTGAACACATGCAAATGTTTCTGTAGGGTAAATTCTCAGATGTGTGGAGGACAAATACATTTCAAACTTCCTCCCTTCCTCTCTCCCTTCCTCCCTCCCTTCCTTCCTTCTTTTATTTGGTAGTGCTGGGGAGCAAACCCGAGTCTTTCACATGCTAGGTAAGTACTCTACCACTGAGTATATCCCCAACCCATATTTTAATAGTTTTTACCAGATTCTGCCCTCTTCCAGATTATCTTATTAACAATATATGAGGGGCTGGTGATGTGGCTCAGTGTTAGAGTGCTTGCATAGCATGCCCAAGCTCCTGAAGTTCATCCCCAGCATTTTAAAGACACAAAAGAATAACCCCATAATAACAAAACACAATATACAAGAATAGTGGTTCCTCAACAACTGAGTGTGATCAGTGTTAAAAAAAAAAATTGTCAAAGGGCCAGCAAGATGGCAAGATGGCTCAGCAGGTAAAGCCACTCGCTGTGAAGCCTGACAACCTGGGCTCCATCCTCGGAATCCCCATGTTGCAAGGACAATAGTGTCTCTTGAAAGCCGTCCTCTGACCTCCACATGTAAGCCATGGCACATGTTCATCCCAGCCCCCAAAATCATTAAATAAATGTAAAAAAATTGCCAAAAAGGAGAATAGACCTGTAGTCCTAGCACTTGGGAGGCAGAGGCAGGCGGATCTCTGTGAGTTCAAGGCCAGCCTGGTCTACATAGTGAGTTCAGGTCAGCTGGGCTACAGGGAGACCTTGTCTCAAAAAAAAAAAAAAAAAAAAAAAAAAGGAGAAAACAAACAAAAATCTTAAAGAACAAAGAAACAATAACAAAATAAAAAGTCATTTTTAAACAAGAAAATAAGTTGATGATTAATAATTAGAAGTCATAGGAAATGGTCATATATATGTATATGAAGACATATACATATGTGTATATATATAAAGACATATTCTAATGAGATGGAAGGTTGTTCAGTTCCCCATTACCAAGAACAGCAGCTAATATGTATGATTTATTGTTTAGGAAGTTATTTGACTTAAATGATCTGATTTTATCTTCATGATAACTTAGTAATTATTAATAAATATACTCTTGTAAAAGAGAAGACAGGAAGCTCTGTTTCAATGTCCCTCAGTTAATAAGAGGTGGGATTATGAAGCAGTTCTAGATTTTTTTTTGACTCATAATCCTGTGTCCTTCCCCTGTACTGTGTAGAGGTTGAAATAATTATCCACCAGTAATACTGTAGAGTTGAACCCTGATTTAATTGAGATATTTTTCAGTTCCAAATGTCTTTGAATACATGAATTTCATACATGCATATAAGGTGTTTTGATAAATCCATGCCCACTCCCTCCCCTCCAACTCCTCCCGTATCTCCCCATCACTTTTTCCTGACAACTTCATGTACTCTTTCTTCTTCTTCTTTTTTTTAATGGGGCTTTTTGCTACTCTAACATTACCCTCTCTGAAGAGGTAACCCTAAAATCTTTTAATGATTAGATACAAGCTCCCAAATGCTTTTGACATGTTTGGCCTTTGGAATGGAATATGTTGTTAAGCGGCCCAAGGACATTGTGACTTTTAGCCAAGAAACTGTCTACTTTTCTTTGGGGTCTTTTTACCCTAACTGCCTAGCCAATTCCTACCTCTTATTCTTATCATGCCATCCTCTGAAGGGGTTACCCAAATTGCCAGTAGGGAATAGGGACGCAGACCGCTCTGGCTTCTTCCATGCTGAACAGGGACGCAGGGTGAGGCAACTGGGGTACCCCGTCAGTGGGTCTATCTAAAAGACTCCCAAATTGCTTTAACTCTTATCACCACTGGGAGGCAGGATCCGGGAGCTTTCAGGCAGTCCCCTGCGTTCTCAGTCCCTATGCCAGAGGGAGGGCAGAACCAGCACTCTCTGGTGGTCTATTGAGATCACAGCTGCTACACTGATGAAGGCCAGAACCCACCCTCTCAAGCTGTCTCATGTCTTTGATTTTTATGCTAAGTTCTGTGAAGGAGTGGCTTGGAGAAGGGAAATGAGCGGTTATAAAATCCTCTGAATGTGGCAGCAGCTGACAGAGGATGAAAGATGGCATGAAACTCAGAGGCCAGTCTACTTACTGCTGGGATTCTGAGCGCAGGTTGCTACTGGAAAAGAGATGGTCAAACACTGCAGACAAACCGCAGCAGTCAAAAGGTTATTTAATTTGGTGATTCAAAAGTTCACATTGACCTCAGAGAGAGCAGTTTGTTAAGTGTCAAGGACCTTGTGGGATTCAAGGGTCAATGAGAGGTGAGGAAGGGAAAGGAGGAGCTGGTGGTGTGGGAGAATGGGCGAAGTTCAGTCCGTCAGGGTCAAGTAAGGGTTTTCAGAATATGAGAGGCTTTGAACTTGTTTGTTCAGAGAGGTGAACAAGCCAGCAGAGAGGGAGAGATGAAAGTAACAGATAACTGGTGAGTTAAGTTCTAAGGGAAAGTGGGTGGGGATGGGCCTGTGGTACAGCCTGAGTAACACTTGTACTTGGGAGCAGGAGTGGTGTGGAATTTGTGGGCCCCCTTTCCTCATCCCACCCAAATCTGGAAGAGTGGTTGACTGGGAGGTGTGAAGGCAGGAGCACAGTGTGAGAAGAGGTTCAGCCCATCCTTGCTGCTAAAATGACTGACCTTGGCAAGTCCTTTCCTTCCCATCCTATCCAGTTTCTTCTCTTCCCCTCCCCTCTTCTCCTCTCCTCTCCTCTTTTCTTTTCCCCTTTCTTTTCTTCCTCCCCTCCATCCTTCTGCTTCTTAATTTTTTTGGCTGTTTTTTAAGACAAGAGACTCTGTATATATGCCTAACTGGTCTTAAACTTGCGAATCTCCTGCCTTTGCCTCCTGAGTGCTGAGATGACAGGCAGGCATCATCAGAACGTGGTTGGGGTGCACGTTGTTAATCCCAGCATTCTGGAGGCAGAGGCAGACAGATCTCTTGAGTTTGAGGCCAGCCTGGTCTACATAGCGAGTTCAAGGCCAGCCAGGGATACATAGTGAGTCCCTGTTTCAAAAACAAATAAACAAATGAACAAATGAAAGAACACATGAATAAACAGACAAGATCAAACAACCTCGTGCTGCTCCTACATGAATTATCTTCACAAAATGAAGCATGGATGATCTCTAAGCTCAGAGTCTTGTTTGCATAGACCAGGGTGAGAAGTGTGCTTGAAAGAGCCTGCTTGTGAGGGCTGGCTATGCTTCCTGTAGCCTGTAGACTGGTGGTATGGCCAACCCTGCTGTGCTCCTGTCAATCCTCAGGTATGGCAAGCGAGTGGCGGACATCAAAGAAAGCAAGGAACATGTCATTGCAAACAGGTAAGGGTGGGGTGTGGGCTCCGAGGGGGCTGGAATAGGAACCCCCAGACTTGTTTTCACTGCAGCCACACTGAGTTCTTGTACAGATTTGCGTCCTCAGCCCAAGAACCTGTTGTTACCCTATCTAAGCTTGTATTTTCTCTCAAGTCGAAGTGTAGCATGGAGCCTTCCTCCTGCCTGACACCCCTTCCTAAATGCAGCTCTTTTCTGCACTACTTCTAGGGGATGTATAAGGGAGGGAAGGACAGTATTCTCCACTTTCCTCTTTCAGTGGCCAGTTTCACTGTCAACGACGGCAGTTTCTGAGGACAGCTGTGAAGGAGCTGGAGACCGTGTTGAATGATGAGCCAGGGCTGCTGGGTCCTAAGGCAAGAGAACTGTTGGGAGGGCGTGATGACCAATGTCTCTGTGGGGAGTGACTTGTCATTCATGAGATGCTGCATTTCTGGGCTGGCTGATGAGCCCCAGGGATCCAAATGTCTCCTGAGCACTGGGATTATAAGTGCAGGCCACCGTACATGGCTTTTTCATGTGTGTTTTGGGAGATGAACTCTGATCCTCATGCTTCTGTGGTAGGCACTTTACCAACTGTGCCAGCTCTCCAGCCCTATTTTCAAGTCTCTTGTGATCAGTTTGTATGTGTCTCTGCTGATTCCATGACTCTGAGAATTTCCGAATGTTTTACATGTCTTTCTTTGACATTATCAAAGCACATTATTTAATAGCTATTTGTGTAGTTGGCCTATCATTTATTTGAGTAAACTAATTGATGACAGAGCTTGCTTTCTGTTTTAAGCCACATAAATATCCATTAAGTATTTCTTTTTTTTCTTCAAATATTTTATTAATTTTATTTTATGTGTATGAGTGTATTGCCTGCATGTATGTGTCATGCAGTGCCACTGAGGTCAGAAGACAGCTTTGGATTCCCCTGGAACTGGAGTTAAGGACAGTTCGTACTACCATGTGGGTGCTGGGAATCGAACCCGGGTCCTCTGCGAGAGCATTCAGTGCTCTTAACCCGTGAGCCATCTCTCCAGCCCCCCCATTAAGTATTTCTAAAATTTAATTTTGTAAGGAAGGAAGGAAGGAAGGAGGGGTATTACCTGTGAGCCAGGGCCAACACATGCATGTCAGATTCTGGGTCATGTGGTGGAACCTTTCTGCAGGCTTGATATGCTTGTCATCAGATGCTGTTGGTGTGGCTGCACAATTACATCCGCATAAGGATTAGTCGCAATAGTTTTCTCTGGGCTTTAAAGCCTTTTTTTTTTTTTTTTTTTTTTTTCTGTCCTGGGGATTGAACCCAGAGCCTTGTGCATACCAGGCAAGCACTGTACCACTGAGTTACAGCCCCACACTAAAGTCCATGTTTTAAGTGGAACATTCTAACGGTCTCGGTCCTCTCTTAGGCTCTTTTTGCTTTCATGGCCCTGTCTTTCATTCGTGATGAGGTCACCTGGCTGGTTCGCCATACAGAAAATGTTACCAAGACAAAGACACCCGAGGATTACATTGACTCGTTAGTACTCAGTTAAGAACCTTGTCCTTAGACAGGGATAAGGGAACAGGGAGGCATCAAATGACCCTGGGAGGCTCAGTTCCTGCTCTGTATGGCTGTGTGTCCCTACTCATGGTTCTGGCCCACACCTGTCTCTGTTCTTGTTTTCTTCATCACAGGAGCATTGCAGAACTGCTTTTCCTCCTGGAAGAGGTCAGGGCTCTTGTCCAAAGACACGTCAAAGTGATTCAGCAATACCACCTTCAGTACCTGGCCCGATTCGATGCCCTTGTGCTCAGTGATATCATTCAGGTTTGTTCCACTGACGACACTTTGGAGATTTCCAGGGATATTCCCTGGTCATTTTTCTTTTCTGAGCTACAGTGGCTCAATCTCTGCAGTTTGGGTGCTGGAAAGCCTGATTTCCCCTTCTATATTTGTTTTAAAAAGATGAATAATCTACATTTTTTTTCTCTAAGTGAAACTATGTAACGAGGGGAGAGAAAATAAAGAGAAACTGGATGTTACGTGGCAGGGGCCCTAGGAAGCTCTGCCTGTCCCTGGCTTGGCTTTTTCTGTTTTCCGAAGCCAGCATTTCCTCTTCCTTAAAACCTGAGTCTCACCTTCCGCTGTGGAACCCACATGAACTGACCACCTTCCCTGCCTCTTGCAGAACTTGTCTGTGTGTCCAGAGGAGGAGTCCATCATCATGTCCTCGTTTGTCAGCACCCTGTCCTCTCTGACTCTCAAGCAAGGTAGCTGGAGCAAGAGAAGGGGGCAGGGCTCCTGTGAGGGTCAACAGATTTGTCTAGAAGTACTGGTCTGTGAGGCAGAGCACGGGACAAGATGGCTCTGAGGAGGCCTAGCATTCCTTGCGGCCACCTGCTAGGTGCTGTGTAATAATTGCTTCTGTTTTTCTTACAGTTGATAATGAAGAAAAATTTGACTTCTTTGGATTGAGGCTGGATTGGTTCCGCCTACAGGTAAGGGTCTGGTCCTGTTGGCGGTCCCCATCCTCAGGTTCTTCCTCCTTCACAAGTGTCTTTAATTTCTCCCATCTTTAATTCCTAAGCTCTTCGGTGCGGAACAAGTAACCCTTGAGAGCTGCTGACTAGCCAGAACACACCTAGACCAAACTATCGTCCCGGGCTGCGGCTCCATCTCATTTAGTATTCTTTTCTCTTCCCAACAACTCCATAGGCCTACACCAGTGTGGCGAAGGCACCCCTGCACCTTCATGAGAACCCCGACTTAGCCAAGGTGATGAACCTCATCGTCTTTCACTCCCGGATGCTGGACTCAGTAGATAAAGTGCTGGTGGAGACTTCTGACCTGTCAACTTTCTGGTGAGTCCAGGTTCTGGCTTCTGTTTTGGAGACGGGGTCTCTCTGTAGCCCCACCTGTCTAGAACTCATTATGTAGACCAGGCTGGCCTTGATCTCTCAGAGCCCTGTCTGCCTCTGCCTCTGAGTGCTGAGATTAAAGGAGTGTGCCACCATGCCTGGCTGATTCTGCCTTCTTTATCAGTCCATTTGAACTGAACTTGGGTCCTCTGGAAGAGCAGCAAGTGGTCTTAACCTCTGAGCCATCTCTCCAGTCCTGACATTGTGATTTAAAAGAAACACGAAACCAGTTGTGGTGGCACCCATCTGTAATGTAAGCACTTGGAAGGTAGAAACAGGAGGATCAGGAGTTCAAGGTAATACTTGGGTTCAAGGCCAGCCTGGGCTATAGGCGACCCCGCCTCAACAAACAAACAAATAAATATGAGTACTTGAGAGGTTGAGGCAGAGGAATGCTGTGAGTTTGAGGCTAGCCTAGTCTATATAGTGAATTCTAGGGTAGTGTGGGCTGCAGAGTGAGACATTATGTCAAAGCAGTAAAATAAAAATGAAACAAGGAACGTGAAAGTCATGAGAATTTAATGGTGGGAAAGTGAAAATCATCGGAGAATGAACATGTAGTTTGTCTTCTACAGATGATCCTCAGCATTAATTAGGTGACCACTATGGTATATAACTCTACTCTTTGAAAGATCAAAGAAACAAATCAAAACATGACATGCCACTCCTGCAGTCAGTATAAATGGGGAGATATAATATCCATATGTTAAAGACACAAACCTGTGAAGGAAAAATCAGTCTCAAGGAATTAATCTAAGACGGTAGTCTGAGTGTCCTTTTATTAGGAGGGGATGTGAATTTTGGACTTCTAAATTAGGGGTGGCAGTGGCCCAGATCAGGTGATGGTTGTGAGGGAGGAATTGCAAATTCTGTGCAAAGGGGAAGATGGTTCTTACTGAGTTGCCCTGGAGTCCGGTGTGAGAGTCGGAAAGGTTAAGTTTCTTTGGTTCCCTTCTGCTTCCAGGGTAGGGAAATTAGGAGGGTGTGCTGACTGTAAAACAATTACCTTTTGTAAGAGTGAACATTATCTCCATGTCAGAAGGTCTGGTTTCAAAACCCGGCTTTTCAGTGTCCTTGCTCTTCTCCACAGTTTTCATCTCCGCACCTTTGAGAAGATGTTTGCTATGACCCTGGAAGAACCTACCATGTTACGCTACGCCATTGCGTTCCCCCTGATTTGCGCTCACTTTGCCCACTGCACTCATGAGATGTGTCCTGAGGAGGTGGGTATACTGACTGCCCATCCTGGCATTTCTCTAGTTCCATGTCATTTTTCTCCTGAACACAGTTCCAGGGGTTGGTTTTGGTCCCAGAAAGAGAGCATGTGTGTAAGTATGAGGTGTGAGTCCTGAGACATTTCAGTTTGGTATAGGATGTGCTCTCTCTTCCTGGCCTCAGTTTCTCCTTCTGTTGGAGAGGATAGTCAGGCAAGGGGGTGATAGCAGTGTCGGGAGGAGGAATGCCGTCATATGATGTTTCTTCCCTGGTCCTCTCCCACAGTACCCCCACCTGAAGAACCATGGCCTTCACCACTGTAATTCCTTCCTGGAGGAGCTGGCCAAGCAGACCAGCAACTGCGTGCTGGAGATCTGTGCTGAGCAGCGGAACCTCAGCGAGCAGGTGGCCCCCGCCCCATCCCGTCCCCTTTCTCGCTCTCTGCCTTCATCTCTGGCCACCCTTTTTTCTCTCACAGGCTAAATTCCTCTCAAGTAAGGAAAGGGCTTTTGGAAGTTCTCTCTCAGTGTAGACACTTCACTCGTTGGTCTCTTAGGACTAGAATCAGGTGTATCCAACTTTTTCACATGGTGACACGACCTCGCCATCTTCCAAGCTCATTCATGCTTGAGAACTCCACAGCCAGCTTAAAACGCGCGCGTGCGCGCGCGCACACACACACACACACACACACACACACACACACACACACACACACACACATCTCAGTGATTTAAGTAAGTTTACGATTTTGTGCTGGGCTGTATTCATAGTTACCCATGGCTGCATGTAGCCTGTGAGCATGGGTTGCACACGCCCAGTGGATGGAAGCACCTGAAAGCACTCTTACTTGAGTGAGCTGCTGTACTGCAGCAAAATCTGGGCCCCAGTTGAAGAGTTTAGGGAGGTGAATTAACTTTCTTCTCGGCCTGGTACACACATGCTTAGGACGCAGCCCCAGATCACCTGTCCTGACCCATCCTTCTGTTCACTGTGTCCCAGTCCGCAGCTGAACGGGTGTTTTCAAGCACTTCGGTGTGGATCCTCACAGCTGCTTTTGTACCTTCTGGTTTCTTCTCTGCTTCCTGATTGACTCACAGCACCTGGTCATGATTAGCTCAACCTAAATTTCAGAAAATTGAAAATGACAAACTAGTTTTGCTATTGCTCTGGAGCCTTAGAATTCCCAGACTACCCACCCTTCCTGTCTTTGAGTCAGACTTTGTAGCAGCTGGTAGGTGAGGACAGTGTGTGTGTGTGTGTGTGTGTGTGTGTGTGTGTGTGTGTGGTGTACATATGCAGTGTGTATAAATGTGGGTGTATAGATACACAGTTGTATTATTACTAAATCTTTTCATTTTCTTAAGTATAAAGTAAGGATAAAAATACTTCCCTCACAGAAGTGTAATAAGGATTAAGTTAAATAGAATACATTAAATATTTAGTATACAGCACTTAATAAATGTGAGCTCTTGGGGCTGGAGAGATGGCTCTGTGGTTAAGAGCACTGGCTGCTCTTGAATAGGACCTGGATTCAATTCCCAGCACCCACATGGCGACAGTTCCTGGGGAAGTCGATGTCCTCTTCTGACCTCCATAGGCACTGCATGAACACAGGTGCACTTACGTACATGTAGGCAATACACTCATACACATAAAATAAAAATAAAATAAAAATGTGAGCTCTTATATTATCTGGAGCTTACGGATACCAACTCATTAGACCCACAGTTTAGGGTGGGGACCAAGAATGAAGGCACCTGATCCCTGCTTTGGGGACTGTCTGAGTTTAAGAGAAAAGTACAAATACATGTTTGAAAGAATGCAACTGATTAATGTACAGAAGATATGCAAATGAGCTCACTGCTGCTGTATTCATTCAATATAAGTATGTCCGACAAGCAGGTAGAGGATTACTCAGTGCTGTGTGAGGACCAAGCCCTGGTGTGAATAACTGTTTGCACATAGAAATGCTTCAACTGAACGAGTGCTCCCTGCAGCGATAACATTCTGAGTAACAGTTACGCCATTACTAATGGAATAGATGATTTTAATGCAACTGTTTGGATTTAAGAAGAGAAGGTGTGACAAAGTAACAAAGCTAGTTTTCTTGTGGTTTTTTTTTTTGAGACAGGGTCTCACTGTGTATCCTTTGGTTGACCTGGAATATACTATATAGACAGAGGTCCACCTGCTTCTACCTTCCAAGTTCTTGTGTGACACTTACCTCGATTTAAAAGTAATTCTAAGGTGATTCCCTAAGGCAATGCATGACTGTTCAGCAATGTCTTGTGTTTTCTGTTTGGATAACTGGAGCAGAGAAGAGATGAAGGACTCATGTGCGAGCTAGCTAGCAAGAAATATATTTTTTTGAAAGAAGAAACAGGGAGAGAATATTGGATACATGTGAACTTTGAGATTTTGGAGGGCAAATATCTATATAAGACAGCATCTGAAAAACTGCAGCCAGTGAGAGGTTTGTTCTATCTAGCAAAAATGCACTGTTTTCCCATGCCAGAAGACCCTACAAAGCGTGGCGAGTGCAGTTCTCAGATTTTGCTGTTTCCTCAGGTTTTCCTATTAGGAAAGGCCTCAGGATGGGCGGGTGGGTTGGGGGAGGGGAGCAATGCTCTGCTCCCTGAAATACATCACCACTTTAGGACTTTGAGGCTGTACATGAGCTGTACATGAGGAGATACTTATGAAAGGGGTGAGCACATTCGAAAAAGCCCTCATTAGAGAAAGAGAAGTGAGGGTGAGGGAAGAGAGCAGGAGTGAGAGTGAGCGAGAGAGAAGCTGATGATAACAGAGTCCTTCTGATAGCTGTCAGCAATGACCCTGTGTCTCCCCTTCTCTGTGCCTCTCTCAAAGCTTCTGCCCAAGCACTGTGCCACCACCATCAGCAAGGCCAAGAACAAGAAGACCATGAAGCAGAGGCAGGCTCCTAGGAAAGGGGAGCCTGAGAGGGACAAACCAGGAGCTGAGAGTCACCGGAAGAACCGCAGCATTGTCACCAAGTAAGGACCTGGGCCCCCGAAGGGCCAAGTGGGTGCTGCGTCAAGGAAGGGAGAAAAGGAAAGAGGGAAGGTGCTCAGGAACCACAAAGAGTGGTGGGGTAGGAATGAGAGTATGGGAAAGCACACAGGTGTGATCTCCTACTTTGTTTCTGCAGTACATCAGTGTGTACTGGTCCAGGCTGAGTAGCCCCCAGGGGATTTAGGGGTCTGAAGAACTCAGCCTTGACCCTTCCTTCCTTCCAGACACCAACAGACAGCACCAGACCTATAATCAAGGCTCATTTTTTTTTTTTTTTTTCCAGCATGGACAAACTACATCTAAACTTGACCGAACTGGCACTGGCAATGAATCATGTATCTAGTTTCTCTGTGTTCGAACACACCATCTTCCCGTCAGAGTATCTTAGCAGTCACCTGGAAGCCAGACTCAACAGGTAGCATTCTTCTGGTCATGTTGCATACCGTAGCAGCCTTCGGCATGGGTTCCATCAGATCCATCATGGTGGTCATGCCACCGATGGAGATTCTGATGCACAGGTCCCAAACACCTCTGTGAAAGAACAGAAAGAGCTCCTCCTCCGGGTGATTTGGTGAGCAGCTAGTCCAGCCCCTTGTTTGGTAGAATGAGCAGACTAAGGCCAGTGCTCAGGAGGTGGAGGCAGGAGGATCAGGTTAAGGTCATTCTTGGTTACAGAGTGACATGTCTTTGGGGCCAGTCTAGGCTATGTGAGACCCTGCCTCAAAAAAGAATGGGGGGTGGTGGTGGGAAAGAACAGAGCCTTTGAGACTGCAGAGCCCTGCCCACATCCTGACCATTAGCTACAACAATGGAGCAGATTATCTAACTTGTTTGAGTCAGTTTCCTTCCTTATAAAGTGGGGATAATGATATTTACCTTATGGATCATGGTGAATAACCTGCAATTGAAGATAGTTGGCAAATACAGATTACTGTGATTGTGAAGTTCCTGATATAGTAAGCCTTAGTTAAATGAATTCTCCTCCTGTACTTTGCCCCTCATTTCATTGTTCCCTAAAGGAGGAGGGATGTCCCTTCTGTTGGCATTGGGCGCTGTGGGCCTTTAGGGGGTGGGGAAGAGTTATTATGAATAATCCTTTATTTTATGTTTTGTTTTGGAGTATGTGGCAATTCATTTAACAGTTATTCATTGAGCACCTATTGTGTGTCAGGAGGGTTCTAGAGGCTGTTGATAAAGCTGTGTACAAAGCATAGCAATCCCTGCCCCATGAAGCAGCAGGGAAGACAGACTAACAACTTAGGAGAGTAGCATTCAAGGAAGATTAGTGATAAATGCTAAACAGTGATAAAGCAGGGACCGGATACAGTAGGAAGAATTCGTGGGCGGGGGGCGGGAGTTGCTGCAGTTTTAGATAGGGTGTTCACTTTGAGAAAGTGACATTTGAGTAATGTCACCAAGGAAATAAGAAGCCAGATATGGTATGCGACTGTCCATGAACAAGCATTGTAGGCAGAAGATACAGCATTTGCAAGGTTGAAGTGGGGATGTGCTGCTGTGTTGGAGCAGTGTTTGCAAAGTGAGCTTGGGCAAGCATGGGCTGCATAGCAGAGAGCTGGCAGGCCACCAGGCTTCTACAGCACTGTAAGGACTGGGCTGTGTCTGAGATGGGGAGCCTGGTTTGCAGCAGAGCTGAAGTAAGGAATGCCCACAGTTCACTCCGGCTGATTAACACAAGAACAGAAGCAGGAAGAGGTTGAGTCTGTGTTGTGACTGCAGGAGATGTGGATTTATTTTTTCAATTAGCGTTTTGCTCGGGTGAAGTAGAATTAGCTTGTTTTCGTTCCATACACATTAGCTCTATGGGGGGAAGCGCTTCAGTTGAGCATACATCAAGGACACGACAGAGTGGTAATTGCCCATGTGCACACCTTCAGCAGCTGCTGGTGCTTTCCAGGCCCTGGAGGGCTTAGGGTGTGATCAGCTAGTTTCCGGGAATCTCTGATTACTGCTACACGGGATTGTGATTCCCAAAGCTCCAGGGTTTTCCTAGAGGCTTGGCCTTTATTTATTTTTTTTGAGGCAGGGGGTCCCTAGGTAGTATGTGCCCCAGGATGGCCTCTAACTCACAGTCCTCTTGCCTCTGAGTGCTCGTGTTACAGTTGTGTGCCACCATAATTGGCTAAAAACTCTTAATACTGGGGCTGGAGAGATGGCTCAGCAGTTAAGATCATTGACTACTCTTACAGAGGACCCAGTTCAGTTCCCAACACCTACACAGCTAATGCTCCAGTTCCATGATGCCCTCTTCTGGCCTCCATGGGCATTTCATGCACTTGTGTACTTACATGCAGGCAAAACATTTATGTACATAAAATAAAATAAATAAACTCCTCTAATATTGATTAGTCCTGCCCTCTGCCTGTGCCTTCTACATTACTTCCCCTCAAGTGGTCCAAGGGTTCCAAAATTCCCTTTCATTTGGGGAGCAACATTTCCTGGCTCCCTTCTACCATAAATATTTTGCCGTAAACACCAAACAAACAGAACTTCAGACATCTGTGGCTTAGGAAGACTCTGAGGAACTCATTTACATCAAGGGTCCGATGACCGACACACCCTGAAGTAAGATGTTCTTTTCCTTATTAGTTACAGGAAAAGAGCTGGAAGTCAAAGGCTGGATGTAATGAGAACTCTCAGCTCCTAGGGAAGGACTGTGGTAGGAATGGGCAGCTGTAGGCAGTGGACGTTTGTTCTGTCTTCTCTAAGGTTGGCTATGGTTGCTTGCTGGCCTCTGTGCTCTAACCGGTACCAGTATCCAGGGTCCACAGGGTACTACACTGTGTTTCCAAGGATTTCTAAACACGGGTTTCCATTCCTGACACAAGTTGGGACTAATTCTGCCCTTGGAGTCAGATGGCATTTGGGAGCTCAGGTCTTTATCAGCTGACCTAATTTCTCCAGAGAAAGAAATGGTTAGGGATCAAATGTCATTGGGCCTCAGTCGCAGCTCTGCTACCTGCCAGAGGTGTGATCTTCAACGAGTGATTTACTATCTCTGTCTCAGTTTTATCATCCGCAAAATGGGGATAATGATGCCTGCCTTTCTGGGTTGCTCCAGGGTTTAAATGAGACTTGTAGCACAGGAAACACAGCACTCAGTGATCCGCATTGTGTTTACCATTATGATTGTAATTACTTTCATCACCTAGAGCCATCGTGTGGCTGGCTGGCTACAATGCCACAACCCAGGAGATCCTTAGGCCTTCTGAGCTACTGGCAGGAGTCAAAGCATACATCACTTTTATTCAGTCACTGGCGCAGTTTCTGGGTGCAGATGCTTCCAGAGTCGTCCGCAACGCCCTCCTGCAGCAGACACAGCCACTGGACTCCTGTGGCGAACAGACTGTCACTACTCTCTACACAAACTGGTCAGTGTGCCTTCCTTCCCACCATCTCACCTCTGGTAGCACTTTTTTCTTTACCCAGTAGGACCTCAGGACCCAGGTATTTAGCCTTTGGGGTCACACTGAACCCCAAAAGGAGGCTTGTTTGTGCTCAAGGATCAGAGCAATGAGCAGGGCAAATCCAGGCCCCCTTCTGTCCACCAGACCTTCCTCGTAGCCTGTACAACATCCACTGTGTCGACCCTGCAGCTGTTTGACTTTATCCATCACAATATCCAGGCCCTAACGTTCCTTTTTTGGATTCTTACTATTTTTGTTGCAAGGGCTCTTCATACTGCCTCCTCCTGCCATCCTTATTTCTCTTTTAGCCTAGCCCTCCCTCTGAGGACCATGCTGTCTCCTGAACACTCCATTCTCAGGCATGACTACTCCAAGAGGCAGAGTCCTACCTCCCCAAGCCACTGGGTGGTGCTCTAAATCTACTATCAGCTTGGCAGAACACTGGGAAGAAGTCCCTGAGTCGGGGAACTGCTTCCAAATGCAAATGCCCCAGGGCTCAGGCCGGTGAGGTGGATGGTTGTTACCAGTTTGAACTTTGAGTGGTTACAGCAGGATTGCCCCTCTAAAGAGGACAGCCACCTCTTGTATCCGCTGAATGCTGCCCTACTAAAAATATTTTAAAATATTTTTTATCTCAGTTTTAAAAATGTTGACAACGAGTTGTAGCTAAATGAAAAAATATGTTTGGGAGCTGAGTTTGATTCGCTGGTAGTTAGCCCATGATGTCTGTTAAATAGAGAGCTGGTGCTGGATGACCGCTGGGGTGACCGCTGAGTCCTCTGCAGACACAAGCCAGCCCCTGTGACTTGGCTAGAGGTCAGGCAGAGAGAGTGATGGTGCTCATGGGGCTCCTGTCTGCCAGAGGTTTGACGACTTCCGATCCTGGTCCTCGGTCCAGCCTTCTTACTGGAGAGGGTGGCTAAGTGTATTTCAGAGGAATGTAGTCAGTACTTTTTAATGCCAGGTAGAGCCTGTCTTACCTGACAGAGGGTACGGACAAGGGCAATACAACTGTTGGAAGAACAGGACTGAAGAGGGGCGTGCTTGACGTTGTATTTGAGGTATAGTGGAAAACCTGCAGATTAGAGGCCAAGTGGAATCACATTCCTCTTTCTGACCCAACAGCTTTAGTGAGTTGATTAGATGCTGTATTGTTTTCTTTCAGTCTTTCCTCCCCATTCCAGACTCTGGCTCTTTTTTCCTGACTCCAGTGGTGGTGGTGTGGAAGGCACTGAACACTAACCTGTGCCTCCTTGTCCCCTTTCTCCCATAGGTACCTAGAAAGTCTCCTCAGACAGGCAAGCGGTGGAGCCATCGTCCTCTCCCCAGCCATGCAGGCTTTCATCAGCCTTCCCCGAGAGGGCGAGCAGAACTTCAGTGCTGAGGAGTTCTCTGACATCTCTGGTGAGCTCAGGGCCTAGGTCTTCTTGCTGAACATTTCCCTACAACAGTACCTTGGTCTAAATTCTCCTGATTTCCCAGAAGCCCATTTGGCACTCTCCTGGTGCCTCTGCTGGACATTGCTAGACTTTTGGAACACATAAAATAGATTCTAAGCGGGCTGGAGAGATGGCTCAGTGGTTAAGAACACTGGTTGTTCTTGCAGAAGACCTGTGTTTGAATCTCAGCACCCACATGGCAGCTAACAACTGTAATTCCAGTCCAGGGGATCTGACAGCTTCCTCTGACCTCTGTGGGCATTGCACAACATGGGTGCACTTACCTACATGCAGGCAATACACGCATACACATTAAAAAAAAAAAAAAGATTCTCAGCAAGGTCCAGGATTGAAGAGTGGGCTGAGGGTGGATGGCAGAAAGGGGTGTAGGAGCTGGGAAGGACCAGTTAAGTCACCGGAGGGATTGATTTTTATTCTCCTCTTCTACACACAAGGCAGGAGCAGCATACACAGTGACTGGTTCAAAGTGCAAGGCAGGAGTTCTTATCCTGGGAATGATTAAGTGGTGAGCTGATGTCCTGGCACTGTCCTCAGGGATAATGTTCAGCTCCTCGGCCGGTGTTGATGAGATGAGAAATGAGTGTTTACACATGGAACTCAGCCCTCAACCAGCTCTTCTTGCTATCCCCATTTTTCAGATGAAGTCACTGAGACACCAGGAGGTTACAGATGCTAAGGTCATACATCTGTAAATGGCTGGGTGTGGTGGCACGTGTCTTTAGTCCCAGTACTTGGAAGGCAGAGGCAGGCAGATCCCTGTGAGATTGAGGTCAACCTGGTCTACATGGAGAGTTCCAGGCCAGCTGGGACTACAGGGAGACCCTGTCTGAAACAAAAACAAAAACAAACCCAAAACAACAACAACAAACCAAAACACATCCAACACATCCAACACATCTGTAATTAGAGGAACTGGGGTGGGGTTTCAGGTCAAGACAGTGTGGAACTGCTCCCCAGTCAGTGTAGAGCAGCATTTGTGTGTGTGTGTGTGTGTGTGTGTGTGTGTGTGTGTGTACAGGCAAGGGAGGTGTAGTGAGTACAAGAGCTATTCCTTTTTTTAAAAAAAAAACTTACTGAATTTTTGTGTATTTCATACATATAAAATCATCTTTATACTCCCTTCCCCCTTCCCCTTTGGCACCTCCCATAGCCCCCAACTGCAGTTCATACATTCTGTCATTGAGCCATTCCCTTTTTAAAGGAGGCTTGAAACCATATAATTCCTAGTTCCTTCTTTTTAAAATTTTTTTTTTATTATTTTTATTTTATGTGAATGAGTGTATTGTCTGCATGTATGTGAGTGCACCTGTGTCATGCAATGCCACGGAGGTCAGAAGCGGGCTTCGGATTCCCCTGGAACTGGAGTTAAGGACAATTCATAGCTGTCATGTGGGTGTGGGAGTCGAACCCGGGTCCTCTGCAAGAGCAGTCAGTGCTCTTAACTGCTGAGCCATCTCTCTAGCCCCCCCTAGTTCCTTCTTAGCAGTTATTTACCAACTGGGGATTCAGGCAGGACCCTCTCACCTCCATGTAAATGATGGGTTGTGGATGGAACTTGGAGCAGACAGAGGTGTCCAGTGACCCAGGCCTCTCCAGTTGCCTTTTCTGGGGATGCCAAGGAAGCCAGAGTGCACAGCTCTGCTTTCTAGGTTTGCCTCTTTACCATGCCCTGAGCTCTGTCACTTTGCAGACTGTGCTTTGCCCACTGGAGGTTTCAGATGCCCCCTTCTCAGCAGCTCTACCACAAGCTGTAGGCAGCCTTGAAAACCTGCTTTAGGTCTTGCTGACAACTGACAAGCAGCGGGAGGCAGTGCACATTACCCCTTCCGCCACCCCCACCCCAATTTCCCTGGGTTGCCATGGTGATGGGGCAATGTTATTGCAAAAATAGATAGATATAAAGAAAAGGATGCCCTAGGGTTACTAACTGGGGTAGAGATGACTGGAGTAAGGGGTTTTTTGCAGATCTAACCAGTAGACCAGAAGGCCTTGTTGCCTCTCCATTAGCACCAGAGAAGGCAATTTTGACCATCTTCCCCTCAGGCAGCTGAGTTAGCTGAGTTAGCTAAGGTGGCAACTCAGAAGATCCTTTTACAATTCTCAGCTCAGTCCTATGATTGTAAATAGGAGAGTCTTCAAATGTCTACTATCTCCCTTGGACCAGGCTCTGCATCAGTTGCTACGAGCAGGCCTACTTCCTCTGTATTTGATGGAGGTGGATGACTACCGACGGGCTCCTGCCGGGAGCCCCAGCTTCCTTTTCTTTCTGAACTCTGATTAATGATGTTGAACTTGACTTTCTTCTGCTCTCTCTTGTTACCTCTGGTCTTTTATGGTTTCCCCTTTTAGAATGGCGCATAAGCCAAAGATCACAGCTAGAGCTTCTTCCTGTCTGAGCTTGCCACCTGGGTTTCCAACCTGGGATCCTCCAGGCAAGCCCGGGGACTCACAAAGGGCAAGAGCAAGCTGAGCAGGAAGGGATAAGGCATCGGAGAAGACTGGATTAGGAACAATAAAAGAATTTAAAGCAAAAAAGAACCAAGACTCTGGAGAATGTGTTTTGATTATGAAAAAAGAAAAGGCAGCTCAAGGGGAAACTGGGCCAGTGAGGCATTAAATAAAGGAAGAAGAGTGAGACTGAGAAAGCCAGAGCCTGGATAAGGAGGAGCTACCTCTGTGCGGACAAAGTAAAGCAGGAAGGCATTGCACTGGGTTTCTGGACTTGCACTCGATTATCTGACCTTAGCCGAGCACCTGACTCCTTCCCCATAAGGCCGCGTTGGAGTGCCTCTGCCTCACACTTCAGTGGGCTGCTAGTAACCACCACAGGAAGAATCCCTTGCTTGTCTGCATCTTTAGTTTCCTAAGGTGTTTATATGATTACAGTTTCTTACTTTCACATCAACTCTGAGAAATTCATGGAAGATTCTGATGTTTTTCATGTTACAGAGGAGCAGAGGCTCAGAGAGGTTCAGTGACTTGATGCTTTTATTACACATATATATTATATATGTATATGCATTATATATATATATATATATATTTTTATATATATATATATATGTATGTGTGTATGAAATTCTCAAAAAACTAACTTAATAAAAAAATGGTTCGGAGGGTTCCTGTGTTTTTTTTTTTTTTTTACAAATATATTTTATATATATATTTGTTTTATATATATATATATATATATTTTTTTTTTTTTTGACCTGGAACTCACTATGTAGACCAGGCTGGCCTTGAGCTCACAGAGATCCACTTGCCTCTGCCTCAGTCTTAAATGTTGGGATTAAAGGTGTGTGCCACCATGCCCAGCTGGAGATGTTTATATCTAATAAAGCAAATTCAGCTAGTACAGCAAGAGCAAAACCCAGAAACAACGTAAAGGGATTGGGAAGTAGAGGCTCACAGGAGAAGTAAATAGTTGTCATTTGTGGTAAGTCAGGGTGTGAGAAGAGAGGAAGGTGTTCCACATTTCTGCTTCTCAACTTCCCACGTTCTTTCCCTGCTGGACAACATTTTAAATATTCAAAGACGGGTGTTCCAGTGTCTCTGAGTCCCACCAGGACCTTTGAAACTCTGTTCTAGAGATGCGAGCCTTGGCTGAACTCCTAGGTCCCTATGGCATGAAGTTCCTGAGTGAAAACCTCATGTGGCATGTGACTTCTCAGATTGTAGAGCTGAAGGTACTGTGGAAGTGGCCTGGGAAAAGGCGCTGCCCGGGGGCAAGGGCGGGAACTGGTAGACCAACATTCCCTTCTTTCCCTTCTTTCCCTTCTTTCCCTTCTTCGGATGGGCTGCAGAAGCTGGTGGTGGAAAACATGGATGTACTGGTTCAGATAAGATCTAATTTTAGTAAGCCGGACTTGATGGCCTCTCTGCTGCCACAGCTGACAGGTAAACACCCTCCCCTATAGCCAAAAGGAACTATGGGGAAAGCATTATGAATGACAGGGGACTCAGGGGACCTGAGGGTTAGGCTGGGCCTGAAGAAGCAAGATCATTCCCATTCTCCCAAGTTCTCTTCTCTAACAACCCTCTTTCTCTTCAGGGGCTGAAAATGTGCTGAAACGCATGACCATCATTGGGGTGATTCTCAGTTTTAGGGCCATGGCCCAAGAGGGACTTCAGGAGGTGAGTCAAGGAGGACCCTGGGCCCCTCTGTGGGTAGGGTTTTCATGAATCATCGTGGAAAGGGGAGCATGGCGGAGAGGCGGCTGACCTGGGCACAGGTCCTGCAGTTGGATGAGCTTTGGAGACCTGCAGGCAGAGGGGACTGGGAGCTATAAAGTGGCTAGCTTCCTAGTCAAGGCCCCCTTTCTGTCTGCTTCCATCTAGTTTTGAACTCACTCATCTTCTCTTTCTCCAGGTTTTCTCTTCCCACTGCCCCTTTCTTATGGGTCCCATTGAGTGCCTGAAGGAGTTTGTCACTCCAGACACAGACATGAAGGTAGGGGTACAAAGGCAGCCATGGCTAGAAGACTTGAGAGGACAAGGGGATGTTGTTAGGATCTTGTGAGGAGAGAGCTCTGGGGAGCCCTGTGGGGAAGAGAGCTAGGACTTAATGGGAAGCGGGTCAGTCAGATCTTCTTGGAGAGGGCAGGGGCAGAGCTGGGGAGCTGTGTTGGGTACAAATGAAAGGACAGAACAGAGGAGCTTGGGGAAACATTCCTGGAGGGAGAGGGGTGAGATCTAGGGTAGTATCTGTAGGTTTTCACTTGAAATGAGCAATATGCAAATTAGATGCCAAGCTCTATGCAAACAGGTCCCGTCTTTAGTCAGGAGCTGGGTACTTTTGGTAAGATTTGTTCCTTCCTTTCCCACCCACCCTGCCTACCTCAGAGTTTCTTTTTTTTCCCCCTGGCCTTTTCTCCCTCTCAGTTCTTAAACTTTCTGGTCCCCTGTCACCTGCCTCAGGAGCCCATGAGTATGGGAAAGTGGGAGAGGGAGAGAGGAAAAGAGAGAGGGGGAAGAAGGGCTTCTGCAGGCAATGGGGGTTAGGTCTCCACAACCCTGACCTTGGAGTTAGCTTGTCGTGTGAATCCTCTAGTGCAAATAAATGTGTTGTGTAGGAAAGATAGCTAAAGCCTGGGGACAGGTCCTTCCAATGTGATGGGCAGGCTACTTCTCTTATGATTGAGTGCTTTCAGGGAGAGAGGTCTGATCTGAGGGTGAGCAGGAAGAATTAAAGTAGGGTGTTAAAAAGAACTTCCTTACTTAGGAATCAAAATAATTATGAAGTGTCATCCTTTTTCTGCCTGAAATCACCTGAGTGTTATGTGATTGTAGGGGGCATTGAGGGGCAATGCTTGACTGGGTTGGACGGTCCTCTTAGGCAGTTTTGATTTGATACTGAGTCTGGGTTTCTGACAGTTGCTGATGTCGAGGCTGAGTGCTCCAGCCTGCCAGGAAATTGTTGAGCTGACATTGCCTGGATACTTCTGTTCTTTAGGGTCAGCTTGCCTGAGAAAATAAGCAGGTGTTGGGGGGCCATCCAAAAGAGAGTCTGTTATTACCTTAGAGGCACAAGGAAGATTAGGAGAAGAGAAAATGAGGCTCCTTCAATTATCTCTTTCTTCCTCCAGCACCACAGGTCATGGTCCAGGTCCCTGATCTAATTGAGCATGTGGCCACAGATAGGGGTCATCTGGATCTGGGGGAGTTAAATGAAGGACAGAGAAGAAGGTGGTTTCTGTATTGGTACTCTGGGCAAAGGTGTATGTTATAGTGTCTGTTGGGTCTTTGCATAAAGATGTGCCCCTTAGCTGTATAGTATTAAAGAAAATTCTTGTTCTTTCAGAACATTTTGATGATTTAAAAAATATTTATTTTTATTTTATGTGTATGAATGTATTGCCTGCATATATATGAGTGCACCCGTGTTGTGCAATGCCACGGAGGTCAGAAGAGGGCTTCGGATTCCCCTGGAACTGGAGTTAAGGACGGTTTGTAGCTGCCATGTGGGTGCTGGGACTCGAACCCAGGTCCTCTGCAAGGGCACTGACTGCTCTTAACTGCTGAGCTATCTCTCCAGCCCCACATTTTGAAGATTTTTATGTGTATTAGTTTTGGTCTGCATGTATGTGTGTGTACCATGTGTGTGCCTGGTGCCCATGGAGACCAGGATCCCCTGGAACTGGAGTTTAAGACTGTTATGATCTTCCATGTGGATGTTGGGACCCCAAATCATGTCCTCTGCAAGAGTAGTAAGTGCTCTTAACTGCTGAACCATATCTCTAGCACCAAAAGGTGTAGCCCAGGCTGGCCTCAAACTTGTGATCCTTCTGCCTCTGTCTCTTCAGCTTTTCCTACTGGCATGTACCACCACAACTGGCTCTCAGAATATTTTAAAGTTTTATCTCTCCCTAAACCTCAAAAGGGGTCTAAGTACTTGGAATGTGAGTCAGGATTTGAGTTAGATCCTGGGAACTCAAGTCTAAGCACAATGATCCAGGCATCAATTAGTCAACCTTTATTGAATGTCTTCTATATGTTCACCCCTGTGTGAAAGACTAGAAAGATAAGAAACATGCAAAGTTCTGGTTTACAATAAAATAAAAGGGGGAAACACAATTCCCTGTTAGTCACTAGGCTACTTCTTTAACACATGTGGTCTAATTTCATCTTTACAACAATTCTGCAGAGGTAAAGTTTGTTATCCCAGCTCTACAGATGAGAAGACCAAGGCTCAAAGAGTTTAGACACCTTTTAGCCACAGTGACACAGTGGCTAAGTGGTGTTGCTAAGATTTGGGCTCAGATATGGCTCACTCCCAAACTGCCTTCACTATGCCACAGGATGTTTAAAGCTTCAAATCTATTTGGGGAGAAGCTACATATCTTCCTGTCTGAAAAGACAGGTAATTCTAAGTGCCGTGTATGGTCAGTGCTGGGTCAGTGGGACCAGGAAGGGAGGAGAGATGGGTTTGGATTGAACCAGGTAGGCCTTCACAAAGAGGGTGAGACTTGAGTTGAGCTTGAGGCATGCAGGTTACTTATATGTAAATAGAGGAGAAGGAATAATGTTGGGGAAGGAAGGAGCTGGGCCACAGTATGAAAGAAAGTGGTAGCTCTCTCTTTCTCCCCCCCCTTCTCTGTATGTTTGTGTATGTGTGTGTGTGTGTGCATGTACATGCGTGTGCATATGTACTTGTGGAGGCCAGAGGTCTACCAGGTGTCTACCTTGATCTTTCTCCACCTTATTATTATTTTTTAAATATTTTATTATTTTTATTTTATGTGTACAAGTGTATTGCCTGCATGTATGTGAGTGCACCCGTGTCATGCAGTGCTGCGGAGGTCAGAAGAGGGCTTCGGATTCCCCTGGAACTGGAGTTAAGGATGGTTTGTAGCCACCGTGTGGGTGCTGGGAATCAAACCCGGATCCTCTGTAAGAGCAGTGAGTGCTCTTAACCGCTGAGCCATCTCTCCAGCCCCTCCCTCTCCACCTTATTTTTTGAGACAGAATCTTTCATTGAACCTGGCGCTCATTGATTTGGTTAGGCTGAATGGCCAATGAGTGCGGGTGATCTCTTGTCTTCCTCTTTTCCTTATCCTCCCGACTGAGTGCAGGAGTTGCAAATGCACACCATCATGCATAGCCTTTTTTTTTTTTTTCTGATTTTTTGAAAATGAATTTCCCTGTAGACCCAGCTGGCCTGGAACTCAATTGCTATGTAGACCAAGCTGGCCTCCATCTCACAGATATCCACCTGTGCCTCTGCCTCCTGAGTGTGTGGTTAGAGGCTTGTGCCATCACACCTGGCCCCATGCACAGCATTTTTGTGTGGGCACTGGGGATCCGAACTCAGATCCTCATGCTTATAAGCAGGCACTTTACTGACTGAGTCATCTCCCCAGTCCCTTAAAGTATTTTGTTCCCTTGGTGCAGGCTAAGGAAAGCTATGAAAGGAATGTTTAGAAAACCCCATACTACACTGAAAGTTAAAAAGCCGTGACTCATGGGCCTGGAGAGATGGCTCAGTGGTTAAGAGCACTGGCTGCTCTTCCAGAGGACCTGGGTTCTGTTTCCAGCACCCATCTGGTGGCTAACAACTGTCCTTAACTCCAACACCCTTTTCTGGCCTTTGTAGGCATTGCACATGTGGTGCACTTACATACGTGCAGGCAAAACACTCATATACATAAAATACACATAAAATAAAAATAAATAAAATCTTGCCAAAAAAAAAAAAAGCTGTGACCCAGGAATCCTGGCCACTTGTAGTTTCTGCCAATCACTTCTCCTACCCCAGGATTCCTCTTCAGAGCTGTTTTCTTCTCTATCAGGTCACCCTGAGTGTCTTTGAGCTGGCATCTGCTGCAGGGGTGAGCTGTGACATCGACCCAGCCCTGGTGGCTGCCATTGCCAATCTGAAAGCTGGTAAGATGGGGGAATGGGGCAAGGAAGGGCTTGCACCCCACTTTTGGGTGGAGGATGTTAATATTAAAGATGCTTTTATTTGGAGTTGTGAATTCAGAGGATATAAGCTGGGAGGTAACACAAGGTATAGCCCAGAAACTACTCACAGAGGTAACTTAAGTTTTCCTCAGGGTACAAACAGTTGATCAGCCAACCAGAAGGCAGTTCTGAGTGAGAGTCTGTTAGTAAGTGCTCAGAGGAGTTTACATTCTGGTTGGGGAAATAAGATAATACATATGCATCAATGAGGGAACAAACAGCCCCAAACAGCAGACGACTTCACAGTTGTGCATATATGGTATTCAAGTTGCCCGAAGTGACCTTGTGCTCTTTCCACTCCTTCCCCAGGCCCACTCTTACATGTTCCATTACACATTTCTCTGACTAGCACGTTCATTGTCATACATACCCAGAAGAGGATAGACCCCAGGGTATTAAGCTCTTTGGACTTACCAGATTCACCCATTTTCTTCTCTTGGTTGGTGAGAATCTTCTCCTCCCCACCTCGTCATTCTTCAGGCAGCTGACAGGTGTCCTAGGATACATGTCAGCAGAGCCCTAGCTAATAGTTTTGCCCTGCCACTAGGGGTGGGTGGTTGGTTTTGGGACTTGGTCTCACCTGTGAGTGGATGCTAGTCCTGCTTCCCTCAGTAATACTAACTTGCTAACTTGTTTACTATACATGAAAAAGCGTGTCACAGATACTTCCTCGTGTGACCATGATTCTGTGACGTGGTACCCTTCTAGGAGATAATGCCCGTGTTCCTCATGTCTTTTTCTCTCTCCACAGACAGCTCATCCCCTGAAGAAGAGTACAAGGTGGCCTGCCTGCTCTTGATTTTTCTTGCTGTCTCCCTCCCACTCCTTGCTACTGACCCTTCTTCCTTCTACAGTATTGAGAAAGATGGTAAGTGAGAGGCACCTCTGAGGGACCATTGCTATTCAGGTGTCTCCTGAGGAGGGAGGTAAAGTAAAGATATTTACTTGGAACATAGACTTTTTTTTTTTTGTCTTTTTGAGACAAGGTCTCCCTGTAGCTCCAGCTGGCCTGGTGCTGGCTATGTAGACCAGGCTGGCCTTGATCTCACAGAGATCTGCCTGCCTTTACCTGGTATGCAGCACCACACCCGGCTTAACATGGACTTTTTTTTTTTAAAGGTGTAAATTTCTGTTTCAAAAAGCACTTGAGAATGATATAGTCATAAAATTCTGTTCCAATAAAATGTTGTAGGAGCATACTTCTTCTAGTCTCCAAATGTCACCCAGTTCTTTTGGTGTCAGTTGGGGTGGTTCAGCCTGAAAAACATGAAAAATTATCAGCCGGGGCCAGCCTGAGCGGATCACTGTTGTTCTCTTGGCTCTCTCCCCTCTCGTGTTAACCTAGGTTACAATAACAACATCCACTGCTTGACCAAAGCCATCATCCAAGTTTCTGCTGCCCTCTTCACGCTGTACAACAAGAACATTGAAACCCACCTCAAGGAATTTCTGGTGGTGAGTGAGTCCAGACCATAATGAACGGATGGGTTTGACTTTAGCCCCTGGACAGGTGCTATTAAATGGGTTTTTGAATATAACCTCTCACCTCATTCATTCAGGAAAACTGAGCAGTTACTCTGTAAAAAGTAGGAGCTGTTCTAACTTCCCTGACAGCTGGCGTTTCAGCCCCTGTCCAAAAACTTGGGAAGATCATTGCACAATAAGAAAATCTGAGTTTTGCTACTGTGAAGTTCTACGACCTCTGGAGAGACAAACTTTTGGGACCTCAGTTTTCTTCTCTTATAAACTAAGGAGATTAAACCGAATCTGTGATTCATCATGTTGGCGCATATCAGAATATCCTAGGGAGCTTGTTAAAATAGATTCCTGATCTCTACCCCAGACCTACTGAATTAAAATGTTCAGGGTTGGGCCTCGGTGTTTCTAATTTGGTCTCCAGGAGATCAGACGTACATGAAAGTTGTAGAGACACTGTGTTTCATAATCTGTAATGGCCTTTCCAACTCTACACTGACAGTCACTCACTAGTTTTCAGGCTTCATTTTCAATCAGAATCACTTGGAGCATTAGCTTTTCTAGCAACTCTCCAGACAGGCTTGTTCTTGGGATCTGGGCCTGGAGTTTACAACCAGGCAGCTGATTGTATATAGGTTAGGTCTGTTTTGTTGTTTTTAGCCAAGATTTGACTCACTCTAAGTATCACCATTGTTCTTAGTTTTGCCTTTGGAAAAAACATAGAATAAGCAATCTCCTTCCATAGTTGAAAGAGGCCCTAGAGTTTTCCATTCTAAACCCTCCACGGAGGATTCCTGTCCATACTCTCGGACTCACGGTTCATTACCTTCTGCCTGCCTGAGCATTCTCAGTAGTGGCAACCTTCTTCAAGGCAAGGTCTTGAGTTAAAAACTAAGGGCTTGTTTTTCTCTTTCCCGAAGGAAAGAGATCACATTATTCTTTCAGGAATTATACTCTCGTCCTGAGATGTACATACCAAGGACTCTAAGTTGTTTAAGGGCCTCTGTTTAAACTGGGACAACCAACCAGACAGAATGGGCTCCAAGCATCTTAAACATAAAGAGGGTTCATACCTGATTTCTGAGAGTGGGGATTCTAACCCCCCCCTTCCCCCTTATCCTATTTGTTTGCTAAGTGCAATCTGGGCTGTGACTCATATTTCCACCTCCCTTGTTGATCTGTTGGGGGCCTGACAATGAATGGAGATGACAGCCACTTGGGAGGTGATGGAGGAAAATACTCAGAGCACTGTGTCTGAATCAGAGGTCCAGCCCTGGCTTTGGGGTGGGGAGTCAGCTGTAAACAGCCTGGTGACAGGTATCTCCAGGCTGCTGAGGAAAATATTCATCTCCAGGTGCACAGGATTACCAGCCTTTGTTCTAGGTACTTCCCTGCCCTTTGTGACCTCTCTCAGGGCATCTTCGAAATCTTTCTGTCTGCACTGGCAGGCCAGTAGGATCTGGGCTGGTTTGTAGGCAATGTGTGTCAGTCTCTCAATCCGAGGGGACTTGACACTTTACCACCAAGTCTTCAGGAACAGCACAGCACTTCTTAACGCTTCTCCTTGATCTTTTCTTAACTTTTGTAGTCCGAGGCTGTCCTATTCTGACCACCATAAAAATCTGCTTCTTAACAAATGCTTCCTTTGCAGGTGGCCTCTGTCAGCCTTTTGCAGCTGGGCCAGGAGACTGACAAGCTTAAAACCAGAAATCGTGAATCCATTTCTCTGCTTATGCGCTTGGTATGTATCTTGTTTAAGTTGATCTGGGGATGGAGAGGAAGGGCCAGCAGGAGACCATTTTTCAGGGTCTTTGAATCTCTGCCATGTCATCAAAAGTATTAACTAAGAACTTCAGTCTGTCTGATCCCCTGGATCTGTCCTTATATTTTGGTGAACATTCTAGGCATGTCTGGTGATCTTAGAGCAGAACGTTCAAAGTCTTCTCTTCAGGATGGGACCTTCCTGGCCCAAGCTCATGGGTCCCTTGTCTTGTAGTAATCCTGAATCTGTCCTGGTGGAGGGCAGAGAAGCCCCCTTTGGGGGACTTTCTGTTCAGCATGCTTTTGGTTTTCTGTGACAGTTTTCTACCATTGTATGTCTTGTCTAAGGTACTATGAAGAGAGCACTGGATAGCCCAGAGGGTAACTAAAGGAGTTTGGGTTTGGTACTCATAGGAAGGAAGTGATTTTGGCTGTAACAAAGGGAGCCTGATGGGCCATGAATCAGGTGGTCCCTGCTATCCCCCCTCTCCTTGTTTCTCAAGCTGTGTGCCTGCCTCTACTCTGGGAGAAAGTTCTGGGAACTCTGACTCAGTTGAAATTTTTGTTTGTTTCTTTTTGGTCTTTTTTGAGACAGGGTCTCCGTGTAGCCCCAGCTGTCCTGAAACTCACTATGTTGACCAGGCTGGCATTGAACTCACAGAGATCTGCCTGCTTCTGCCTCCTGAGTGCTGGGATTAAAGGTGTGCCCCAGCACTCCTGCCTCAGTTGGCTTCAAAAAATGTTTTCCTTTTGATTCTACTTCCCTCTTCAGCATGCTTATTCACTTTCTCATCTCAAAGTCTGATTCTCCAGGTTGGGCAGGTGGAGCTCCTCCCTTGACCTTCCTCTGGTCTAGAGGGAGAGAACATGCCTCACCTCAAGGCTCACAAGGCTCACATTAAAGATGCCTGGGGTATTAGAGCTCTCCAGCTTATCTGTGTAACCCCTTCCCCAAGCCCATCTTCCTGAGGCCGACTGTGAATGCATTCTAAGGATGTGTGGCTACAATTGAGATGTACAGGTAGGGAAGTTCATGTGTGTATACAAAACTTATCAAACTTGGCTGAAGAGATGACTTAGATGTTAACAGTGTTTGCTGCTTTCCCAGAATGCCTGAGTTCAGTTCTCAGTGCCCACATCAGGCAGCTCCAGGGACTCTGATGCTCTCTTATGGTGTCCTTGGGCATCTGCACACATAAATAAAAATAACATGCCTTAAAAAAAAGCCTCAGCCGGGCATGGTGGTGCATGCCTTTAATCCCAGCACTGGAAGGCAGAGGCAGGAGGATCTCTGTGAGTTCAAGGCCAGCCTGGTCTACATAGTGACTTCCAGGACAGCTGGAGCTACAGGGAGACCCTGTCTCAAAAAGACA
>NW_008329576.1:1726046-1726589 GCF_000622305.1 Nannospalax galili
CCTAGAGGTGACAAGTGGGACTGGGCTAAAAGCTCATTTTCTTCTTTATTCTGTTAGGGTACAGAACTCAGAGGAGTTTAAGAATTAAAAATTAAAAAATTATTTTTATTTTACGAGTATGAGTATATTGCCTGCATGTAGATAAGTGCACCTGTATCATGCAATACCCGAGGAGGACAGAAGAAGCCATTGGATCCTCTGGAACTGGAGTTATGGACAGTTGTTAGCTGCCATGTGGGTGCTCCCCAGGTCCTCTGCAAGAACAACCAGTGTTTTTAACCACTGAGCCATCTCTCCAGCCCCAAGAATTAAAATTTTTTATATATTTACGTGTATGTGTGTGTGTGTGTGTGTGTGTGTGTGTGTGTGTGAGTGTGTGTGTGATAATTTGCAGGAGTGTGTGAGTGTGTGTGTGAGTGTGAGTGTTTGTGAGTGTGTGAGTGTGAGTGTGTGTGTGAGTGTTTGTGTGTGTGTGTGAGTGTGACTGTGTGTGTGAGTGTATGTGTGTGAGTGTGTGTGTGTGTGTGTGTGTGTGTGTGTGTG
>NW_008329576.1:1727672-1799935 GCF_000622305.1 Nannospalax galili
ACCTCCATCCTTGCTCCAAAGGGGAGGAAAGTGCTTGCCCTTGGTGACCTTCCAGGAAGAATGGCAGGAGCAGAGCCAGGACCAGACACTTTTTGCTGAGGTGAAGACTGGAGGGACTGGCTGCTGCAAAGCAATTTAAATGCAAATGTTTCCACAGAGAAATTGGAAATGACTAGAGGGAAGATGCTGTGTTCTGAGTTAAAAAGGCTATCCTTGTAACCCTATGTTCTGGCCAGTACTTCTCTCCCTGGGGTCATCCTGTCCTCGTTGTCCAGCTTAGGCACTGTCTACTCAGGGCTGCCATCTTGCTCTTGGCATGGATTTCCTGGGGAAAGAGATGGTGCTCTCAGAATCATGGGCTCTGATGTCAGAGACAGACCAGGTCCTGGCAATTATCCAGGACTTATAGTTCATAGTAGACAAACTGAGGAATGGCAGGATGAGATTCAAGGTCTCTCCTAAGGGCTGGAGAGTTGGCTCTATGGCTAAGAGCACTGGCTGCTAGCACTTGCAGAGGGTCAGGTTTGGTTCACAACATCCACATGGTGGTTAACTACCATCTATAACTCCAGTTCCAGGGGATATGACATTCTCTTCTGATCTCCACAGGCCTTGTACACATAGTGTACTTAAACACACACACACAACACATACACACAAATAAAAATAAACAAAATTAAAAAAAATCTCTCCTAAAGTATATGGGCTGATTTAGGACTAGAACCCAAGTCTCTGGGCCTCCACTCTGGGACTATTTCTAGTGCCACAAATTCTTGTTATTCTCCTGGCAGAGAATAGGAAGTCATGGGCTAGTGGCTCCTTCTTGAAGCTATCAGTCACTTCTCTGTACCTGCATGTGAGAGTGTTCATCTGCTGACTGAAGTCTGAAAATCTCATCAAGCAATGAATTCTCACTGTTACCAGACTTTGGCTTGGGACTTCAGGGCATATTTTTGTTAGTTTGTTCTTGTTTTGAGACAAGGTCTGGCCATGGTAGCTCTGGCTGGCCTGGATCTCATGGCAATTCTCCTGCCTCAGCCTCCTGAGTGCTGGGACTGCAGATGTGAGTGACCTCCCCTAGTTGGGCTTTGGTTTTGCAAGCAGATTTCCTTTCTTCCTTTCTTCCTTTCCTTTCTTCCAGGCTGTGTCCTGGGTGTGCATGTGTTTGAGAATAGCAAAATCTTACCGATGTTAAAGGCTGTGGTGTTTCTTTTTTGAGGCCATCATGTGTCCTGGGTGTGCATGTGTTTGAGAATAGCAAAATCTTACCGATGTTAAATTTCAAGGGACTTTGGAGGGAGATGAAAGAAGTTACAACAGACATGGTAGAGTCTCTTTCCTGAGTGGATCTTCGAACTTGAAATACCGTTGTGGGAAGCCCACCATGGGGATTGCCATGGGATGTGAAATTCCCCTTTGAAGCACGGGTTTAGTTTTATGACTTCTTGGGTAAAGAGAGTATAAGGAAATGCACTCTGCTTCTCCCATTGGGATGGAGACCCCATTCAACCCTGGGTTCTGCTGCTTTTTGGGGGTGGCATATGGCCCCTCTGCCCATCCTCACATCCTCATTCCGATCCTTAGTCTTGTCCAGGCATCCATCTTCTGCTTGGCTAGGGGGCCTGCTGGGATTACCACAGCACACAAGCTTCTAATTAAACTAATTAATCATGCCTGTGCCTTTATGTAGCCTCCTTACTGGTCCCTAAGTGCTGTGCTGGGAGAGGGAGAGACCCCACACCCAGCACAAGAGGACCCATGTGGCTTTGGGACCCATCTCCTTGGTCTGCAGTGGCAATTGTTTCTCTTGCTGTAAAGCTTTGAGATGAATGAACCCTGCAATCCATTTTTATCTATGCCCGTGCTGCTCTCCCCCCATGTGATTTAATGTCCAGAACAGGAGAGAATGGGGTTATTCTGCGCCTAGGAAACTTTTTTATTTCTTGCCTTTTGCTTCCATGTCCTTCACATTAGTCCTGATGGAGGGGATGGGCCAGTGAAATGGAACTCAGGAGGACATACTGCCTTCTGGAGCCAAATCAAGTGAGGGAGGAAGGGGGAAGAGTGATTTGGAACCTGTTCATTCTTAACCCTCAGGGCCACAAAGGGCGTTGGATCTGCATAAAGAGGAACCGAGGTGTGCTACTGGAGGCTCTTACCTCTTGGCCCATTTGTTCCAGGTTGTGGAGGAGTCGCCTTTCTTGACCCTGGACATGCTGGAGTCCTGTTTTCCTTACGTCCTGCTACGAAATGCCTATCGAGAGGTTTCCCGGGCCTTCTACCTGAACCGGCTATCTGCCAGTACCCACTGAAGGGCCTTCTGGATGTGCACAGAGCTGGCCACAGTGGGCTGTGGCCATTTTGGATATGTGCAGAGCTGCTCCACAGTGGAAGCTGTGGTCATTTTCTCAAAAGGGAAGGGGAGTGGGAGGGTGCCAGGGAGATGGGGGTGGGGGAGGTCACACAGCTTACGAACAGGTATGCTGAGGAATATCCAGGCTGGGGAATCATGGAGAAGTGGGCCAGGCTGGGGCCATAGAGGACAGTTCATAGACAAAGGGTTGTGGGACCACATGTATGAATTTTTACCACAAAAAAACCCAGTGACCTACAAGCATATTTTGTATCTTCTGGTAATTCCAGCTTGAGCTCTGACAGGCATGGGTCTCTCCGACCTTCATCACTATTCTAGGATAATGCTGGCGGGCAGAGATGATCAATCATCGTATTAAACCATAATGAGCTTATAATCCTCCCGCTGGAGCTGCTATTGTCTCCTGCACATTCATTAGGACGATTATCTCCTCTCTTCCTTTTCCAAATGTGTTCAGCAAACAGCCCTCCTGCTCCCACTGCAGTGGACAACGCAGGGGCCCCTCCTCCATGGGGTTCTTTCCTCTGCCCCTGCTTGACTGCTGTCCACACTGAGATAGGGAGGAGGTGTCCTCCAGAACCTTCATGGACAGCCTGCTTTCCTGTCCACTGTGGGTAATGAGTGTGTCTCTTGCTTTCACCCCACCTTTTTTTCCTGTGACTCTCCACAACCCAGAACAGAGGGGCAGTTTAGATTAAGTCCTAGGTCACTTCAGCAAAGTAAACCAGACTCAGGTGGTTTTTTTCCCCTCCTGTATCATTTGGGGGTACTCTATCTCCTAATGGGTGGGACTAATTTAATCCCAAATCCCCTTGGCAGCCTGGGTACAACTGTTGCTCCAGGCAGGGATTTCTCTTATAGATCTTAAACTTCACAGACCTCATTAGGTTGTAGGGCCCTGAAAGTGGGTATCCTTGAGGGAGTACAAGCTGTTTCAATTCAGTCCTTTTCTGCACTAATTAGAATTTCAAGTGTCACAGAGCCTGGGGCATTTAAGATAGCACTAAACTAGGTTTAGTTAACTCCATGACAGGAACCAGTAGCCCTATCCGTCACTCACGCAGTCATTGCCAGGGAGGCCGGAGCAACAGATCATGTGTGTCACAGGTCCAGAATGGTTGAAATGGGCAAATAGAATTAGTCAGTTGATTAATTAGGGTCATGTCCATACTTCCACGATGAAAAGGAAGCAATTGTTGGCTTTCAGCAAAACCATCCGGCCTTCATTAAACCAATTTGATAGCTGTTTTGAGATTGTGTATGTATGTTTGCTGTTTATTTCTCTGGGGTTAGGCAATACTTCCTTAACTTGGCATCCATAACCAACAAATGTTTTATAGAAGCAACAGAGACTCCTGCTTCATGCTTCAGCTAATCGTCCTTCTTTGCTATGGAAAGGACATTATGAAGGGTGATCCAGTGCTAGGCCAGCTGAGACGGCAAGCACAGTTGATGAGGAAGAGAAAGGCTCAGAAGGATCTGAGCAATGACATCTTCCCTTTTTTGGCCTTGAGACAGGGTCTTGCTATGTAGTCCAGGCTGGTCCCAAACTCACGATCCTCCTGCCTCAGTCTCCCAAGTGCTGTGATTCCAGGCATGTATCACCATGCCCTGCTGATGCTATATCCTTGTATCTCTGCTTGGTTCTTCTGCTTGAGGGGGTGGAGACTCCTCCAATTGCATGGAGAATCATTTACAAGGACATTCCCTGAAGACAGCTAGAGAAGTTGGAGAGGAAGGGTAGACATACTATCCTTGTGGTAACTGAGCGAATTGTTGAGATAGTTGATCTACCTGCACTTGTAAGAAATAACATAGAAAGATCCCTGGACCTTTATACAGTTTCCCTCAGTGACAATACCTCACAGGACTCTAGTAGACCATCACAGCCAGGACACTGGCGCTCATATAATCTACTGCTGTCATTCAGCTTTCCAATTTTACTTACAGCACTTCTCAGTGTATATGTATTTAGCTCTTTGCAGTCTCTTTAGCTGCAGGTTTGTATATCTGCTGCCTCAGTTATAAGATACACAGCAGCTCCATCATCACATGGACCCCTTGTATAGCTCTTTTATAACCCATTTCTCTTCTATGTCTCTTCCCCCACCTGCAACCCCACCTCAGCAGATTTGTTTTCTACTAAAATTTTGCAACTTGACATCTTTTCACAAACTTGTAATTATGCCCACATATTTATTTACTACCCAGCTTTTTCAAATCATCTTTCTATCCTTAGAGAAGTTCTGCAAGGTAGCCAAGGGAAGGACTTACATATTTCAGGTCAGGAAACAGATTCAGTAACATTAAGTGACTTTAATGAAGGTTGTGTGAAGAACTAGACCCAAATCTGATGTTTAGTTCTAGACTTTGTGCCTGACCAGACTACCTCTTCGTAGGGGAGACTTAGACTCCAGAAGACCGGAGAAGGAGCAAAGAGGAGGAGGTGGTCTTTACCATCAGGAAGGAAAGGCTAGAGGTGAAGGGGTGCATGAAGAAACAGGACCCATCAGCATTTCAGGTGAATTACTTCCTCCACCACGAGGGTTTTTGACTTCTTACAGGTTTGGGACACAATCCACTATGAACTGCTTTTGCTCTGATACCCCCATCTTTCTTAACTTTCTTAACTTAGACCGCAAAAAAACCAAGGAATGACTATCAGGAGAAATTCTGACCCCGATTGCTCTGACTTGCAGAGAGAGAATCTGCTCTAGCCTCAGCATTTTCATTAGTGCAGTGTTTTCATTAAAGTCTCCATTAACTCCTTTGCAGTAGTGAGATGGAATTATCTGTCCTGCCAAGCCTGGAGGGAGAGGCTTGCTGAGGTGCTCTTTTTGGTTTGGGCAGTAGGGATGCTGCTGCTTCTGCTATAGCATCCCATCTAAGGGGCAGGTGAGGAGGGCAGCTTCAAGGTGCAGGCATCTGAGGCCTGGCTAGGGAAAATGGAGCTTACTTTCTGGCATTTTACATGAAGGGAACAAATGTGGTTTGAGCTCCAGGACCCCTAGGGAGGGCGGTCCCAACTAGAGACAGGTTTCCTCAGCCTAAGACCCTGGTGCTTGGATCAGCTCTTCCCCTACAAAGTCTGACTTTGAGAAGCTGGCACATGGCTGAACGGTGCTCACATTGTTGGGGGAAGAATGTTCCTCCAGTCCTCCTCCCCACAGGGCCTCCTGCTTCTTCGGAGTACCTGTCATCAAAGGAGATGAAGATGAGTCCCCCTCCCCCACCTCAGCCCCCACACCTCAGTGAGTTGTCAAGTACTCTCCCTCCCACCTGAACAGGAAGCAGGAGCTGCAGGCCAGGTTACAGGTTGGGGAAGTCAGAAGTTAACTTGAGCTGAGTTTGCAGCATTGGAGAGATTGAGGAGCAGGCTTTTCTCCTGTCACTTTGGAAGGAGAGGATTGTGGGGCTGCCCCTTTAAATAGCATTCCCGTAGGAGGCAGATCACATCCATCCGTCACCTGCTGCCAAAGCATCGTTTTTTGGCCTCTATCAAACTCTGAGCTTGTTGGAAGGGATTGTGGAGCAAAGGGGAGGGAGGAGGCAGGCTTTCCAAGGGGCAAGAGCAGGGCGATTCAGAAGCAGAACAGAAGGCAATGAAGCTGCGGGAAGGGAGCCTGGGAAAGGTGTGGGAAGGGGAAAAGAGGAAAAAGGGAGGGAAGGACAGCGCCTTTTGACTCTGTGAATGGAGCAAATACACCATACTATTTCCGTCTCTAGAGGTTGACAAAGCAGAAATGCAACTGTGTTGCAACAAGAGAAGGAGGTTGAGGCTGAACACTAGGACTGGTGACTAAAAGTGAGAGCCGCACAGTGGAGAAGGCACTAGAGGGCTGAGACTTGGCTCTGACTTTGAGGCTAAGTCTCTGTTGGGACTAGATTCTTTTTTCTGGGCATATTTTTCTTATTAGAGAGGAAGGTAGATGAATTCTACAAATGACCCTTTTCTTAAAAGAGGTCAGGAGCTGGGGGTCTGGGGAGAGCTGGGCTTGCCATTGTGATGACAAGAAATGTTGAGCTGATCTCTCTAGAATACTCCCTCCCCCAGTTGAAATAACCTGCCTACGCGGGGAAACTCCTTAGCTATAATGTAATTTTTGAGTTAGAGCTCTTTAGCTCTAATCTCAATTTGCAATGAATTCTTTTGTAGTTTCCAGCCCATTCCCTTTTTCAGTTGATAAGAAAGGAGACCGCTCCCGATTTTGAGAACTTGTGTTGTGTAGGAGAGGGTCTCAGATGCTGCTGTCTCTGATGAGAACAGTGATATTTGCTGAAGTTAGGTGCAGAGAGAGGGGAGGCCCCAACATTCTTGCCACTTTTTTGCTCTCTCTGATTCTGCCACATCCTTCTGGTTTGTACTTCCGGGTTGCGGGTTCCCTGATGCTGCTGTCTGCGGGAAGCCCTGACCTGAGTTGGCAGTTCTTCCACATTGGCTGAAGCAGTCCATCCTTTTCTCCACCCTGTCACTTCCCTTCTGCTCTTTTCCCAGGCTTAGTCTGGGAGCAGGGGAGCCTCCATCTGAGTGACACTTAGAATATATACCTTCTCCCAATCACCCCTCCTTCCAATCTCCAGGGATCTCGAAATTCAAATTACGTTCTGGAATCCTGGATTAGTGGCCCGTTTTAAATCCAGCAGCCGATGAATCCATTTCCATTTTTCTGTTGGAGCTTCCCCAGTGCCAAGCTAGGTGTCCATCCAGGGGGGGAACAAAGAAATAGAAGCGGTTCCTGCAAGTGTCGGGGTGGGACACAGTTGGATGGAAGAGGTTTGCCCTGCCGCATGGGCTTGAGTTCAAATCCCATCCCCTCATTTCACAAGCGTTTACTCAGCAGAGGGCCTGTTTTGCACTGGGCCTTCAACCCTTAAGATTTCTTTCTCTGAAGGCAGAGTAAAATGAAATGAGCTGGAACGGCTGCAGGCCGGATTGAGGCGAGCTGTCAGGCATGATTTCCTGGCTGTTTGCAGTTATTGGGTAGTCATGGGAGATGTGGGGCTGCCTGCAGAGCTTTAAACTCGGAGACATTCCCACGGGTGGCGGGTGGCTTGAGATACCGCAAGGCGTCCCACAGAGACAGATCCGGAAGACCCAGCTGAGGAAGCTGAGTTGAGCTGGCCAGCACCGCTCAGAACCTCCAGAACTTTTCCTTTCAAAAAGACGGGAGCGCTGCTGGGTTAGGTCTGGTGAGGTTATGAAGCTAGTGGCTTCACTCCACCCACGTCCCGGTACCCCAGGGCGTTAAGGGGTCCTTCAGTAAGGGATACACAGGTAGCTAGGCGCACGGGGGTGGACACATGAAAGCACATACGTGCATCCACAGTAACTCCGAACACCCCGGGAGGAGCCACCCCTCCACCCACGCGGAGTCCTGCGAGCCGCCTGCGCTGTCGATACGCACTCACACCCCCCGCAGGGCACACGCAGCAGCCACTCGTGCTGGGCGCCCGTGCGCGCACTCGCCCTTGAGCGCTCCTGAGTGTGCGCCCCCGGCTCCCCATCACTCTTCGGCGAGGGGGAGGAGTGGCTGCGCCGAGCGCAAGACTGGCGGGCGGGCAGGCCCGGGAGCAGGGAGGGGAGCGGAGGGAGGGGGCCTCGGCCGGCGGAGGAGGAGTGAGGGGGAGGCGGCTCTAGCGGCGGCGGCGGCGGCGGCGCGGAGAGCTGGAACCTGGAGCCCAGAGAGAGGAGCAGCCGCAGCAACTGCAGCCCTGCCAGCTTGGGCCGAGCCTAGAAATACCGGCCTGGCTGGTCCACGCCAGCCGCAGGTGGGAAGGGCCTGGGATGGGGGCGAGGGTCTCTGGGCTAGGGGCTGAAACTGAGCGGAAAGGCCGCCCCTCTGTTCCCTAGATAGTGGCCGAGCATGGAGCTGTCTCCTCGCAGCCCTGCAGAGATGCTGGAGTCGGATTGCCCGTCACCCCTGGAGCTGAAGTCGGCCCCCAGCAAGAAGATGTGGATTAAGCTTCGGTCTCTGTGAGTCTCCGGCCCGGGGAACGAAGGGGGCTGGGAGGGAAGGGAGCCCGGACTCTCTATCTCTCTCTCTCTCTCTCTCTCTCTCTGTGTGTGTGTGTGTGTGTGTGTGTGTGTGTGTGTGTGTGTGGTGTGTTGCGGGGGATTGACTGGAGGTAGGCTGGTAGATTCTCTCGGGCACACATGTTGGCAGGTGTGAGGAAACACGGCCCTGATACCCGTGTCCAGCCCACATGTGCGAGGCATGTGCAGTAACAAGCCGGTTGGTTAGAGCTGGCTTAGGAGTTGCAAAGCTAACGATGTGCTTGTGCTTGTGGCCCTTAGGGTGACAGGGTAACACAGGCAGGGCAAACAGGCGGCACAGTATGTGCGGTGTGGCAGGACTGTGGACGGCAGCATTCAGGAGGTGCCAGGCTGACTCACACGTATCCATGTGCAGGGTTGTGCAGATGTGAGACACATCACATGCATTTGCACTAGTGTTCGTGGGTCACAGAGGTGTGGAGAGTGCTTGCACACCGCTGCAGATCTAGTGTATGGGGATACTTGTACCAACCTGTGGGTTTTTGCATCTTGGTTGGGATTGGTCTTTCTGCCTCCTGCCTCCTTACAGGGAGCTGGATGAGGGTGCCTGATACTTGAGAGGATCTTCTAACCTTGGGGTCTGGAAACTCACTCTGCATAATAATGATCCACCTGGGAACTGGAGGAGGGGGTGGTAATTGAAAGAAGATTGATTGACAGGAGCAAGGTAATTGCCTTAATCAAAGCCTTTTTGTTTATATAGGTTCTCCCAGGATCTCCAAGCACATTTAGGCACCATTTCTTATTGTTGTGGGACCAGGGTATATGGGAGGAATAAATGAGGAGAGGAAGGGGTCAGATGTCCCATGCACCCATCTGAGGGAGAACCGGAACTTTTCTTCCTGCCCCTCGCAGGAGGACAGGATTAGGTCAGAGACAAGCCATGCACCCTGTTTACCTCACAGGCAGCTAGCTGCCTGGTAATCACTGCAGTCCATTGATTCTTAATCAGAGAATAAGGGAAGATGCCCATCTCCCTGAGAGACTCTCTACAGTCCTAGGAAAGAGGCACTACATAGGAGACAAAACAATAATCAGCTCTTGATCCCTATTCCTCTCTGGTTCCCTCAGTAGCAAGTATTGAGCTTTCTATTCCTGGGTTCTGATGAAGGGAGGGATGGAGGTAGGAGACGGACAGGTGTGTATGGCTGTGTTGTTCTTTGAATATGTCACCTATGGTGATGAGATGATGCCTTTATATTGGGCCGGTGGGTCTGATTTATATGCTTGCTGCTTACAGAGCAGAGGCCTTATGGAGAACGATACAGAGTGGGCCACTGGGCTTGGAATCTAAATGTGCTCCTTTGTCCCCCTCCTTTGCTGCCTCTGGCCAGTGCTATTTGCTAGATTCTATGAAGCACAGCCTTGGAATGAGTTCTGGGATGAAAAAATGGAAAACCAGATTGAATTGATTTTTGTTGAGGGGGCCTTGACAGAAAATGATGCTGTGCCAATGGTAACTAAGTTGAGGAGAGGGACAGGTGAGGAAGTGACTGAGTGGACTGGACTTCCACTCCAGGCAGCAGGATTAGATAGCAGAAGAGGTGTTCCTGTTTTCATGACCTCCCATACTTTTCTAGCCAAACAATTTTTTTTTTTTTGTCTTTTTGAGATGGTCTCCCTGTAGCCCCAGCTGTCCTGGAACTCACTATGTAGACCAAGCTGGCCTTGAACTCACAGAGATCCTCCTGCCTCTGCCCCCACCTCCCCCAAGCACTGGGATTAAAGGCATGTGCCAACCCGCCTGGTGCTGTTTCCTTCTTTAATGTGAGGAATGCGCCATGGTGAGAGAAGAGGACCCCAGAAGGTGGCACTCAACTCTGAGGAGAGAAGGAAGCAGAGGCAGCTGTCCTCCACGGTGCCTTCACTGAGATGGCCGTACATGGTGGGCAAGGATCAGTGATCCTCCACGGTGCCTTCGCTGAGATGGCCTTACATGGTGGGCAAGGATCAGTGATCTCGTTGATTAGATTAGATGACTTTGGTCTTAAGGAATGCTAGCTAGCTGATTACTAATCTCCAGGAATAAATTCTCAATCTTGTTCACTCAAGGTGGAGAAGGATATCAAGATAGAGTCCAAGTTGATGGCTTTTTGGCTTTGGCCTTGCTTGAATAATGGGGAAGATCTGACAACCAGTGGTAGGAAAAGATGAGGATGTAGGCTTTTTTTTTTTTTTTCCCCTGGGTAGGAGGAGTTCCCCAGCTCTCTGGGTCATGGTTTCTGAAGAGGTGAGAAAGGAGGAATTCCCTTAAATGGAAACAGAGCCCTCCCTCCTTCTCCTGGGTGAGAGTAGAAGAGGTTGTTTAGTCTGGAAACAGGGAGGTAGACATGACTGTCTCAGGACTGGCTACTAAACAGAAATGAAGACAGATGGAATTTCTATATATCTATCACTTTCTGTGTATCTTGGTTTCCAAACTCAACACATCCTACTCCCCCTTCCCTTTAAAGTTCTAATCTAGGACATTGAGACTCTTGGATTGCTTTTGCCTCTGGACACCCCTCCCCCAGTCTAATTGTGCAGGGCAGTTTCTTATTGGGAAGACTATCTGGGAATCCTGTTTGCCATACCAGGACCCTATGGAAGGTCAAGTTGAGAACCTGGGCCATATGAACTAGGGCAAGTCTCCAACAGTAGGATTTAACTTCTGGCTAGCAGGAAGAATTTTCTGATTCAGGAGATTCCTAAGAGGAGGCAGGAGAGAGGCTGGGAGAAGCAGTTTGGAAATGAAGGGCTGGTCATGTAGCTTTCAGTTTCTCCAGCCTGAAGCTGCAGGATTTAACTTGGCAGTCCACCCTTCTCTGAGACCAGAGGGGCTTTGGGGACTATCAGGAGAGACAGTAGATGTATGTTTTCTGAGTCTTTTTTGAGTCAAGAAAAACTCCATTGGTTTGTTGCATTGGCTTATTCATTCACCCAACAGCAGTCTGGATGCCTTTCATGGGCCAAATGGCATACTGGGTACTGGGGATGTACTGCTGGATGAAGTGGACACATTCCTTGCTCCCATGGAACTGACCAGGGGTATGGAGAGTAGGGAGGGCATGCCTTTCCTCAGCTTGCTATACTTATCCAAGTGGTAAAATTTGACTACTCTGGGTTTCTGCTCGTCTTTCTCGGGTGGGGGGGCAGTTGTACATACATGAAAACCAGAGATAGGAAGGAGTTCTCTCTACCGGGGCAGTACAAGCATCACTCTCATGTCTGCCCCAGGTTCTCCTGGAATTTTACATTTTACAGATTGAACCTCCTCCTTCCTGTGGGACAGTATAGGCGTAGTCTCCTTTTCTTAGCTCCCCCTTCATTCTCAGGACCCCAGAAGTCTAGCCTCCTTGTCCTAGGTTGTGGTTCAAGGTCATAACAGCAAGGGCCCATTTGGAATTATTTTTGCTTATCTGTGTTTCATCAGCCTAGCGTGGTACCTTGAACATCATTGACAATAAATACTGTTATAAAGGCATGAAGAAAGAAATGAATGAGTTATGTATGTGTGATGTCATGGAACACAGTTCTGTCTCTGATTCTCTGGTGTGTGTTTACCTCCATGTGGCAGGGAGGGGCAGGTAGGAAATGGAGGTGGAGGAAAGGGAGATGGTATGGGTTGCTGCATTTTGAGTGTGTGATGCTTTAAAACATGTGGGAGTGGGACCTCAGGACAGAGCCTGGAACTGAATGAGTTACAGAGAGGGATACAAAACCTGTGTTTTGTGTGAATGAGAGGCTGAAATTGTGAGTGCCGGACGTGCATTTGTGCTGGGTACAGGGTGATGTGCCTGCCAGAAACATAGCTCCATGATGGTGTCTCTGCTTTTGTGGTCATGAATGGTACATAGTTAATATGCTGGGAAGGTATGCACTTATTTGAATACCTCAAGTGGTCCTAGGTATGGATGTGATGCTGTACAAGCGTGTGTGAGTATGCAGATAATGGAATACAATGTATGTGTGATCTTTTGAGTGTATTTTTACACATTCAAATCTTATGACAATCCTGTGGAGATCCAAAGGGCCCAGGAGGATGTTAAGGGACTGATCAGGTACCTGATTGAGTCCACCATTGGTTCATTTTGTATATGCTCCATTCAGTGATCTTGTGTGGTTCTTACCAGTTTTGAAAATCATGCTGACCTCCCTGGTTCTCTGCACATAGCTGTGCAGCTGCTGTGAAGACTGAAGGATAAACCATGGCTCTCTCCACCTTTGGGGAATAGGAGCATCGCATCAGGCCTTTCAGACCGTAATAGTGGGAAGATTTTTTTTATCCTATCCTCCCTGGACCAGCTCTTCTTGCTTCATTGCCATCTGTGGCTCAGGGAATCTTTCATTCCTCCTCTTCCATCAGAACTCTCCCGTCTTTATTTTTTCCATCAGATTTGTTTGAATGAGGATTTGGCAGCATCTCTGTGATGGGAGAGGTAGGAAAATTCCTACAGTGAGGTGGAGAGGCACAGAGAGCAGAGGAATAATTCAGACCAAAGGAAGAACTCCATACACCTGTGTTGAGAATGGGTGCTGGAGGAATTATGGGGTGGGGGGGGTAGTAGCAGAACAGAGAAAATGTCAGGAACATGGAGTTGAGCTCACTTTCCCACTCTGCAAGTTCTGAGTCGTGCGGTCTTGAACTCACACAGTCTCTCAGAGTCTCTGTTCTTTGATATTATCCATATAAAAGTGGCTTTTAAATGATAGAGTTTGGAGATCTTTGTGAAGGATGAATGGGGGACTTTTGGATGGGATGAGGGGGAAAAGATGATGATTAAGAGGCAGGAATATGAATTACCGCATAAATTGGAACCCAGTGTTTGGGGCGTGATTTTATCTTGCTGTTGAATGGTTATCAGGAAAGGTTAGGGCAGGTATCTGAGTTCAGTGGGTAGGAGATTGGTGGGGCTGGAAGTTGGTGTGGGTCATGGAGGTTGAAAAAAAAAAAAAAAAAGGAGGAGTCCTTGTTACTTGGCCCCAGAGGTTGAACTGGATGTAGATGGAGTATTGTAGTTCTGAGCAATGTAAGATTGAGGAGCACATCTTACCCCATCTGGTTATCTGTATGTTGGGCAACTCCCTTTTGGCTTTCATCTTCAACACCCAGGCCTGGGGTAATGTCATCAGGCTGGACAAAACCCTTTGGCTCCTGGGCCTCTGGAGAAAAAGGCATGCCTTTCTTTTCAGGCTAGATGGGAGGATTTTTCTCATGCCTCCCTGGTCAGCGCTTCCTCCTTAATTTATAATTGTGGCTCAGGGACCCTCTTCTCCCTGGCTTTAATATCCCCTCTTCCATCCCATGTCTCTATTTTGTTTTAATTTTGTATTTCCTCTACATCTTATTTTAGAGAATCTCTCCAAGACCTTTAGAATCTACATACTATTCTGCTTGCTCAGGGGCCTTGGGAGGGAGGTTAGAAAAACACAGAGGTGGTTCCACATCTGCGGCTACACTCACTCTCTTTTGCCCAGAGGAAGGTGAAGGGGTTTGGGAATGCAACAGGCCTTGGAAGATCAGGTAAGAGTCAGTCAGAAAAGCCTGGACAGTTCTAGATCTTTCCTCTTTTCCCTCCAAGAAAAAAGAAGAAAACCTTGAAACCAGGTATGGTGGTTCACATCATAATCTCAGCACTTGGGAGACAAGTTTCTAGGGAGACCTGAGAGTTTAAGGCTGGCTAACCAACCCACCATCATCACCATCACCATCACCCGCCACCACCACTACCACCACCACCAAAACCTTAAAAGAAGGCTTGCTTGTCTTTTGAGTCTATAAAGGGATCCTTGAGGATCAGTCTAGACCTCTGCTCTCTCCCTCCTCTTTGACCCTTGCCATTCCTTTCACTGCCTCCCTCTTTTGCCCCATCTTTCTTGGGTTTCCTTTCTTTCCTAGACTCACTTTCTCCTCCTTGTCAATGTCCCCTGTGCCTTCTGTCCCTGTTTCTGTTACTTGCCCTCTGATGCCTTCAGCCTTCTACTTCAGCCAGATAATCTCTGGGTTGCTCCCCTCACCTTACTTGGTGACAGGTAAGTTGACTGTGAGGCACCTTTGAACCCTTCTTCAGAGTCCAGCCTCAAGTCTTCCCTTGAGCAGGGCTTTTCTTCTGTCTGCTCAGTGACCTCATCTTCCCATTCCTCCAGGGAGGAGGCCAAGTCATTGCCTTTGAATCTCAAGGGGCCGGTCTTCTCAGGTACAGATGTTGAATAGCTATTTTGCAACTCTCTTTAGGACAGCTGCAGAGGAAGAGGCACAAAACCAGGGCAGCAAGTGGAGTGGAGGTGAGACACTAGGGAGGATGGAAGGTGTTAGATACAGAGATTGTCCCCTGTGGGGAAAGCCACTTGGATCACTTGGACCAAGAGAGCTGGGAAGAAGTGCTGGGAGGGACAGGGAAAGGGGCTCTTGGGCAAGGACAAGGAGAAAACCTGATTGTTGACATTCAACACAGGCCTGTGCAAGGGTTAGTGCTTGGTCGTCTCCCTCATGCATCCATTGTTGCAGTGCTCCTGCCCCGGTTCCTACTCCCTCCCAGCGCCTACACCTGTAGCATCAGTGGTGCTTAGTCCTCCCTTATGCCTGGCTGGGGGAAAAAAAGTCAGGTTGGGATTCTGCTTAGCATCTAGAACCTTCTCAATCTCCCAAGGGGGTTATGATAGGTTTTGGCAGAGAGGGAGACCAGGATGCCCAGGAAGGCCTGGTTAGGAGAAGGGTTAGAAAGGGTGCTTTAGGAGTGCTCTTGGTTGGAGCCATGCTCTCAGGTCAGTTGATTACACAGCTGCAATGGGAAGTCAGATTTGCAAATAATTATGGTGGCTGCAGTAGCCCTTGAGGCTGCCAGTTGGTCTTGGCACCGTTTAGGCCGGGAAGGGGAATGGAGCGTGCTGGGCGCAGTACTTGGCGAGCTTCTGACAGGCAGGATCTGGGGTCTAGGAAGTTTCCCCTTTTCTTCCTCATCCTCAGCTTCTTGCTTGCACATCTAGCTTGGCACCTTTTCCCTTCTGTCCTCTCTGCTCACCTTGTTTGGAAACTTCCTCCAGCCTGGGCTGAGTGAACACATGCCAGCTGCGCTGCCAAAGTTCCCCAGCCCTGGGCATCTCTCTACTAATCAGGAACTTTAGGAATTCCAACAAATCAAGTTGCGGTAACCTCATCCCAAAGCTGACTTTGTGCCTCCTGCCCTCTCCTCCTCTGCTCTCCTTTGAAATAACAACAAAGTTGGCTATTGTTTTGATTGCTGCAGAATGGATTGAAGGTAGATACGCAGGAGGCCTTCCTCAGAAATTCATGGAGGTTAGAAAGTGATCTTTCTCCATATAAAGAAAGATATCATCCTCCTTTAAGACCTAATAATGCTGATTTCAGAGGGGCAGTAAGTTAGTCAGCAAGGAAGAACTCTGGAACCTGGGAATTAAGGTCCAGGCATCCTGCCTCCCTAGTGCCTCCATGCCAGTCCCGAGTGCAAGAACCACACAGGGTTACAGAGGAAGCAACTGATACCCAGAGCTCGTTGGCAGGAGGGGGGTCAGCGCTGGAATCAGACTGCAGTCCTGCTGAGCCAGCTGCGTGCTGCCTGGCACACCTGCAGCCCTTCCTTGCCCAACTGCCAGCTCTTTCCCATCTCAGACTGCTTTCAGCATCTGGTGGGCCCCTTAGAAGATGAAGATAGTGACTTGTGCTGGGATGTGGTCTGGAGAACTAGTGGGGTGGACTGTGTAGAGGTGGTTAATGAACAGTGTTCAGCAGTGCAGGGAGAGAGGCAGTGATGGACAAGCGAGCTGGAAAAGAGCTCTTTTGGATGGGGTCCTGGCACCTGCTCTCTCCCATCTGCCTCCCCTCATATTCTTGCCCACCCCTCCCAATTCCTCTGTCTCTCAAGGGCTGAAGTGTTGGGGGGGAGGTGACTCATTTGTGTTGTGCTACACTGGCTATTGGGACACCTGGGTTCTTATTAGTCAGGCCTAAGGCTCAAGCCGCTCTGATTGTTCCCTTTTTCCTAGTGTGATCTGAGCTGTGTTAGGCTGTTGCTAAGGATCACCGGTTAGAAATGGCTTCTGTAAAATCTGGGCGTCGTGGCCCATGCCTTTAATCCCAGCATTCAGGAGGCAGAGGCAGGCAGATCCTTGTGAGTTCAAGGCCAGCCTGGTCTACATAGTGAGTTCAGGTCAGCTGGAACTACAGGGAGACCCTGTCTGAAAAAGACAAAAAAGAAAAGAAAAAAGGCTTCTGGTGGAGACTAGGGAGCTGCCTTCACACACAGGCAGGATAGAAGCAGACCCTCTCCACCCCATGGCGCAGTGTTTTTCCTGGCTCTCTTCTGGAGCACCTTCCAAATTTCCTTCCCTTCCCTTCCTGCCTTCTAGGACCTTCCGTACCTTTCTCTCATCCCCCTTCCACTCTCTTGGCTTCTGCCCTCTCTGTCAGCACACCTGTCTCATCCTTCCTCTAGCTCTTCTGACCAGTGTCTGAAGATCTCACCATGGCTGCCATGGCTGCCATGTCAACCTGAGGCCTGCCAACTCCTAGGATGGCATCCCAGCTCTGCCACTAGGGGGGCTATTTTTATCTCCGGAGCCACCCCCGCCACTCTGCCCAGCCAGCTGCCAGAACTAGGGCTGCTCAGATAGCAATGGGAAGCCAGGGAATGAGGGGAGAGTGAGCGGAGGGCTGGCCATTTTTGGCCACTCTTGGGATCTGCGGCCCTGTGCTCTGAGCAGTCCTAACCTCTGCTTCTACTGCCTCCATGGCCCCTGTGGACTGTGAAGGAGAGAGAAGCCCTGGATGTCTGGAGAGACAGCATACAGCTTTTCCACAAATAGCCCAGGTTCCATTTGGAGACCTCATGGAAAATCAGGTCCCGTGTATAAGGTGGGCCTCTGGGACTTGGTTTATGGAGGCCTCTCAATGAATATTTGCAGAACTAACTAAAGGACTGGACTTAAACAATAGTTTCCTGCATTAATGTATCACTATATAGTTCCCAAAGTATCTCACCATGTTCTCAGGAGACTTCTGGGGACCATGTGCTATTTACCTGCTTTTGATGTGGAGACTAGAGCTCAGAGAGGTTTGCCCGCAGTCATACGCAGTGGGAAAGTCGGGTGAGTTCTCCTGAGTTTAGCTGGTGTCATCTTTCTCTGAGATGCTGACTTCCTTGCTTCTTTTTGTTTCTGAGATTTTGGAGTTTTGAGATCAACTAGGTAATCTCTTCCCCCAAGACAGTCCCTGCCCCCACTCTCCACCCTTTTAACCTCTGTCCCAACTCCTTAGATCTTAGTGTAGAGTGTGGAAAGTTGGACGTGGGCAGTGGATGGAGGCCCTGTGGTCAGGCTCTTTTGAGCTTTAAATTTAAGGGCTAATGAAAGTAGGATGGGGATTGTAAGAGTGGAGAGAGCTCTTAAAGGAGGGGGGAGGAAGAGAGAAATGGAGTACATGTGACATGAAAGCAAATGGGGGGAAGACTTGGGGGAGGAAGAGAACCAGTGAGAGGGGTCGTGGAAGAGGGGAGAGGCAGGGGGAGAGGTGTAAGAACAAAGCACACTGACATACATGTATGAAAACGGCATAATGAACCTATGATTTTGTATGTGAACATAGATGCCAATGAAAACACAGTTAAGAGCTAGAGAGAAATCGATGCTGGACCTTTTGCTGGCTCTTCACATCTATGTCTTTCTTCCTATTCAGGTGATTTAGCTCAGTCAGAGGTAGAGTGTAGGGTGTGGATGAGTGTGTGAAAGAAAGGGATGGTGGTTTTCCAGCATCTCTTCTTACTAGGAACTGTTAATAATCATAGGCTAAGAGTCATTTCCCCAGGGGTGAGCAAGGAAGCAGAAGGAAGAGCTAACCTCTGCAAGGATTTTCTAGTCTGAGTTAATGTCTACCTTGCTATAGGAGGGTGGAGGTTAGCAGAGGAGGTCCTGCAGGGAGGGGAGCCGGCCAGCTCAGAGGAGGCTGTTGCTGTTAGGGGCTGACCGCAGCTGGCTGTCACCTCCCCCCCAATCCTTTTCACCTAGTGTGAGAGTAGGCCAAATGGCTTGGCCTGGGACCCTGATGCTGGGTCTAGTCCTTTCTCTCTGAAAGCACTAATCAGCTGGTGGCCGTGGTCCAGAGGGTGAAGGCGGTGGGGCACAGAGAACAGCATCCTGCCTCAGCCCACAGCAGCCCTGCATCTGGGTCACCAGTTCCCTAGAAAGCGACTCACGGGTCTTTAACCAATGCTCTTTTGCAGTTGAAACCCACTTCCACTTGTTTCAGTGCTCAGTGACGCCCAGACCCAGCAGGTCCCCAAACTTCATTTGTTTATAATCCTTCAAGGCCTTGGCACAATGACAGAATATTTAATTTCCCTCTGCTTCTGAGTGGTGGGAAGGAGGAAGAAGACTTCCCGTCATAAAACCCAAGCTCTAAGTCTGTTTCTTTTCCCTTTCTTCTGCCACACTCATCCCCATGAACCCTTTCCGCCCTTCCACATCATGCTCAGTGCAATACCCTAGACGGAGGGTACTGTAGGAACTCCTCTCAGGATGCGTTTGGCTTCCCCGCCCCCTCCTCCTCCTCAGCCCCGCCCAGTCCCCAGTGGACCAATCGCGGCCCTGTGCACTTGTAGCGGTGATGTCATCTCGCAGCCAATCGGGAGGCGGCTGAGGCTGGGTGCGCAGTCTACTTGGCGCTGCCGAGGCCGGGCTTCCACCTCCCCGACCTCAGCCCCCAAAGGTGGGAAGTCTGGAGGTGGGAGAGGGGTCCTGGTCCTCAGGCTTATCTGGGCGCCGCTATTCGCCCCTCCTGGGCCCTGGCATCACTACTCAGAGCTGGATTGACCTGGCTCTGGCTAATTAACGGTTTTCCCCCAATCTCCTTTGTAGATGAGAAAACCAGGGCTGGGAGTAATTTGGCCAGCCTCTTGGGTTGGGGTTTTTGTTGTTTTCTCCCAGGCCCCGCCCACTGCCCTGCCCTCTTTCTATGGAACAAGTTCTCCAGACTTCATTCACTGGTGGAGAGAGGGCGCTTCTCTCCCCGGAGAGCCCTCTGGCCTCGAGCATCTTGCAGGCCCCCTCCTGCTCTGCTTCTGAGGGAAGTTCACGGTCCTGCTTGTCCATTCTCTCAAGTGGCCCGGCTCCTGTGAAAAACCGCCCTAGGCGAAGCCAAAATCTTAGGAGCTGCTTAGCCCCACTGGGCTCTCGCTGGGCCCCTTCCGTTCCGACCACTGACTTCTCCGTGACAGATTCAGGATGGTTCCCTGTCCCTGCCGGACACCGCCTGCTAATCCCTTTTTCCCAAAGAGGAGCCCCACCTCCTCAGAGCAAGGGGCTGGCCTGTGCTATTTCTGGCCTTTCTGGGACTCTTCTGACAGCAGATTCTTGTTTTCAGTCTGATTCAGATGTGAAACTTCTCGGCCTCTCACCCAGTTCCTGTAGCCTGGGTCTCTGCCTCATCACCCCTTTAGCCTCTAGTCAGGCCCCTCCAGTTCCTCTCCTCAAACTGCTCTCTGCGTAGGTGCTCAACTCTGCTGGGACTTGGAAGAGGAAGTTGGGGGTTCAAAGGGAGTTGTTTCCCCAGAGGGGCCACAGGTCCCCGGGGTCAGCGTTTTGATAGTCTCAAGTAGGAAACTAATTTCCATGGCAAACCTTGTTCCTGTTCAGAGGAGCCACCTTCAGGGCCCCATCCTCAGGTAGGTGCTAAGGAGAGGGGAGGACAGGAGGGAAGGGTGGAGGACAGGAAAGGGGAGGAGAGGAGAGGACAGGAGGAGAAAAGAGAGGAGGACAGGAGAGGGGAGGACAGGAAGAAGAGGTGAGACAGGAGGAGAGGGGGAGGGCAGGAGAAGAGAGGACAGAAGAGGGGAGGAGGGGAGGACAGGAGGGGAGGGGAGGCAGGAGAGGAGGGGAGGCAGGAGGAGGGGACAGACTGCTTATAGACCCTTTGGCTGAGGTTTGGTGCAGGGGAGGCATCAGGACCTGACAGTTCCCCACGATTTGTGCACATGCCTCACCGTCTTACCCTTTTACTCCATCAGTCTTGTTTTTACCTTAGTCTCCTTCTAGTTCCCTTTCTCTTTGCTTTTCATTGCTTCCTCTCAACTATGACAGGTACTTTTCAGATTTCCCCCTTTCCTCCCTGATCCCAGTCCCAGGCACCCTTAGGACCTCATATTCTTTTTGTCTCTTCCCTTTCCCTCTCTCCCAGACTGCCTGCCCTTGGCTCATGGCAATCCTCCTGCCTCATTCTCTCAAGTGTGGAGATTACAGATGGGAACTACCATACCAGGCCTTTCAACCTCCCCACCATAAGAGCTGAAGGTTGAATTCAGGGCCTTACACTGTTAGGCAAAGGCTTTACCATTGAGCTACTATTCCCTGGTCCTCTCTCATCTTGCTCTGACTCCCAGTCCCCTGGATTGAGCTGTCTTTTCCCAAGGTCCCTACTTACAGCCATCTTTGTGGGAGTATTGGTACTGGAAGTAATGGTAGGGTCCTTTGGAAATCCCCACATAGCCAGTCAAGTGGTGATCCATAGAAACAGCCCTGATAGGACTAGGGAAGCTGGCCTCTTCTGAGGTGTTGGAGTTAATACTTCCAAAGTTTTCTTTTGAACCCAAGCCAAGAGAGACTGGGGCCTGCCAAAGGGTCAAGGTCAGAGACTTTCTCCATCCTACAGGGGCTGAAGGCAAAGGAGAAAGAAATGGCTGAGAGTGGAGGTGGGAGGAGTGTTGGGGGAAGCTTCAGTTTCCTGGGGGCTGGATGAAGACTGGACAGTGTTGAGCCTCTTGTTCTACAGGGAAGGGGGCTTTTCCTGTGCAGATTCTCTGAGGGCTGAAACAGGGTTAAAAGTGATGTGGGTGGAGAGGACTTCCTGCAGACCAGTGAGGTACGGACTTGAGGTGGACCTGAGAGGATCCTAGCTCTGCAGGACTTTGTGATAGAAAAGGCCCTGCTGACCAGCATATGGTCTGTGTGCACACGTGTGTTTATTTGACTTCGGAAGGCCGCAGTCAGCACCTGGATCTGCTCAACCACCGGAGTCCAGCTCCTCTCTTGAACTCTTGGTTTATCAAATCTGTTCTTTAATCGTTCCCTCCCTCCCTCCCACCTCTTTCTGGTGTCTGGATCATGTTTGGGTCTGACTTCAGCTGAAGCTGTATATACACTCCTGAGAGAGATCTAGTACCAAAGAAGTCAGAGGGAGCGCCTGTTCAGAGCTGACTTAGGGTTTCTCTCCTGTCCCAAGGCTCACCATTAGCCTTTAAAAAGCCTGACTGGGCAGTATGTCAGTGTGAGCTCTGGCAGGAGGCCATCCGCTGGATTAGTCTGCCCCCATTGCCTCTATATGGTGAGCTTTTATTGAGCACATACTGTGTTCTCTGAGCATGGAGGCCAAGGTAAGCCAGGCATTGTCAGTGCCAGGTCCTGTGGTCCCAAAGGCCAGTCCAGCCGACAGGAACATTTAAGGTGGCACTGACCGAGGCTGGAGAAGCTGTGGCACAATGCCCTCTGCCTCTTGCCAAACTAATTGCACACTGTTAGTTGTAGGTCCCCTTAGCCTTAGTGTGAGTTGTGGGCTTGCCAACCTGTGGACTGACAGGTCCTATGACTTGGGCAAGGCAATTCCTTCCTTCCTGGGATGCTTGGAAGACTCAAATGAAGTTTTGAGTTGTGTAGGAGAGATGCTGGTCACATGTGTCTTCTGTTGTCTCCTCCATCCAAACTGGACTCCTCTCTTCCTGGACGCGGATAGAGTAGCAGGTGCCTGTTGGGTTTGAAGGATGTGATGGAGCAGGGTGGGGGCCATTGATGCTGTCAGTTCCTATTCAGATAGTCTTTATGGAGCCTGTCTGCCTGTGACAGGCTTTGTTGCACATTTTATTTCCTTTAATTTTCTTAAGAGCCTTGTGGAAGCTGCTTCACCATTTTACAGTTGTGGAAATTCAGGCTCTAAAGTAAAGCTTTTAGCCTTGAGTTTTATAGAATCATCTAAGTTGTTTCTTAAAAACGCATGTCTCTGGGACACAGAAACGGCTCAGGGGGCAAAATGCTTGTGGTACAAGGCTGATGGCCTGAGTTTAGTCCCAAGAACTTATGTAAAAGTGGAAAAAGAGAACTGACTGCACAAAGTGGTCCTCTGAGCTGCACATATGTGTATGGCGTGCGCACGCGCGCACGCACACAAACACTCGCACACACATAATAAAATCATAAAAATGCATGCTTGCCTTTAGACTGTTCCCTCAGAAGTCCTGGTTCAGTAGATGTGCAGTGAGGTCTAGATCTACATTTTGATTTGTATCCAAGGTGATGCTGATTTGGGCTGTCTCCAGGTCATATTTTAATAAATACTGATTAAGAGTTAGTGACTTGGGTGTAGATAGGGGAGGAGGTCTAACTGTGATCAGGCTGCATTGTATGAAATGCACAAAAATTTGATTAAATAAAAGTTAATGATTTGCCCAAGGGCACACAGCAGGAAGTGATCACTTTGAACCTGGGATTCTAGCCCCAAAGACTGCAGTGCACTATGCCAAGGAGTTGGGATTTTTGTGTTGGAAATGTGGTTTGCAATTCTTTCCCTACCTTCCTTTCTCCTGGCCCCTTGTGAGGATAAAATGAGATAAAATAGGGGAAAAATATTTTTCAAAATGTAGAGCTGGCATTGAACAAATACATGCAAATGAACAGCCGTGGGTGTGGCTGTTCACTTGAGCACCAGTGCTGGGAAACACTTGTTTCCCCTGAGGTGGACTGGAAAAGACAAGACAGTGGGCATTAACCTCTAGGGACACAGTTTGTGATTGAAAAGGGGCTGATTATAGTAGCAGGTTAGGGTAGGGGTGGGATTGTGAGGAGCAGGTGAACCACAGGCAGGAGAAGAATTTCTTTCTGTTCTGTGTGTGCCTGGATTCCAGAGCTCCTGATCTGGTAGGGGTGGGGTGGGGTGGGGTGGGGTGGAGGGAAGACTGGGTAGGGAGGGGAGCCTCTTTCTGCAATCGTTACAAAGTCCATTATGTGTCAAGCCTGCCAGAGGTGCATTCTTTAGATGTCTCCCTCAGACACACTGTTAACTGCTCCATTCTGAGATGACAGTTTAGCAATTACTAGCCTAATCATACCTAGTTCAGCTAAAGATTTCTGCTTCTTGGAATTCATCCTCAGGAAACCTTTGCCTATGTTCAGGAGGAGGCTTCTACCAAGATGTCTGCTGGAGAGATAGCCATAAACTAGTCAAAGAGGCCAAAAGAACGTCAGTGTCCAGTTCTAACAGATGACGGCAAAGCAAATGTTACTGTACTCTTGGAGGCCAATTATGAGCAGTGAGGGAATGCCAGACACCATGATGAGAAGATCTCTCAGATGTGCTGTGGAACTTCCCACAAAGCAGGCACACATGTTCTGCAGTTCCATCATGCCAAACACAAGGCAGCCACAGCCCAAACTAACATCATTATTTTAGGGAACAGCATACTTTCTAATACAGTGCTTACCCCTGGGAGACTCTTCTCCGCCCTGACTCATAGGGTGACCTTGGGTTTCCCAAGCCCCTTTCTTGGTGGGGAGTTGTCCTGGCTACTGTCTCACCCCGTGTTGGCTTCGGGTGGGTGTGCCTCAGGAGAGGGCTGAGAAAGGAATGGTGAGTCGCTTCTTTAAAATCACCATCTAAAGCCAGAGCGCTTTACCACTGTGCGCAGCACCTGCTAGACTTCCAAGAAATCTCTCAGTTAATCAATGACCCCTAGAATTCAAAGGTGAAAATCATGAAGGAACTGTCTCCCAGGTGGGTGTGCCTCAGGAGAGGGCTGAGAAAGGAATGGTGAGTTGCTTCTTTAAAATCACCATCTAAAGCCAGAGTGCTTTACCACTGTGCGCAGCACCTGCTAGACTTCCAAGAAATCTCTCAATCAATGACCCCTAGAATTCAAAGGTGAAAATCATGAAGGAACTGTCTCCCTAGGCAAGGTGCCTAGTCAAGGAGAGCACCTCACCATTTTGCTCTGGATGAGGCTTTGGGTGGGCCAGAGACAGGGGATAGATGTGGTGACTCTCCCAGAGGTTATCTCTGGCACACGCCTGGGCAGTCAGGGGTTAACCTGCTTTGTCCTGGTTGATGAATTCTGGAATCATAATCCATTAGCTCTGCCTGTGTGGAGTGAGGCCAGGCTAAAGCATTCAGATTGGTCTTTGTTCTGTGCCTTTGCCATCCCTGCCAGGGACAGAGGGGCTGTGGACACGCTCCCCCTCCCTGCCTTGACCAGACAATGAAAGGATCCTGGGGACTGTTTTGATTGCTGTTGATCCAAAAGCCTTCGCTCCTGGGGAAATATTGAGACTATGAAACGAATCATCTCCAGAAAGATCACCCCTGGGGCTCATACCTGCCTAGGCTAAAACTGTGGGGGTAAACTTTCTACAGGCAGCAGCAGCCATGGCCTGGGATGAAAAACATTGACTTCTGTTATCATTAATGTTAGAATCATTAACAATTCTTAGAAAATTGAAGGTGTTTTGCAAAATGTCCTCTATTGGGGAACCCCCTAACTGGGTCATAGTGTCTAAGTGGGATGTCTGTGCTCACACCCTGCAGGCTGCGCTACATGGTGAAGCAGTTGGAGAACGGGGAGGTTAACATCGAGGAGCTGAAGAAAAACCTGGAATACACAGCTTCCCTGCTGGAGGCTGTCTACATAGATGAGACACGGTAAGAGAGAAAGAGGAAGGTGTCAGAGAGGCAGAGCTCCAGAGAGGGAGGAGGGCAGAGCTGGCATGGGCTATGTGACAGGGACAAAGAGGGGAGGGCAGAGATACAGAGGCAGAAGCAGAGAGATGCAGAGATAGAGACACAGACTGTGTGGAGAAGGCTGGGGTAGAGCTTCGTGGTAGAGTGCCTGCCTTCATTCTTGGTACCCAGACCTTGATCCCTAGCACTGGGGAAGAAAGAAGGAAAAACAGCTATGACTTCAGGGGTGGAAGGGACCCTATGGCTCATCTAAATGTCTTCAGACTTGTGCTGGCCAGTATGGGAACCTCTGACCTTGTAGCTACTGAGTGCTTACAATGTGGCAAGGATGAACTGAAAAGTGTATGTAAGGGGGCTAGAGCGATGGCTTGGTGATTAAGAACACTGGCTGCTCTTCCAGGGGACCTGGGTTCGATTCTCAGCACCTACAAGGTGGCTAACAACTGTCTGTAACTCCAGTTCTAGGGGATCAAACACCCTCTTCTGATGTCTGCTGGCAGTGCACGACACGGACGCACTTACATACATGCAGGCAATACACTCATGTACATAAAATAAAAATAAATAAAATGTTAAAAAGTGTATGCAAATTATATGCTGGATCTTTTTCTATAATTTTATTATTATTTTTATTTTATGTGTATGAGTGTATTGCCTGCATGTATGTGAGCACACCCGTGTTGTGCAATGCTGCGGAGGTCAGAAGAGGGCTTCGGATTTCCCTGGAACTGGAGTTAAGGACGGTTCGCAGTCACCATGTGGGTGCTGAAGGATGGTTCGTAGCTGCCGTGTGGGTGCTGGGAATCGAACTCAGGTCCCCCACAAGAGCAGTCAGTGCTCTTAACCGCTGAACCATCTCTCCAGCTCCATATATGCTGGATCTTAATGACAGAAAAAAGATTATAAAATCTGTCGTTCATGAATTATATGTTGATTTATGTTGAAATAATATTTTGGAGGAATTGGCTTAAATAAAATTTATCATTATACGTTTCACCAGATTCTTTTTACCATTTTAATGCGGCTACTAGAAAAAGTTAAATTCTTTGTTGTTGCTTTTTGAGATAAGGTTTCATGTAACCTAGGTTGGTCTTGAACTTGCTACGTAGCCAAGGCTGGCCTTTGACACCTCTACCCACCAAGTGCTGGAATTATAGGCATGTACCACTACACCTGGCGAAAAATTTTAAATTTCATGTGTGCATCTTGCAATTTACTTCTTATGCATTGTGCTGCCCTGTAACATTCCTGGCAGATGGCATTTTGTTGCCTGCTTGGACATGTCCATAGAGATTCCTACTTTCTTATGCAGTGAACTATTTTATTATTGGAGCTGCTCCTTAGGAATACAGACATAGAAAGCTGTGGTAAGAGATGGGGCTGGAAAGATGTCTCAGTGGTTAAGAGCATGGGCTGTTCTTGCAGAGGACCTGGGTTTGGTTCACAGTACCCACACGGCAGCTAACGACTGTCCAGAACTCCAGTTCTAGGATATCTACACCTACTTCTGGCCTCCAGTGAGCGATATGGATGTACTTACATATATGCAGGCATGACACTCATACACATAAACTAAAATAAAAGATGGGGAGCCAGGGAGAGAGGTACTGATTGAGTGTGGCTGGGTACAGAGTTTCTAGGTGTGGAAGCATCTGCTTTCTTTCTTCTGTGACTCTCCTTCTGGTCCCCAGGCAAATCCTGGACACTGAGGATGAGCTGCAGGAGCTTCGGTCAGATGCTGTGCCTTCAGAGGTGCGGGACTGGCTGGCTTCTACCTTCACCCAGCAGACCCGAGCCAAAGGCCGCCGGGCAGAGGAGAAGCCCAAGTTCCGAAGCATCGTGCATGCAGTGCAGGCTGGGATCTTCGTAGAGCGGTGAGGTTTGCGCATACTCAGCCTCTTCTGCCTCTAATGTGCCTTCCGTCCTAGCCAGCCTGATCTCACCCACCTTGGGACCGAGGCTTATCCACACACTCACAGCTGTCTAAATTCCTGCCCTCCAGTCTTTATCCCTGAGTTCTTCCATTCTCTCCTAGGATGTTTCGGAGAACGTATACCTCGGTGGGCCCCACCTATTCCACTGCAGTCCACAACTGTCTCAAGGTGACACCTGGGATTTTGGTCAAGAGGAGAAGGGGGTTGGAATAGCTATTGAGGTGTCTAGCCTCTGTTTATGGGGTGATTTTTACCTTCCCTTTTAACTACTGTTCCCATGTTCCTCCAAAAAACTTTTGCCCACTCCAAAGGCAAACTGTCTCTCTCCTACTGAGAGACACCTGGGATGGAAGAGGTCCACTTTACCAACTGTTTTTCTGTTTTACTGGGAAATCCTCCTTGAAGTACAACTGACCTTGTCACAAGGGAATGCTCAAGGGGAGCTTTCCTGCCTAGTTTGTTGCTTCTCCACAGAACCTGGACCTCTGGTGCTTTGATGTCTTTTCCTTGAACCGGGCAGCAGATGATCACGCTCTGAGGACCATTGTATTTGAGTTGCTGACTCGACATAACCTCATCAGCCGCTTCAAGGTTGGGCAGCATCCTACCTCGGCCTCCAGGCAGGACCCTTCACTCCTCTCTGCCCTGCCCTAAAATAGCCCCAACAGATAGAGTCCATAGCTCCTTCGTCCTGTCTCAGGGGCAAGGATGACACCCCCTGCCACCCCGTTCTAGCCTCTCCTGCAGTTGCTGTAGTCTGGCCTCTGACTTCACCAGCTGCTTCCTGAGTGAAGGTTCCAGGCCTGCAGGAGGCTAGCATGGGATGCTGCTCTTCCCCTTTGCCTCCCCAGCTGGCTTGCCCTCTTCTGGGCTGGCTGCCATCCACCTCCTTTTCTACTCCCGTCTGTAGATTCTGGAGCCCAATGTGTCAGCCTTTGGGATTAGAGTCTTTCTGTTTGTTCCCTGGGGGTGGGGAGGGGCCGGTGTGCAAAGTTGGGTACTCACTTCCAGCCTCCTGCTGAGGTCTGTACCAGGGGATTTTTCTGGAGAGGACCAGATTTGGTTAGTGCTGGGCAGGGCCATGTGCTTGGCAGAGAGGAAGAGTCTGCACCACACAAATCTGCTCCAGATCCTGTATCTGGGAACAGTGCCTGGGAGGGAGCTGGATGAGGAGCCCCTCTGGACATGGAGTGTGAAGGATTTCTGCACGGCCATGGGACATTTAGGTGACACCTAAATGTAGATGTTGGTGGAGTTGCAGGCCTCGGGGTGGGGGTGAGCTGAGCAGGCTGGGTGGAGGCTTTACCCAACAATCTTCTGCCTCACTTCCCTAGAACAGCATCTATGCCAGCCTCTTCCGACCCTTGACTTTTCCTCTTCCAACCACTCTCAAGAACTTCCATGACCTTCTGAACTGTTCAGCTGGGTTTTCCTCAGTGTCTTCATGACACCTGGCCTCCTGGACTTCCCTTATCCCCTTCTAAGCCTCTCTCTAAGCCAAGAATAGGAGAGCCCTTTCCCAGCTCCCTTTTCTCTATGCTGGTTCTCATTTGTACTTCATACCAGTGTCTCCCACACTCCCTCCTTGTGTGGAAGGACTGGATTGGGGGGCTCCAAGAACAGCTGTACTGGGTTAGGTTTGGCTGGCTTGTTCACCTTCTGCAAGGCAATCGGAGAAAGAGGTGTCCATTCCTTCCTGGTTAAGCTGCCTTCCCAAGCTCCCTGGTCTCTTCCTAAGTACCCTGGCCTTCCCCTCCCGGCTCCTCCCTTTCTCTTCTTTTCCCTTCCCTCCAGGGACACCATGGCAACGCAAAAGCAAAGGCAGTTGTCATGGAAACAGTCCTTTTAAATTCCCTGAATTTGGGGCACAGCCCTCCAGGGGTAGGGGTGGGATGTTAGGGTCTGACTAGTGGCACATCTTCTGTGTGTGTTGTCACTCTGCAGCTCATCTGCAGAGGCTTCCCCAAGTCCTGAGCCTGGGGGTCTCTTCCTGGCTTCTGGTGAAGATTTCAGTCCTGTCCTCTAGGAGTTTTGAGCTCCTGAAGGAGGGAGAGGTGCCCTAGGGCCTATATAGTTAGGGGACAGAACGGAGAGTGGCTGGACAGAATGCTGGTTCCTGGGGTGTGTGTGCATGTGCATAAGCTCTGTGGGTCTGGCAGGGTGCCTGGCACATGTGGAGAGGAGATGGTCAGGGAGGGCTTCTCAGAGGAGCAGATGATCCACATCTGCTGCAAGGGTGCTCTGCAGCTCATCTCACTCTTTCTCTGCTTCTGAGCCCTTTCCGTGGTATTGGATTGAGGAATGATGCGGGTGGTTGGAAGGTAGGAGGGAGGCTTTCTTTCCTTTTCTTAGAAATCACCAGGGAAATAATAATAATTATAGCTACTCTTCAGAGAGCACTTACTAAAGCCTTATACTTTTCTCATTAAATCCCAGGTAGGTGGTATTATCATCATTCTGCAAGTAGTAAGGCACAGGGAGGCATGTGACTTATCCAAGGTCACATAGGCTACAGGTGTTTGAGCCTAAATCAGAGCGCTGGTTCACCTGAGAGCAAAGCCCATCCATGCTAGCTGTCTGGGCCACTCCCAATTCTTTTTTGGGGGAGGGTAGAGTGGGGTTGAGACAGGGTCTCCCTATGTAGCAAAGGTTGGTCTGAAACTTGCAAACCTCTCACCTCAGCCTCCCAAGCGCTGGGATGACAGGCAAGCATCACCATGCATGACTGCCTTGTAAAGAATGATGGGATTGCTCTGTCCCGTCATTCCTGCAGAGCCTTGATGTCTCTATTCCTCCTCCTTCCTGCAGATTCCCACTGTGTTTCTGATGAGTTTCCTGGAGGCCTTGGAGACAGGCTATGGGAAGTACAAGAACCCTTATCACAACCAGATCCATGCGGCCGACGTGACCCAGACAGTCCACTGCTTTCTGCTCCGCACGGGCATGGTGGTAGGTGCCTGGCCACACTCTTGCTGTTTGTGGTCTGTGGATCCAGAATTGGGAAGCCTTGGTTATTTGCCTCTCTCTGTCCTTGGTGTCCCAACACCTGCAGAGTCAAATTGCATTAACTTTCTCTGGAGAATTTGCAGATGTACCAACACTTCTTGGGCACTGCTGGTGACAGACTCTGGGGTGCAGTAGGGATAGGGCAGCTGGGGATGGAGAAAGGTCCCTGGCTATTCCAAGAAACTAGCTTTGAGTGGACTGTGAGCAGAGTGCTCTAGCTGCGAGGGAGGTGTCTGGGCAGTCTCTGGCAGAGGGCTGACCCTTGCTCATTCCCTGCCTCTTCCCTTAGCACTGCCTGTCAGAGATTGAGGTCTTGGCCATCATCTTTGCTGCAGCCATCCACGACTATGAGCACACAGGCACTACCAACAGCTTTCACATCCAGACCAAGTGAGCAGTGGGACATGGTGGGGGCAGGAGGGGCCATGGCTGCCAGTGGAGCCCTTTATAGGGGGCTGGGCATGACAATGCAGCTTCACAGGTCAGAATGTGCCATCCTGTACAACGACCGCTCGGTGCTGGAGAATCACCACATCAGTTCTGTCTTCCGCATGATGCAGGACGACGAGATGAACATTTTTATCAACCTCACCAAGGATGAGTTTGTGTGAGCAGAAGCTAGCACATGGCATTCCTGAGACCCTCTATCCCAGCCCTCGTTCCCCACATCCTGGATCTCCTGCCCAGCAGTGCTGAGAAGGCTGGTCTCTTCTCTTTTCACTTAGAGAGCTGCGGGCCCTGGTCATTGAGATGGTGCTGGCCACAGATATGTCCTGCCATTTCCAGCAAGTGAAGTCCATGAAGACAGCTCTGCAGCAGCTGGAGAGGTGGCACATGGAAGGGTGTGGGCAGGACCAGGCCAGAGGGAGGGGCTGGCGAATCTGTGTATACCCTAAGTAGTGGGTGTGCCAGTTTTTACCTGGGTGGAAGAGACTCCTGGCTCTAGGCACTCATCTGAGTGTACCTGTGTGTGTGTGGTGTATGTGAATGTGGCCTTGGGTTTATATCCAGGCTTGGTTTTTATGCAGCTGCTCTGATGGAGAGCATTGGCTGGAGGGGGATTCTTATCACAGCTTCAGAACAGGCTTCTCTGGGATGTTGGGAAATTCATTCAACCCTTTGGGTCTTGTGTCTGTGACATGACAACAATGAGTGACCCCCTCCATGTTAGCTTCTAGTCTAATAAGGCCATTGGGAGAGTTGTGTGGGGTTAAAAAGAACACAAAGTCAGAACAAATGTCATAATTATATCTAATGGTGTTTAGAAGTGGCTGGGAATATACAAATGCGTGTAAGAAAGAATGGGCTCTGTGTCCTGGTGTGTGTGTGTGTGTGTGTGTGTGTGTGTGTGTGTGTGTGTACCTCTTTGTATAGTGTCTGTGAATAGAGATGCTGGGTCACAGCAGGCCGTTGTTGGGGAGTAATAACAAGAATCATGATGATTCTTATCGTAAATAACATCACTAAGTGCACATTATGTGTCAGACACTCTTCTAAATACGTTACATGTCATTTAATTCTCCAAGCAACTCAATATGTGGTAGGGTTGTTATTTCCATTTCTGGGTTGAAGAAAATGAATTATGGACATTTTCAGTCACTTGCTCAGTGTCTCACAGCTAGTGCGCTGAAGGTGTGTGGGGGAGTCAGATCTACGCCCACTGATTCTAAGAGCCTGAGTTTTCAGCTACTAACCTATGCTCCTTCTGTACAACTACAGGTGTGTGTGTGTGTGTTTATAAGTGAAACCTCAGAGAGTGTTTTGGGGTTTTATGAAAGGATGTGAAGGGAGTGTGACTGGAAGTTAGAGAATGGCCCAGGCTTCCTTTTCCTAGATCATTCTCAATATCTTCCTGAACCAGGATCGACAAGTCCAAAGCCCTGTCTCTTCTGCTCCATGCTGCTGACATCAGCCATCCAACCAAGCAGTGGTCAGTCCACAGCCGCTGGACCAAGGCCCTCATGGAGGAGTTTTTCCGCCAGGTATGATGGTGCCTGTCTACCTCTGCCCATGGGCTTTCTTACTCCTTACTTTTCAAGTTCTCTATACCTGCTCCAGCTTTATCCAGCTTGTTCCTGACCTGGCCCCAAGCCTGTGGTGTCAAGTCTCTATCTTCAAAGCTGAACACTGGCTGCTTCCATTTACGCATCCCTCATTTCCAAATCAAAGGGGCAGCAGTCCTCTCCTCCCATAGCAGCCCCCCTCTACCCCAGCCCTACCAATCAGGCAGGTCTGAGGTGTCCTCTCTCCTCAGGGTGACAAGGAGGCAGAGCTGGGCCTGCCCTTCTCTCCACTCTGTGATCGCACCTCCACCCTGGTAGCCCAGTCCCAGATAGGTGAGTCTGAGAGGAATGGGAAGGGAAAGGATGCTATCTGAGCCTGGCCAGGCTCGTTCCCAGTCTCCAACTTCCTAAACCACTCTTCTTACTGAAACAAGGATGCTGGGCTGGGGTGCGAGGTCCTGTGACTGAGGCCAGCAGCTGCATTGGCAGACACCATTGTGTCACCTCTTCACTATTTTACCTGCAGTTGGGGCTTAGAACCACGTACCCTCACAACTACCTGCATCCTCTGCCCAGCCTTTCAAGTAAGACATAATTTCTTGCCCCCTTCCTACAGGCTTCATTGACTTCATTGTGGAGCCTACCTTCTCTGTGCTGACTGATGTGGCAGAGAAGAGTGTGCAGCCCTTGGCAGATGATGACTCCAAGTCCAAAAGCCAGCCCAGGTGAGTGTGGCCTGGGTAGCCACGTGCCCTGGTTCTAGGAAAGGGAAGTTGGACACATAGAGAGGACCAATTCATGGGAGGACACATAGCTAAGGATGGGTGGTAAGAAGGCAGGCTGCTCCAGGTTTGGGAGCCCCTCTGCTGCTTGTCACAGTCAGAGCTGAAGGTTGTCTAGAAGGGTGGGGCTTCTCTAGGCTCCCTGCATTAATTTAGGTGTCTACGCCAACTTTCAGATAATCCTAGAGGAAGGGGTTCAGCTGTGGGAACTTGGGGGTACCAAGAAGAGGGAAAAGAGACCTTGGCCCCCTAAACTTCCTCCTAGCCTTCCTTTCCTCCACACTGAGAGTTATGAAGTGTGCTCTGGAGTGGGCTGGGTCTTACATCTGGAAACGGGTGGGGGTCCTGCTTCTAGCTTCCAGTGGCGCCAGCCTTCTTTAGATGTGGATGTGGGAGACCCCAATCCTGATGTGGTCAGCTTCCGCTCCACCTGGACCAAGTACATCCAGGAGAACAAACAGAAGTGGAAGGAACGGGCAGCAAGTGGTGGGTGCATATGTGTGTGTGTGTGTGCACGCGAGTATCTTGGGGCTGGCTGCTGGAGCAACAGCAGTCCATTTTGGTAGGCCCCAGGCAACTCTTTGATTCCTAGAACTGGGAATGGAGCCAATTAGATCAAGGTTAGGAGGGCATAGGAAAGGCTGACTGGTTGAATGGCCTGGACTGTTCTAGAATGAGGGCTGGCGAGAAGATAGGAACTGCCACAGTACTCTAACTCATGAGATTCTGTACACGTGGTCAGAATGTGTGCACATCACATCGTGAGTCTCCAAATGGTGCCCCTGGAGTTTTGGATAACTCAGTATTCTGGCTCTGCACTGGGAGCAGGGCTGTGAGTTTCTCAGGTGGGAGGAGTGGAAGGAGCTCAGCTTGGAGGCAGGTGCTGGAAGAGAGTCTCCTAATTTTCTTCACATATACCTTGGTTCTGGAGAAACTTCTTGATCTGACATCAGCTTCCCTGGAATCTCCTGCAGGCATCACTAACCAGATGTCCATTGATGAGCTGTCCCCCTGTGAGGAAGAGGCCCCACCTTCCCCAGCAGAAGATGAGCACAACCAGAATGGGAATCTGGACTAGCTAGGGCTGGCCAGGTGAGCTGGGGCTGGCCAGATGAGCTGGGGCTGGCCAGGTGAGCTGTAGGCAGGTGGGTAGCTCAGCCAGCCTCTCCTTAGGTGGTTCCTCTTTGGGCTCTGCTGAGTAGGAAGTTCTCTTCTATCCTGGCAGTAATGTGGGGAAATAGAGGCATAGGACTGAGCCAAGGTGTGGGTGGAAGCAAGGGATTCCTGCCACCTTCTTTGGTCCTATAGTTGTTGTAGGAAAAAAGGACAGCCCAGGCGGGGTGACACATGTGCCAGGCTTTGAAATGAGCACCAGGAAATGAGCACGAGGCTCAGTGAGGTTAAGTGAATGACTTCTATTTCACCCCAGCTCACCCTTGGTGGCTATACTTCTGAAAGGCATTTGTACATAACAGTACTGGGGCCTGAGTGTGGCCTGGCTGGAACTTGGAGAAAGTTCAGACTGGAGATGAAGGCCAAGAACAGAGCATGGAGGCATCTCCTTTTTTCCCCCAGGTCCTCACTGAGTCCAGAGTCTTCGATGTCATTAGCACCATCCATCAGGACTGGCTCCCCCATCTGCTCAAGGGCGTGTGGAGGTCGTGGGAGAGACAGCCCACCTGAGAAGGCCAAATGCTAGAGCTGGTGGGGTGGGGGAGGGCCCCTGCCTCTCCCCACCTGACACCCATTGGGGCACAAGCCTGGGGAACCACAAGTCCCCAATGGTCACTGTGCCCACCCCTGCCTCTGGACTCCCCTCCTGGCCAGGTGGCTTCCTGGGAGCAGGGAGCTTCTCGCAGGCTTCCTAGGGCCTGGAGGGGAGGGTCAGAAATGCCAGCCCCCTGGGCCTGCCCCCTCCTTCTTGCCTCCAAGTTTCTAAGCAATACATTTTGGGGATTCCCTCAGCCCCCCGTCCCAGATCTTAGCTGGCAGGTTTGGGTTTCCCTTCTCCCCTAGGAAGGGCCGGAAAGCCCTGTGTGGGAAGGGCAGGGTACCATCCTAGGATAGGGTGGGGGGTATCCTCTTGACCCCACTGCACTGCTCCAGCCCCACTCTCTGCACACTCCTCTTCTGTGCCCAGACAGTGGCTGGGGAGAGGAGCCTTCCTGGGGTCCTCCGGAACTTGGGGCTGGTCTGGTTTTGAGGAATTTGTCACCTGTCCTAGCCGAGTCTCCGGTCCTTTGCTTCCTTCCTGTCCTCTGGGACTAGGAGGCTCCCATCCGACTAAAGAACTTGGGGCTGGTCTGGTTTTGAGGAATTTGTCACCTGTCCTCGCTGAGTCTCCAGTCCTTTGCTTCCTTCCTGTCCTCTGGGACTAGGAGGCTCCCATCCGACTAATGTCTGTACATGCTTTGAGGTCTTCCCAGCAAAGCACCTTCAGGATGTATCTTATGTGTCTGGGAAGGAGGGTGCCATGGGCCCAGGTGCCAGTGGGGTGAGGTATAACCCAGCAATTCATGTTGCCATAGAGTGGTTCTCTCCTGCCTCCCTTCTTCCAGAATTGGCCCACCAAGAGACCCCTTCCCCTGGGCCCCTGGTGGGTGGAAGGCAGATTGGGGGCGGGGCTTAGGGCTGCCCTGATGTGGAGCAGTGGAGCAAGCCCAGTCAGGTACAGCCCCTTCCTGGCCTCAGGCTCCTCACCCCACTGCACCCAGGAAAGGCCGAGTCCAGGTGACTGCCTCCTCCTTTCTTGTAAATACCAGCCATGCATTTGTACAGTGGGCCCTGTTCTCGTGAAGTCCATTTCCACGGTCTCAGACCTGCCACCCTGAACCGCATGTGACTCCTCCCTGCCTTTGGTCTCCCAGGCCCATGCTATAGCCAGAGATCAATAAAGAAGGGAGACGGGCTGGCTGTGTGTGGTGTTCACAGGTGGATGTCCTCTCACATGTCTTTAGAGTTGTCTTCTAAGCTGGACAGAGTCTTACGCTGTTCTCCCTGTGTGCCTGAGGAGGGCCCAGGTGAAGCTTCCCTTCACTGCCCAGTCTCTGCTCTTTGGAGCTGTGCCCACTGCTTCTGGGCAGAGAGGGTGAAAGAATCTTTTCTTCCCTCATTCCCTCTCCTCCATTCTTTGGGAAAATCAAAATCCCAAGGAGGAGAGCCTGGCTGGGATCAGAGGCCATTTCTTCACCTGTGCATGGGCTTGTCTTGCCCTGACCTCAGTACTTAGGGCAAGGGGAGAGGTGACCCTTCCGGTTCCTAGCTACTGTGTTCTCTGTTCATCTTTGCGATCAGGTTGGAATAAGATACAGTGGCCACACAATTGGAGGCCAGACAAATCCTCTCCCTCTTCCTCAGGGCCCAGGGACAGGGTACACTTCCTGCTTCTGTCCAGCAGACAGCAGCATAGCACAGGCATAGCTGTGCTGGGAACCGGTTTTAGATCTCTAAGTCTCCCAGCTGCCAGAGAGCAACTGCTAGGTGGGCGGAGGTTTCCTCAGAAAGGAGAACCTTGGGGTGACCTCCTACCTGGCTCCTGTCTCTCTTCTAAGCAAGTAAAGGCAGGTGAGGAGAGTCCTGTTGTTTTTTCTACATTCTCCTTCCCCTAGCTGGTCCTGAGGGTGGGGGCTGTGGAGAGTGCAGGTGAGAGCTGGGGAGGAAGGGCTCCCCAGCCTGGAAAGAAGGAAGGCACCAAGGACCTAACACCAAATTTATCACTTTTTAAAAAGAGATTTTTCCCCAAAAGTGAAGAAATAAGAAACATCCAGTGTCCACGGGTTCCCACACTGCAGTGGTGGTGCCAGGATACCAACTCCTTTCAGACCTGTTGCAGGGGAGGGGTGGAAAGGAAGGTGTCATAGGAAGGGACACAGCTCACACTCCCCTCTGGTCCACCCTACCATCCACCATCTGGGACAGCCTAGTCTGCTGTGGATCTGTCTGCCCCCTGTTCCTCTGGGCAGGGGAGTGAGGAGTATTTCTGCCTTCAGCTCAGGTCACTCACAGTCTGGGCAAGTGAGGAGCTTCTTTTAGGGTCCAAATGACATAAGAAAAGAAACAAGAAAAACAGAACACACAAAACCCATGGCCTACCTCTATCACTTGTCCCAGATGGCCTACACAAACTCTCACCTCAATCCCTCCTGCAGCCACCTAATCCCCTCTCCGTCAGGGGAGAGGAGTGTTCTCTCGCTATAAAGGCTAACTTCTCAGTAACAGCAGCTGCCCCCTTGTCTACTTCTCTGGTTCCAAGCCCCTGGCCTTACTGCTACAGTCTGTTCTGCTGCAGGCCCTGAAGCCCAGCCCTGGGAGCTTACCGGGCCGACTCCTTGGGAATCCAGTGGTGGCATGTGGACTGAGGGGTTCTCTGTGCTGGGCTCCACAGTGCACCGCTCCTGAGTCTTAGGGGTGGATTCTGCAGGCTCTAGGGAGGGAAAGTGGGGAGCTGAGGGAGCAGTGACCCTTATAAAGGGGCTGCTGCAGAGAAAGGGTCTGGGACCCACTGGCAGCAGACAACTGGGTTTCTCTGTTACTATGATAGGTTCACTATTATTATTACCAATAACCAGAGATTGAAAAAACAACAAAAACAAATTCTCTAAAAAACGTTTTAAAATGGAAGCTGGGTGTGGTGGCACATGCCTTTAATTCCAGCACTTAGGAGGCAGAAACAGGCAGATCTCTGTGAGATCAGGGCCAGCTTAGTTTACATAGTGAGTTCTAGGCTGGCTGGGGCTACAGGAAGACTGTGTTTCAAAAATAACAATAAAAAAATTAAAAATTGGGATACAAACTCAGGTAAAGCTAAACCTGATCTGAGCTGTAATGATTCTATTTTTACTCTTTATTTATCCCAATTAGACCATTCAGTGGAAATATTAATGTGTTTGATTACAGAACGCTCTTGTGAGTGTGATGTAACATGCAGTGTGTGTACTGCATCCATTTCATACAGTTGGAGATGTGAATTCTGGAGCACATCTGGGAGAAGGACTGTGGCTGTGGATTAACACCACCAGCATCACATTCCCTGTAGATGTCAGGTGCTGAGCCAGACTCAACTGGGATACCCTGAGATAGCCCAGCGGAATAGGCACCAGTATTATCACAGCTGTTTTATAGACTGGGGTTAAGCTGCTCAAGCTGCTCTGCTGATCAAGGGGCCATGAGTAATACAGTCAGGACTGCAGCCTTGGCTCCTTTACAGGGCTGAGTGCTGTTCCCATTCTGATGGGGTTCCCCCCTTCCCTAGCCACACAGGATCTCTGAGGTCTAAGGTGGGAGTTGGCTCAGAGGTGTGCAGTCAAAGTGAAGATTCAAACACATCTGATGTGTGGAGTACATCTGTGTGCTTGAGTGGGCTTTTGGGTACTATTCCATCTCTCCCAGGCTCCAATCCACCCCCTCCCCCAGTGGGTAAAGCTTGTCTTCTGCTAGGCTGGGGAACAGCATTCTGGGCCCCTCCCAAGCTTGTACATACTTTGTGCTGTCCCACAGGTGCCCAGCCGTGACGCCGTGCCAGAGTCTGGGATCCCAGGTGGGCAGGACTCCTGGCTCCCTGAGCTCTCGGTAGCTCCCTCAAGCTCCTCTCCTTGCTTCTGTTGCCCTAGGTGATGCTCAACCATTGTCTGGAGCTCTGGGGGCACAGAGAAAGGCAGGGAACATTGGCCACGACTGCCTAGAATCTCCCTGTTGTCCCCCAAATCCAACAGCCTCGCTACTATTGAGTCCATGGGCATTGCTGGGTGCTTGCCTTTCCCATGGGCTGAGATCCAAATGGGGAAGGGGCATTGTCTGGGCAATAAGGAAAGCTGAATGCTAGAGCACAAAGGCCCTTCTTTCAAAGGCAAGGGAGGTGAGGGAAGAGCCTTTAAGGATACAAGACACTTAAGGTGCTGGGACTTGTGGTCTCCCATAAGGGTAGGAGAGAAGACTTAATTTAGACTCAGGGACTATTTGAGTACCTTTCAAGTGCTGTGTTCACATATACTGTTTATCTGTCATAGTGAGGAAGTGGTATTCAGACTCAGTTTCACCAAGGTCACCTACTGTCTGTGGCAGATCTGGGGTTCCAGGCCCTCTTCACTCATCAGCAACAGCTCCATTCAAGGCAGACCCAGTGATGCCATAAGGCCTCCCTCCAAAGGGTCACTGGGTCTCCGCCTAAGCTTCAGGCACAGAGGGGCAAATGGGAAGGGGCTGCCGAACCTTTCATGGTGGGTGTGGTCCGTGTCATCTTCTTCCGTTGCCGTGGAGACATTGACAAAGTGGACTGCGAAGGACACAGAGCCCGGGTGGGTGCCAGCCCATTCCACCTTCCTCCTCTGCCTTGGCATGCTTTTGGATTAGTGATGGGGTAGGTGGGTATCAGGAGTTGGAGATGGTTTCTGCTGCTTCCACAAGGGTAAGGTGGCAGATGGGCATGTGTAGAGGCGTACCCAAATAGCCTTTGGCAGGGGGTGCATGGAAGAGTGCTTCAAAGGTCCTACAGGGCTTTTGTTTTTAATGCTAGTGAGTGAACTTAGCCTGTATATGCTAAGTGTGTGCTCTCCCACTGAATCTGGAGGGACAGGGTTTGGCTTCTTGGGGCTGGGCTGAGTAGGAGAGGCCAGCTCACCTTGAGAAGTGGGTTGGGGATCCGGTCTTCATCTACTTCTGGGGGAAATAGGAAAAAGCAGTGAGGAGGAAATCCAGGGGCACCCAAAGAGCTGAGTTCTTTTTGGTCTTTTTGAGATAGGGTCTCCCTGTAGCCCAGCTGACCTGACTGGAACTCACTATGTAGACCAGGCTGGCCTTGAATTCACAGAGATCCGCCTGTCTCTGCCTCCCAACATTCTTTTTGAGTTTCCCCAGGAGCCTGGCCTACTCCCTCCCCTCCCCCATCCCTCTGCACTGCTGCTTGGTTCCAGCTAGGACACTATGACCAGTCTGGGCCGGCATCCTGGCCCCAGGTCTTAGGTCCCTGAAGGCAGATTTGTGGTTCTTTTGCTTTTCCTCCCTCTGCAGTACCCAGGTCTCTTTCTCCTTGCAGTCACTCTCCCACCCGGAGGCCAGAGCTGAGCCCTCACAGGAGCAGGGCTCCCAGAGAGCAACAAATTTGTTCTGGTGAGGGCCCACAAAGGCGCATCATTTATGGAAGCTGGGGCCGGGGGCGGTGGGGGTGAACGGACAGGGAGCTGGATACCAGGTCTATTTCCTTAGCCTGGCCATCTCTCCTCCAAGTACCCCTGACATTCTCCAAGCCATTGTTCCTTCTCTAGACCTTAATGGGGACTCTAGTGACCAGGATCCCAGCTGCTTCCTGAGCTGTTTCTAACCTTCCCCTCTCGGGGCCTGACTAGCTGATGGAGGCGGTCCCTCCCCCTCACAGCTGTCACTGCCTTGAGGGTGGGGGCAGTGGCATCTCAGTTGCTGGAGAAACCTAGAAGGTTGTTGCCACAGCAACCAGCACTCAGTTGACCATCCCAATTACCCCCCCGGGGGGGGGGCTTAGGGAGCAGGTGGTCTCCTTCCCTCCTAGTATAGCTCCAGCTTTCCAAAAGTAAAAGAAATCCTGCCAGCCTGAGGGGAACCCTACTCCTCAGGTCTGCTCTTACTCTCTCAAGCATCCACCCCTGCTCACGGGGACCCCCTTCTTCCAGGGACCCACCCCGTTAAGGTTACCTGGAGATGACTGGTCACTGGTCAGCACGAGGGTGGCAGGGGTGGGGCGACGCCTCCGAATCTGGGTTGGGGTAGGAGGAGGAAGAGGTCAAGTATACCAGGAACACCATCCAGAACAGCCCACTTAACATCCCTCAAAAAATGCTATGTTACCCTGCAGTGTTGTTGGCCCATTTTCCTCCTGTGGGGTGAGCTGTTTCTGTTGCCCTGAGACCACATGGGCTATCTGCATGCCTCCTTCCCTTCATCACCTCCCACCCATGCCTGCCCAGTCCAGTTCTCCTCTCAGCTGCTCTGGTCACTCTGCACATCGATCTCTGGCCTGTTGTCCTTCCGTCCATCCTGGATCAATGGTCAGAAATAACTGGAAAGGGCAGAAGGCTTTCTCTCAGCCTTCAGCCCATCCCCTAAGCAGACATTAACCTTTGGTGAGCCTGTGCCTGCCTGCAGAGGGGCTCCCTCAGGCCCACCATTCCTGAAGGAAAAGCTCAGTGCACCTCTCCCAAGGCTACTGCAGTCCTGTCACTCCCAAAGGTCTCCCTAGCCTTGGACACACTGGCTTTTTGAATGGCCAAGGAATAGGGGAGCTCTTCCTCATGGTGACTAGGCTATGAGGAGGGGTTTTGGGTGGGACCCTGGAAAGTGTAAAAATCCACTGAAGTCTTATCCTGGGCCTCAGGTTCTAGTCTAAGAAATCAACATATAAAGCTGATTGGCTGTTGAGGTGCTGACTGAATCCCCTCCTGATGCTCTTCTTTTGTCATGCGGTCCATAAAGTTTGGTTGTTGTTGAATTCCAGATTCCCTTTCTGGAGAAGATTTAGAAGACACTTGGCACCATGGGAGCGGGGCCCCTGAAGCTCCCTTCAGGGCAGGTGTGCCCAGGAAAGGTTAAGTGCCCTGGGAAAGTGGGGAGCAGTGGGGTGAGCACCCCAATGATCGGATTCTGATCTGTGTGTATCCATCATTTAGCACCATCGCCACTGGTGTGGAAGCTGGTGGGGGGAGGGCAAGATGCCTAGAAAGTGGTTATAGTGGGAGGGGGTGTCTGAACTAGAGAGAGGACTCTTCCCAAAGGAAAAACGAGTATGTATGGAACGGGGATACGTGGGGGTAGGTCATCATGTCAGGAAAAATCAGTGGCATCTGTTTTTAGTGACATTTCAAGGTCTCCAGCAGAGCCAGACTTGTTTGTGTGTGTGTGTGTGTGTGTGTGTACACATGCATTTACAAATACTAGATGTGCGTTGTTTCTGACTGTTCCTGGTACAAATCAGGGAGGCGCTCCATGTATGTGGGAGGGAGACCACCCCTTTGCTAGGGGTTGACACATCACCTTCCTTTTGCCCTGGGTGGGGGTTGTGGTGGTGGCTGGAGAGGGGTGGAAGTGACAGGGACAGGATGGGGTTGGGATTAGTGGCTTGACAGAACACCTGCACTGAGTCAGGTCTTTACCTATGATAAAAAGAGGTCAGCAGGGTTTTGTGAGGTTGGACGAGTCCCTTACTTGACTTACTTCCTTGCCCTGGACAGGGATTGAGCACCTGAGTCCTTGAAAACTGTGATATCGCAGAAGACAGTTAAGCCAGACTCCTTGAGTCACAGGCATCCAAACTACCAGGAAACAGATAGATGCTCTTTCCTGTTTCTGTCCTCATATCCTAGCTCTCAAGGACATTTGGTTCCTCTGCCTCTGCTTTATTTCCAAGTCATGTGAAGGTTGTGGTGGTCAACACCCCTGCCCACTCTGCTCCGCCCCAAATGGGGCTGGGGTTGGAGGTCCAGGCATGCTTGGAGCTTTTCCCTGCACACATAGTAACACAGCAGGAGGGGCTGGGGGCAGACTTTCAGGCCCAGGAGGTTTCTGGACTAGAGAATAACAGGCCTGAGTACTAGCTCTCACTCTGCTGTAGCTCCCTAAGACTGTCATGTGCCCTCCCTTGCCCCCAGCTCCCTAGACCAGCTGGCTTGCCATCCCTACTCCCACCTGCTCCAACAGAAGCAGGTGTCCAGGCCCCATCTGCCAGTGGGAGGCAGCTCTCAGAACCTTTGGCTCCCACAGTCTTGGACCCCTTTCCCTGGGTCAGAAGTCATCTTAGCTAGTCTCCTGTCTCTGCATATAGGTCTTCTCTCTGAGCAAAGGGGGCGCTGCCCATCCTCCTCATCCCGGGTGTAGGAGGTCTTCATGCACACTGCTCCCCCAGAACACCTTCTAGCTCTGGAAATGCCACTGGGTCCCCAGGCAGGAAAAGGAGGGGTTAGGACACCGCCCCTTCCCTGACCTAGGAAGCAAAGTTTCAGAGAGGGCATCTGCCTCTTCCCTTTCCATTCACACAGCCTGTCTGACAAACAGCTGGAGCACTGTGGATGCCTCTCTCTCCTGCCCAGCTGAGTCTTTCGGGTGGGGGAGGCTGGGCGGAGCCCGGTAGTGGTTGGGGGCTGGAACCCTGGCCTGGTGGGAGCTGGATGCTCCTAGGAACCAGGTCTCCACATGGCCAGGGAGTGAGAAAAGAGAGGGAGCTACTCGTAAGCACGCCGAGATTTGGCAGCCGGGCGGCAGGTAGTAGCTTTCTCCATACGCTCACTGTCGCTGAGACACACTGCTCACACTCACACTGCCGCCTCTGCCAGGCTGTTCCGAGCTAAAAATAGGCCAGGCCAGGAGGCTGGGCCAGGGCCCTGCACTCCCACCCGGTGAACCAAGCTCTCTGTGGCTCGCTTGCGGCTCAGCTGGGACCCCAGCCCTAGACAGCAGTCACCTCCCGCCAGCGGCGTGGTCCGCATCCCACCCCTACTCCCCACTCCAAAGGGCAGGAGTTAGAACCAGCACCCACGTGCTCCGACTTGCAGAAGGGAGCCCCAGCTTGCAGACCCCAGCCCTTGCCCTCCTCTGTCCTCAGCCCCTGGGGTTCCACTCTCCGTGCCCCGCCAGGCGCGAGGTGGCTCAGAGGGGCGGAGAGCTGTCTCGTCTTCCCACTCGCCGCCCCCCGCCCGGCGCTCCCTCCCCATCGTACCCTCCAGCTCGGCGCCCACACCCAGCTCCGAAACTCTGGGGGCGGGGGTTGGCGGGGTGGGGGGACGCAAGGTCGCCCAGGGGGGAGGGGTCCTGTTCCTAGGGGTAGGCTAGGAGGGAAGGACGCTCTCCGAGACATCACCGGGACCGGCTAGACCTCGCGCCCCTGTCAGAGAAGCTTTGCTGGGGAGAGGCGGCTCCGCTGGTGGGGGAGGGGATGGAGACCCCCGAACTGAGCGAGTGCGCGGGGGAAAGGCTGTGCTGCGGGGGGTGGGAGGATGAGGTAAGGTTGCGGGTCCAGCCGCCGCGCCCTGCCGGTACCTGCTCTGCCGCCTCGGGGTCCAGGTGAGGCTCCAGCAGCGGGACGGTGAACTGGATCTTCCGCGGGCTGTTGTCGGGCTCCATGGCGCGGCGGCCCCGGGGCCGGGCGGTGGGACTTGGGCTGGGGCGGCCGCGCTCCCTCTGCGCTGCGCTCCGGCCCCAGCCCAGCGCTCCGCTTGCTGCTCCGGGCTCGGCGCGCCGGGCTCGGCCCGGGGACTGTGCGGCAGCCCATTGGCTCCGCACCGCCCCTCCCGGTCCCCTCCCTCCCCAGCCCGGAGCCTTAACCCCATCGTGGCTGAGCCGTCGGCTTCGCGGGTCACCGTCCCTCGGGCCAGACTCCTGAGGGTCGCTGTCCTAGGCGACACCAGGACGGGCACCTGGGTATCCTAGGAGCTCTGGGCAGGGAGTGTGTGTGGGGAGGGGGTCGTCAAGAGCCTCTACAATCTGGGGCAGTCTGGGAAAGTGGAAGGACGCTGCGGGGGAGGAAGAATTCATTTACCATCCAAAGGAGATTTTCACGCAGAGAAAAGAAGCACCGGGAATTTAGGCAGCAGGAGGGGTTAAGGTTAGCACCGGAGAGGACCTTTCCCTTGAGGAAAACACTAGAGTGGAGGTGAAAACTTGGAGGGGAGGTTGGGGTCTGAATCTCATCCAGTGCACAGTCAGGGCAGGGAGAGGAGGCAAAGGCCTCAGAGGGTCTCCAGAGCATAGCCCTTTGCAGTGGGAGTGGGTGGAGGGCTTGGGGAGAGAGGGCCATCTGGGGCACGGCAGGAGCCATGGGGGGTGAAGGCCAATCCTGCTTGTGAAATAGATTTCACTTTCTGCTTGCTTCATTGTGGGGCTGCAAAGTAGGTGAAAGGCCTGCAAGGGGAACTTTGGGAGGTGCGTGTGGGTGGGGGGGATGGGTTGGAAGGGGATGGAGAGGGATGCTCCTCTGGTGGGGTGGCCTGTTTACAGAGGCATTAGTGTCCACTTTCACTACTGGCAGAACAGTGAAAATGATATGCTATGATTGGAGGCATGGAAGTTAGACTAGTCAAGAACTTACTGGGTTGGGGTGGGACCAAGATGCCACTCAGTACTAACCGGTGAGGGAGACGGGATATTCATAGGAGCTGGTGTGCCCTGTGCTAGGGCTGGGATCATTGGACAGAGGCAGGGGAGTGCTGGGCACGGGGGATGTGTCCTGTTGGATTTGGTGGTGGTGTAGAGAGGAGCTGAGATAGGGACTGCGTAGCTGGAGGAGGGCAAGGCCAGGCCAGGAAATCAGTTCCTAATATTAAATTGAGCACCCCCCCAAGTTCCTTGCTGTTATAGTCTTAGCTCCTGGGGGTATTGGGGACTCAATCTTTCTGGCTGTAATGGGGCAGCTTTACCCATCAGCCTGGGTTTCCCTGGTCGGCATTTCCATGGCCCCTTCCCCTCTTCCCTCCCAAAATAGCCTCCCCTGTCCTCCTCCCCTAGGGATCTCTTTACATAGGCCGGCTCAGCTTTCTGCAGGGCGAGGCCAGGGTTGCAGCGACCCAGAAGGCCCTCCATTTGCTGTTCATTGGCTCTGTGTGCATTACTGGAACTCTGGGAAGGCTTCACTCCACCCTGCCCCCTCTCCTGGGCTTCTTGCTCTATTTGGGTAGCAGGGAAGCTGTTAAGTTGGCTGGGCTTCCCAGTTTCACTGGTCCCCAATGTTTGTGCACCCACACCCCAGAGGGGTGGTGAAGGAAGATGTGGGAAGCTGTTGAAGTTGGGGAGACTGGGTGATGGGGGTACTTTAGGGCCCAGCCTCTGGCTCCCTGGTTTTCCTCATCTCTCCCTCCCACACATACACCTAGAGACACTGTAATCTCTCAATAAGGCTGTTTCTGTCCCCTTGGCTTGTATGGAGGGCAGAAGGCCAGGTTCTCCATTCCTGCCTCTGGGGCTCACCCACATCTCCTTTGTAGTGTGAAAAACTCATGCCTCATATCTGAGGATCCATGGGGTAAGGGGCCTGGCCAGAGACCGACCCTACCTAATGGGGAGCTGGGAAAATCCTGGCTTGTCTCTTGGCAAAATCCCAGATTTTTCAGGTTCCCTTATCTGGGCTCATAAGATCCCACACTCATGGGGTCGCCCAGATTGCTTGGATCTCTTCCCTGTTCTTTTCTTTCTCTCAAGCTTTGACTCTGGAAATTCCTCTGGTGCCTCATACCTGTCCTCAGTGTTTCCTTCTCTGTCGACAGACTAACACCCCTTTACTCGAAAGCTCCAGGATAGGAGGGGGCCAAGAAAACTGAGGCTCTGGGGAGACCAGAAGAGTGGTCTTGGGCGCAGTGGGCCTGGGTGGGGGCAGAAGAGAGAGCCGGAGGGAGGTGAGAGCTGCCGGCCATGGCAAGGGTGAAGCCCTGGTGGGCCTGTGCAGCCTCAGCAGGAGAAGTGCAGCTGTGTCTGTGAAAGTGTTTGCTTGTTGCTCTGACCTTTGTGTCCTGAGCTGAGTACCATGCACCTGCTAGGTGTGTGGGAAGCAGTATAGGCTGCACACACACAGGGCTTGGGAGTTGTAGAGAGCCTGCCCCTGCCGGAAACGGAAACCCCTCCTAGCCAAGGAAGAGTGAGTCTGTGTCTTTCCCCACTCACACTTGCCTGTGAGGAGTGCTCAAGTGGGCATTCCCTGCCCCAGCCATGGCTGCAGAGCCACAGCTGTCAGGGCACACTTCTGGCTCATGAATATTTAAAGTTATGGGGGATGTGACTGAGGTCACCTAACTGCCCATTCTCCCTGCTCCCTGCCACTGCCCTCAGTTAATGGGCCACACCTTGTTTTTACTTAACCACTCTCCCCTGGCCCCACTAACTTTATAACTGAAAATTCTCACAACCAAGCCCGAGGGCATGCAACCAAGGTGGTAGAGAGAGGTAGAGAGATGGGGCCACCTGGGCTGGGATTCTGGAGGTAAAGTGCAGAACTTCTCTCTGCTACCAACACTGTGGGTGACTCTGGGATTGCTGTGGTCTCCCATGGGGGCTGTGACCTGCAGGTGTCATCCTATTCTATTACTCTGTTGTGAGTCACAGGTGAACCAGTCTCAGCTAAGAAGTCTCAGAGGTAGTATGAGAGTGAGGAGGACCTTACTTCCAGCTTCCAGCCACCCCGACCTGTCCAGGCAGCAGTGCACACGCCTGTGTGTGTGAGACACATGGTGCTCACACATGCCTGTGTACAGACTACACAGTTCTCCCATACTCCTGTTTGTGAAGGGCACAGTGCTCACACGCTTCTGTGTGTGGAATGTGATGCTTGCATACTTGCCCACATAGTTATTTGCACACATTTGCACTTACTTTCCTGTGGAGGAAAGGGTAGCAGCTGTTTTAAAAATTATTTATTTAATGTGTATGAATGTTTTATCTACATGTATATGAGGGCACCCGTGTGTGCAATGCCTGTGGAGGCCAGAGGAGTGTCTGGAACTGGGGTTACAGATGGTTGTTAGCTGCCATGTGGGTGCTGGGAACTGAACCCGGGTTCTCTGGAAGAGCAACCAGTGCTCTTAACTCCTGAGCCATGAAGCCCTTAGTAGCTGCTTTTAATTCCCAAAGGAGTAACAAGCCCACCTGAGTGTTCCCCCAGAAGCCACACGCTTATCCCAGGTGCTGTTTCTCTAGTCTTTCTGGAACCACCTCAGAGCTCCTGGCCTATGTTCTGAGCATCCTTGCTTGGAGAATGAGTTGCTGCTGGGGTGGCTTTGCTTTTTTGAAATTTCCTGTGTGTTAAGGGTAGAGTCTGTGACATAGGGAGGTGGGGGAAGGTGTGGGTAGTTCCTGAGACTTAGTCCCTCAGACCTCAAATCCCCATTTGGGTAGATGTGTGCACTCTCAGGTGACCTGGAAGAGGGTGCATTCTCTGACTGTGACTGCAGAAGGCCCATCAGCCTGTGAAAAAGCCCTTGGCTGCAATTCTGCCAGGCCGGGGTGACAGCTCTGCAGCTGGTACTCTGGAGAATGAGCCAGCACTGCTCATTCAAGCAGAGGTGTGCTCTCTTCCAACCACAGGTGGAGGAGACTTTGGGAGTGGCCATTCTTTGGGCTAGAGAGCAGAGGACACTTGTCCCAGGGACTGGTGTCACGAAGGGTTGCAGCCACAAGCCAGAGGTGGGAGCAATGGCAGGACGTGACCCCGATGACCTCTTGAGATACATGGGTGCCAGAAGACCAACCCATGGGTAGCTGCTAACCCCTGTCCTCTAACAGGTTGAATTGATCCTTTCAACAAACATTAACACATGCTAGGCAGTATGCTAAGCACTGTGGTTACTGATACATCTGAACTCAAAACAGATCCAGTGTCAGTCTCCTGACAGCTTTCAGCCTAGCAGGTGCAAGGGAGTGGTGGGGGCCCAAGTACTTCCATCCAGGACTGCCAAAAAGGGGGGGGACAAGATGCTATGGCTTCTGGGCAGCCAGTTGGAGGTCAGTATGAGCTTGGGCTGTTCAGATCCATGGGGTTACTTCCATACTTAGTTCTCTTCAGCTTGGAGGTCTACCTGGGTTCAAATTTCAACTCAGTCACTTAGCATCTCTGTGACCTTGAACAAGTTGCTTAATCTCCCTGAGCCTGAATTTCCTCAGCCTTAAAACTGGTCACATGAAGATAGAGGCAGAAATTGAGGCTGTGTTGTGTCAAGCCAAGAAACGGCTGGGGCCGCTGGAAGCAGGAAAAGGAAAGAAGAGCTGTCTTCCCTATTATAACGCATCCCTGTCATGGACAGAGAGGACTGGGCTGACTTGGTCCCCATTAGATGCTCTCAAATGTTTGCTCCTTTGGTGAGTCCCAAAGCAGAAGTGAGGAAGGGGATACTAGTACCTTCCAGAATTCAGGAGATGGGGGGGTAGCAGGGCACCCCTGCCTTTTTTCAGCCATGTCCTGCCCCTCCCCACAACTTGTCGGATCAGCTGTTTTTTTAATGTCCAACTGTGTCCTCATCAACATGGGTGATCATTCTGCCCTGCTAATTAACACCCATCCCGTTAATGATTAAATCTAACGACTTTGACTTGGTGGTGGGGGGATGGAAAATTCCAAAGTCACAGGGCTGGATGAGGGTAGGTTACCAGAAACAGGAGGCTGAGGCCTCCCGGGTCCGTGTGTTGTTGTAGGTGCCTGGGGGAGCAGATGCCAGCTTTTCTCCTGGGGCTCTCAGCAGGGGAGGGTGGCTTCAGGGAGGGGCCATTTGAAAGTTACAGCTTGGCCTGAGCCTCAGCCCAGCCCTGCGTTCCTTTTTCCAGGGGTTTCAGTAGTTCCTCTGGGTCTAGGGTGAGGAGCGGGGAAAGGGGGTCAGGAGTGTTTCTAGTCCCTTTCCTCTTCACAATGCCCCCTCCTCTCCATACTGTGACCCCCTTTGATATCTGGCTGAGGGGGTTGGGAACTAGTTCTTCACAATTCTCTGTGAAATTATCTGTATGGTGATTGGGCTCCTTACTCTGAAATTTCACCTGCCGTTTTGGTGCCTTGACCGTTAGCTTGGCTGGACTGAGAACCACCTGGAGATTAGTAAAGCATGCCTGGGAGTGTCTGTGAGGGGTCTCTAACCTAGTCAATGGCCTAATCCACTGATGGGTTCAAAATCTGAACAGACTCTTGGGAGCTGGTAGAATTGTGGAGGTGAGGCTTGGTCAGAGGGAGCAGATCCCTGGAGGCGAGCCCTTGGGTGTATATCTTGCTCTGGCCCCTTCTGTTGCAGTTCCTCCCTGCTTCCATGAGGTGACTAGTCCCTGCCACACACTCCTGTCTCCACAGTGTTCTGCCTCATTTCAGGCCCAGAATCAGTGGAGCCAGGGACAAGGACTGAAGCCTCCGAAACCATGGGAGTAATCCTCCCTTAAGTTGTTTCTGTCAGGTCTTTTGTCACACTGACACAAAGTCTGTCTGATTGACTAGTTGAAATTATAATTTTAATTCATTTTTACCTGGGTTTGTTCTCATTGTGCCTGGGGAGAGTGCTATAGGTTCTAACTCCACTAGCAACTCTGACAAGATTGTTACAGAAAAATAGCCCAGAGGTGGAATGACCACCAGAGGGCAGAAGATCTTATTTCAAACCCAGGTTCCTTCCTTTGGCTCTTGGAAACTACATTGTTTTATTCAGTCTCAGAGGCCAGGTGCCCACAGGGCTGGGGGCTCAGCTCTCTTGGCATCTCAGCGGGTTATAATGTTGGCCCTGCCTCCTGGGTTTTTGAAGTCTAACCTCTGTTTTTCCAGCTGAGGTATCAAAAGTGAATCAGTCTGCATCAGACATTAACAGCCGTTTACCAAGCACCCACACTGTAAAGGGGTGCAGAGGTGGAAGGCATGCTCTCTGCTTGGTGAAGGCAATTGGGGGATAGGTGGAGGGAGGCCCTGAGAAGCAGATGTTGTGAACTTGCAGCAGTAATAAGTGCTCTGGGAGGGTGAGGAAAGAACAGCTGAAGGAACGGGAGATTTCTCAGAGGAGGGCAAATTAGAGTTAGATTTTCTTCTCCCTTTTTTTAGAAGATGAGTAAGGTTTGGGGAAGAAGAATGTGAGACTAAGAGGGAAATCGATTGACAAATTCCTGGGGGCTGAGGGAAGTGAAGTTAAACAAGGGAAGTAGAAGGGTTGCCTGAGCTGTGCTGAGGACTGAGAGGAGGCTGAGGTATAGTGCAGTAGGGGAGCGTAGGAAGCTGACATTTCCCAGTGCCAGGGAGGAGGCCATGACGCTCTGTGGCTGGAAGGGTTTTATTGTTCTTGGAGGTTATGGGGAGATTTGGAGTTTAAGTGTTCCAGAGAGGAAACGCTCACTGGATTTGATGTCTAGTGGGCAGGAAAGGAGACTCAGTTGCAGGAAAAAGCTTGCCACAAGGGAGGGGGTGAGCCCCAGGACAGTCCTGATCCTCCCAGTCCTTGAGTGATGTTAAGCTAGTGGTTTTGCTTTTCTGAGCTGATTTTTTTTGAACCTGTGGAATGGGGATAATAATTCCTGCATTCTAGGGATGTTTCAGGTATTCGGATGGGATGAGGCACATAAAATTCTCAGTACAGCTCCCAAGAGCTTGTTAAATGCAGCATTTATTATTCAAATGATAACTGTCTTTAGATATTTCAAAAACTGTCACATGTAAACCAGAACCAACTCATCTGTGGCACGCTACCTGGCCGAACCATTGATGGACTTGAGAGGAAGGGAAGTTCAGGCTGGCTGGGATGGAGATTGCTCCATTGGAGCCACTACAGTTTGGAGGATCTTGTCTGAGTTGGAGAGAGCTCTTGCTGGAGGTACCCAATTCAAAGCTGGGGCGGGGGTGGTGCTATCTTAATGCTTTGCGATCCTGGATGGTTATGAAACTATGCATAAAGGCTGATGGGTGAAAGATTCTATAATTCCATGGAAGGAGAAGAGCTCCTGAGATGGGGAGAAGGAGCCAGCAATGAGCAAAATCAGTGCTTTGCAAGTTGAGGGCCAGGTGGTGAGGCCCGAGCTGCTCTGTCTCCTCAGGTCAGGGGAGGGCCTGCTACAAGTCTCTTGGGGGCTGTCTCATTCCTCCTCCTGCCCTGCATGCTAGAACTGCATATTCTGTGACAGAAATTTGCTAGTGGGGATGGATGGTCTGCTTTTATAAAAGTCTGTCCCCACCCCAGCCCCAGCAGTGCATTGAGAAGTCTTCATCGCTGTGGCATCTGAACATCAGATACTGCAGTGGGTTCTCTGGGAGGCAGCCTTTTTTCCTCATCTCTGCTAACCCTTCAGAGGCTGGGAGTGGATCACTGGGTCTCTGAGCAAGAAGGCTTCTTGGTCCGAGAGGTCTTTGCCTGCCGTTGGTTCTCTGTGCCCACTTCCATCAGGAACTTGTCCCTTCCTCACCAGGGTCCCTGTGAACTCTTCTAGCCTCTTTGTGGTTCCTGCTTTCTAGAAAAGAAGCAGCAAATTCATCATCCATTCATTCACTTATTCAATTCCCTCATGAATTCAATTCAAATTAAATCATTGAACTCCAACTGTGTCCCGTAATTACTCTTCAAGGTACCTGAGAGAAAATAGTGAATAGCAACAATTGATTAGTTCCCAGGTTTCATGGAACAGACATTTTTGTGAGGTAAAAAGTACACAAGTAAATGTATAAAAGAGATAATTTCAAAGCAAAGTAAGTGTAGTGGGGGTGTGTAAGTGTGACGACAGAAGGAACTGGTGAGGAGGTGGAGAATAGGGTGGCCAGGAGGCTTTCCTCAGGAATACAGCACTTGAGCTGAGGCCTGAAGGATGCAAACAGCAAGAGGAAAGATAAGGACAAGAGGCTTGAGCTGGGAAAAAGGTGATGTGTCCAAGGACCTGGAAGGACACCAGCATGGCCAGGATGTATTGTTGAGAAGAGTGGATCAGGAGGCTGGGAAGCTGGAGCTCGCCTGGTAAGGATTCACATTTTACAGGCTGATGGGATCTGATATGTACTTTAAAAAGATTGCTTATTATAATGAATGGAAGATGGTTTAGAAGACTAGAAGCAGAGGCATTAGTGCAGGAGAGAAATCCTGGTAGAAGAGCCGAGGGAAAGGCAAAAATCAAGATTTATTCCTCAGAGCTGAGCTTGGGGATGGATTACGTGATGACATTTAATGAACTAGGAAGAGGAGGGCAAGCATGTTAAGGTACTACTAGTTCAGATGTGGTAACAAGGTCATGGCATCACAGCATAAGAAAACAAGTTAACAGGGCAAGATGGCAGCTCCACAAAACCAGGACTTTCTGCCTTATAAATCTTTCTTTTCCAATATGTGGTCTAAGATAGCCGTGTCAGCTCTCACCTGTTTTTCTCAATCCAGGTACTAGGAGAGTTTAGAAAGAACAGGAAGACATATTCCTTTTCTGTCAAGGGCACAAGGTGTAACTTGCCTGTGTTAACTTTTCTTGTTGCTGTGACCAAATACCTAACAAGAAGCAAGGGAGCCTAGGGAGCTCGGTCAGTAAAGTGCTTGCTACGCAGGAATGGGGACCTGAGTTTGATCCCCAGCATCCCTGTGACAAGCCAGATGTGGTGTTATGTCTGCGTTTGTAATTCTTGCACTGGGGAAGGAGAAACAGGCAGATCCTTGGGCTCCATTGTCAGTTGCCCAGCTATCTCAGTGAGCCTCAGGTCCCAGTGAGATATTCTGTCATAAAACAAGGTGGGCTGCTTCTGAGGAATGACACCTGAGGTTGATCTCTGGCCTCCACACACACATACACATGCATGCCTACACTTCCCCATGTACCTACACATACATGGATAGGCATGTGCACCTCTCATCTTCCACACAGAAGAAGCAACTTAAGGGAGGAAGGACTTATTTTGGCTTGCAGTTTGTGAGGACACAGTTCATCATGCAGAGGAAAGCATGGGGACAGGTGACTCAATGGTGGCAGGAGCGTGCTATAGGACTCCAGTTCCTCACATCTTAGTGGAACAGGAAGCAGACAGGAAGTGGAGTCAGGCTACAAAACCTCCAGGTCTACTCCCAGCGAGCCATTTCCTTCAGCAAGGCTCCCCTTCCTAAAGGCTCTACAACCTTCCAAAACAGCACCACCAACTGGGGACCAACGGTTCCAAAACATAAACCTAACATTTCACATTGATAACATTGACCTAATGTGTGTGCATCTCCTACTGGCCAACACCTAGTCAGAGGGCTACATTTAGCTATAAGGAAATTGGGGAGATACAGTCATCAGCTACTTGGGAAACATGACAGGGTCATTGACTTAGAGTTGAGATCAGCTCAGACTTATTACGGCTGGACTCATACAGTAATGGAGATGGAAGGGTTGTAGACAGAGGGTGGGATGATTGAGTTTAAGATTCTGGAGGTCCTAGAGGCCAAGGACTTGAGCAGCCCAGGCACTGGAGAAGTCATCTGCACAAATGGTGATGGTTGTCAAGGATCATAGGAGCAAAGGGAAGAGGGAGACCAGGCACCAAAATCATCTTCAGATGAGGGAGAGGGATTGGGAAGAGGGGCAGATGTGGTCTAAGCTTCCAGGGAGGAGAGATTTTGAAGGAGGAAGATGTGGTTTAGAGCAGCAATGGGGAAAACCGAGGGTTGCCCCTTGCCAACTTTTGGCTCTGAGCTTGTCAGTAGGGACTGTGGGATTCTCAGGTGTCTTAAAATGTGATGTAAGAGGGTGTGATACATGATATGATGTTCAAACAAGATGCTGGGAACATCAAGACATTTGTTGGGTATAGCTCAGAAGTCATGGACAGTACATGAAAGGATTTCAGATGGAGGGACGAGGCAGAGAATTGGGTAAGGCTAGGGGCTAGCTAAGCCAGGTGGGATGGGGGTCTGGACACCTGAAGTCCCTGGAGGCTTGACTTGGTCCTGGTGATGACTGAGGTTGACATCAGAGGCATGGCAGCAAGGGCTTGTTAGCCCACCTTCTAAGAGCCATCAGGACACTTTACAAATCTTAGTGCCTGTGTAGATGGCTTGGGGATCTTGGGCAGAGATTCCCGTGGCTTAATGTAGTGGCCAATCCAACAGGAACATGTTATGAATGGGTGCAGAGTTCTCAGTGGCCCCCAGAATGATGTTCCCATCATAGATCATGGACTGTTAGGTTCCATGGGCAATAGTGAAGTAAGGTTGTAGATGGAACTAAGGGTGTGCTAGTCAGCTGGCCTTAAAAGTAGGGAGACTGGGGGCTGGAGAGATGGCTCAGCAGTTAAAAACACTGGCTGTTCTTGCAGAAGACTTGGGTTTGAATCCTAGCACTCACATGGTCATAAAAGAAGGTGGGCTGCTTCTCGTGGTTAACAACCATTTGTAATTCCAGTTCCAGGGGATCCAACAACTTCTGGCCTCTGCAGGCACTGCATGACACAGGTGCTCTTACATACATGCAGATATAACATTCATACACATTAAATAAATAAATATTAAAAAAAATAGACTGTCCTCCATCATCCAGATGAGCCCAGGATAATCCCTACCATAACATTCATACACATTAAATAAATAAATATTTGAAAAAAAAATAGACTGTCCTCCATCATCCAGATGAGCCCAGGATAATCCCTACGTCCTTCATTGCAGATGAGGCACACGGAGGAGACAGCTGGATTGACAGCAAGGGTGAGAAGGCCTTGGCTGCTGATGTTGGCTTTGAAAATGGAAACCAAGGGCCAAAGAGTGTGGGCAGCCCCTGGCCCCTGAAGAGCACCAGGAAGCAGATGTTCCTGGGAGCCTCCAGAAAGGAATGTACGCCTGCCTGAGCTCCCTGATTTCTGCCTGGTGAGACCCACCAGGGACTTAGGAACTGCAGAATTGCAAGATAATAAATCTGTGTTGTTTTAAGCCAATGACTCTCCAGCCATTAGAAACTAGTATGAGATGAAAGTCTCTCCTCTGTGATGACTGCTCCCTCCTGCAGGCTGGGGTGCTGTGACAGCTGGGCAGAGGAATGGTTATTAGTTTCACGAAGGGTGGAGTTAGTGAACTAACAGCTGTGCCCCTCAACGGCTTTACCTCCTGCCCTCCTGCCCTCTTTGAAGAGGGCACAGGCTTGGATGGGGCTCTCTTCATGTACCCTCCCCCAGAGAGCTCTGCTCTTGCTTTTTGGGTTAGTGGCTCAGGCAGGAGGAAGGTGAGGGGCCCTCTTTGGACTCATGGCAGCTCAGTGGCATTTGCTCACTCTGAGTGGCTAGAGAGGTTGGGGTGTGTGGGTTGTCAGCACTGGTCTGGCCATTAAGAAAATGGACTCATTCCTGCTCTTGTTTTCTGGCACTTCTTCATTGGTAGGGCTCAGGTGTGGAGGGATCATGGGTAGTGGGTCTCCCTGGAGCCTTGATGGTGAAAGATGGGCTTGGGACTTCAGGACCTCTGTACAGTGCACTTTAATGTGAAAGGCTCCAAAGGCATCTGAGCTGCAGCAGTATAAGCACTACTGAGGCTGGGAACGGAATCTCCCCAGTTATATGTGGGGACGCGGCAGCAGCCTGAAGTGGTGGCTTCACTGTGCTAATCTTTAGTAGCTGATTGTCTAACTTGGCTTTGAACTGCATTTAGGGCCTCAGAGAGAACCATGGAGGGATGTGCTTAGGGCCTGGCCACAGGCTCCTGGAATTGTTTCCTACTGGGCAGTCTGCAGTCGGCTTGGGGTTGTAGATGCCTTAACCTCTCTGCCTGGAGCTGAGGATTTCAGAGGCCTATGGGGGGACTAGCCACACAGAGGTATGGGAATTCATAAAGAGGAACAGGGTCCCACTAGGAAGGAAATACCATTGCAGGGAAAGTGGGAAAACCCAGAGGAATTACCACAAACCCAAAGGATTAGAGAAAAGAAGTCCCATTCCTGGATCATTGTCGTTAGAAATCAGGTTTACTCAGGACATCAGGGGACAAGGGGTCCTTGAGATACAAGACCTTATGCTGCTCTTACAGTAAGAAAAGTCAGACAGGAAGGGACAGAAGGAAGGAAGGAAGGAAGGCAGTTCTATTAACTGAGTTGGGGGGATAAAATTTCCTCCCTCTTTCCTTCCCTCCCTCCCTCCCTTCCTCCCTCTCTTTTTCCTTTCTTTCTCTTTTCTTCCTCTCTCCTCCCCTCCTCTTCTTCCCCCTTCCCCCCTTCCTTTTTCTAGTAGGGATATAGCTCAGGGTTTTGTTAGGTAGGTGTTCTCCTGAGGAGCTATACCTCAGCCCAAAGATAACACACACACACACACACACACACACACACACACACACACATACACATACACACACGCACACGCATAATTTTGGTCTTTCTGAGACAGGGTCTCCCTGTAGCCACAGCTGGCCTGGATTCATTATGGAGATCAGGTTGGCCTCAAGCTCACAGAGATCAGCCTGCCTCTGCCTCCCAAGTGCTGGGACTAAAGGCGTGCTCCATCACGCCTGGCCAAAGAAAATATTTTCTTGAGAGAAAGGTTGAGTTGTTAGAGTCTGAGATTGAAATAATAGTGAAGGAAAAAGGAAGTGTATCCATGCCAAAATACTTTTGAGGATGGGAACTAAAAGCTACTAGAACATTCATTACTAGATCAGGGACTTAACTATGCAAAACAGAGAGAGGTCGCTAGAGGGAGCACGGGCCCAGGAATCTATGAGTCACACAGGGAGATGAAAAGGGAGCCTAAAGGCAAAACTGCATTTTGGGTAAGTTTTAGAGGGACACAGTTTAATTTTTAGGGGTTATTGCCCATACTATGACAAAACAGGTTCAGAAAACACACCACAAAGTTACAAAGAAGATAAACACCTTCCAAAGGGAATTCATGCACAAAAGAGTTATAGATTGAGTTATACTTACAGGGAAAAATGTCTCCCTGCTCCCCGCTGCCCCATGCCTGCCCAAGTGCTAAACTAATGGCCGAATTAACCTCTGATGTAGATTTCTGTTGCTGAAGGTTTACGTTCACATGCTGAAAACACTGAAGTGCTGGTAAGGTTGAGAGTGGGCACCCGCTGAAGGGTGCCAAGGCTAGCTCTCTTTTCTTGGACACTACCTAGTTTTTGCCATGCAGCGGCTGCTGAGCCCAGACCTTCTTCCTGACTTTGGAATTGGGGAGACACCTCTTCTATTCTAACTGCTTAGCTAGCAAGAGAGATTCCTAACCCTTGACCCTGAGTGGCCATGAGCTGCGAGCCCATGATACCCTCAGGAAGGGCATGTGGTGGCTTGCATGTAACACAGATTGCGGCTCGAGGCCTCCTTGCGGCCACACGCACTTGAGGTGCTGTGTCTGGTGCTGTCGGGAGACACTGTGCTCTTGTACCTTGAAGCACATCAAAAATTTCTTTGACCTCTTTGTCCTTGTACTCAAAAACTTGTGAAGGAGGCTCTGGGCGAATGGTTGCTCTGAGCCCTGGGAATATGCTGAGTTTTGTTGCTATGGAGCTGGTTCCAGTGTATTCCATGTATCCTCATTACTCTGACTTGGAAGAAAGATGGATCTTTGGGCATGGATTAAGTTAACATTGGAGATGCTAGAGGAAGTATATCCATCTCGTGTGGGCGGAGGGGGAAACACCAGGATGTAGCCCTACCCCCCATAGACATTTCTGACCTCCCTGAGCAAAGAGAGCACTTTCTACCCTCCTCATCTCAGGTGTGTGAGGTCCCAATGGCCCTCTCCAGCCACAACTTATAGCTCTAGAGATGTAGAGGCAGGGAGAGGAGGAGCTGGGGCACCTGTCTCTGCCTGGTCTTGGGAAGCTGCAGTTTCAGATAGCACCTGCCCTTTTAATTCCCGTCCAGACAGTGTCCTACCAAACAGCTGTGTCAGTGTGGAAACCCCTCTTTCTCCTGCTTGTCCCAGAAGGTCACAGAGTCTTTCATATGGGGAGACTGGGTGAGCCTGGCGATGCCTGGGGGCTAGAGCCTTGGCCAGGTGAGAGCTGAGTGCTCTTAGGAAAGGGGAGGTCTCAGGGAATGGCCATACCTGGATCCCTTTGCAGTGAGATCCCCATGGCTAGGAGTGAGCAGGATAAGAAATTAGGAGAGGAAAGGATTTTGGACTTTCTTTTCCTTGCATTTTAACTTAAAAGAGCATACATTTCAGTTCTGGTCTTTGTTCCTTTTGAAATTATCAGGGGATTCATATATAAGTTTAGACCATTTTTGGGTTCCTGGTGTTGAGCTGTTGGCTGTCATACACTGACACACAGAGCTTATATTGTAGATCCCAAATGAGCAAGTTCTACTGAGCTGACGGGGCAGAGGAAGTAGAGTCTAGGGCACAGCACATTTCTGGAGTTAATTCCTGTCTTATCTGGATCTAATTCAGAGGCCTTAGGGGTCATCAGTAACCTGGTCCCTCCACTGGTTCCAGGAGGACACAAAGCACAGAGAACATGTGCTTACTTTCTTCAAGTGAAAATGGAAATAATAACTTTTAAAGTCTGTTTGTAAGGATTAAATGAATAAATATGTGTAAAACATTTGTAAATAGGGCTGGCCACATAGAGGCAGCTATATAGACAGGTGGGTTATATGGTCACATATTTGGTCACAAGTGGTCAATCTGGAAAGTGGGAGACTGCTCAGAGCTGGTTACTCCTTCCCCTCCAGGTTTACTGTGGATGATTACAGACCTCTCACGCTGTAGCAGAGAGAAAAGAGAAGGCTGCTCTGTCCTGGGCCCTTTCCCTCCTACTTGTCCCCTCTCCACAGGAGGGCTGGGGTGGAGGAAGTGGACACTCACCAACCCTCCTACTCCTTACTCCTCTGGGTGGGAGGGACACAGATGACCTTTCAGGGGTTGCCTGCCAGTGGCTTTGAAGCTGTACCTCTGTGATTCAGTGAGTCAGCAGGGGTGCCCTAGGAGACTGGAGAGCGGAGAGCCTGTTTATCTTGATGTCTCTGATCCATTTTTAATAGGAAGCTCTGCACTTATTGGCACAGCTACCCAGCAACTATAAGGTGTGCACTTTGATTTCCCACTGGGCAATGAGTCTCTGTAGTGGTCTGAACTGGAGGGTCAGAAAGATGCATGCGCGATGTCTTAATCTCCCAGAAATTTCAACTTTCCTGGGAATAGGACACTAGAGATCAGAGATGGTTCCTTCCTGCTGCCCTACCTCCCCTCAAATGGGCAGCCTTCTCTCCCTATGTTTGTAAGATAGAAAGAGACCTTCATTTTCTCATGTTCCACATTCTTTCACAGTGAAAGCTGCTCAGGGTTGCTGGGAAATGAGAGCATAGTAGGCAGACAAGTAGTTGGTGGATGTTAGCTGAGTGGATAAATGGATCCAACATGAGAAGTCCTGGCAGGAGAGTCTGTGGGAAGCCCTGAATCGGAGTGAAGGCAAGAGAGTAGAGGACGGGACCAGGAGCAGATAGCACACAGTCCAAAAATGTGTTGGAAAAGGAGAGCTTGGATAACCAAGGATGACAATGCCTAGGAAGATCCGTGAGGGGAAGCTTCTAGAAGAGTTAATTGTGACCAGTCCTACAGGGACAGTGTAGAGGGTCAGAACTGAGAAGCAGTCATGGGGGCCTGTTGTTGCATGTGACCTTTGGGAGAGTAGCTGGTAGGTGGGAGTAAGCTGATTATAGTGTATGAGGAGGCATGCGGATGACGCATGCATAGGTGGGGAGGGATGAGGAGGGTCAAGTTTGGCAGAGGATGTTTTGGGTGGGGAAGCTTCAGCAGGCTGGTAAGTTGAAGAGGGTGAGAAGTTTGAACCTAAAGTAGTAGGGTAGCTGAAGAAGAACCCTAGTCAAGCGAGGGTATTTACCTCCCTTCTTGGACCCAACAGAGTCGCCAGAGATCTGGGTTTAGGTTGCAATACTTTAATGCACAACATGGAGGAGCTGGCTGGGAGGTGGTAGCTGGGGTGAGCAGAGTGTGGACGCTGTAAGGCCCTCCCGTGGTCCAGCCTGGGTCTTGGTTAGGCATTCCTGTTATGGCTTCACAATGCCGTTGGAACCAGGGATCATGCCTTCCGCATAATTCGTAAGTACTTTAACCATTTTATCCAGATCCTTCCCCATTGCATGGCTGATTTTGGCTAGTTTTTCCTCTGAAGTAGTTGCTGGAATTTGGAGAAAGAAATATCCAGTTAGGGCTGGTTCCTTGCTCATTCCTCCCTAGCAACAGCTTCCTGCAGCTCGTGGGCATTTGGTGGATCATTTGCTCTCATACCTAAACTTTGTCCTTCTAGGACTTCTTTTCGCCCTAGGCCTCCTTATTTCTAAGTTACTCCCTGCCCTGCTTTTTTTCTGCTTACCACCTCCCCCAGACACTTCCCTTCTTCCCGGCTCATACCGGCTGTGGGAGTGAGTCCCGTGGTCTCCTCCGACTGAAACGTAGCACTCTTGGGGCTGCCCTGAAGTGGGGAGTGATACGACTGGGCCTTATGACTCTTTGGCTTGGGATATTCTATCACCACATCGTCACTGGAAATCACTTCTCTGAAGAAGAAAGGCTCCTTGGAAGGGTCTTCACTGGAAGCGTGCTCCTTGCTGGCCTGGCTGGTAGGGGTAAACTGGGCAGCTGGGACAAAAGACATTCAGGGAGTGAAGGGCCAAGAAAGAGCTTCTGGGGGAATCAGAATGTCCCTTAACATGAGCAGGTCATCAGGGTTGAGTCATTGCCTAACTGACCTACAGTACCATTGAGGTCCTCTACTGGCATCCAGATCTCTGAGCACATACAAAAGGTACATGCAGGATTTCAAGCGCTGTGCTTAGAAATTCCACTTCCCCTGGCAAATTCACCTTCCCAGTTAAAAGCCATCAAATTTGCAAACACTTCTCCCTTTGCTTGGCCTGTAGAAGGAACTCATTAGCCTTGACTTTTTGCCTCTGAACTCAGTATCATTCCCTTTGTCTTCTCTGCCTTCTCCCAGGTAAATCGGGGAAGCTAACTTGAGATTAAACCGTGTCTCCAGATAAACTACAAAGCCGGACCCTGCAGTGTTCATAGGTCCAGAGGGTACCATGAACCCTCAAGAGGGTCCATGGTTTTTGGGTTTTGGAGGTGCAAGCACCTATTAGCAGCGAGGCTCCCTGACCTCACAGTGAGCTGAAACCTTTTCCTTGCCAACATTTGGGTGTGAGGTACTGTTCTCATTTTCAATTTCTAATGACTGTACAGTGTGAGTGCTGTTCAAATGGTTCCTGGTCCCCAGATCTAGGGGATTAGTTCACTGGGAAGGGTTAAGGCCAACACAAGGCAGGGCTGTCTGCTCACCTCTTCCCAACATTATTTACTGTCCAATCTTTTACCACCACCAGCTAAGGGATGCTAGCATGTGACTTACCAGTGTCTGAACTCTGAGTCTTCACATGGAGTTCATCTCCGGGCCCTGTAGAAGAAGAGGTTAGAGTCTCTAGCAATCTCAAGACAGCTGACATATGACCTGATCCTCTGTAGCCACCCCACTGTAACCTCCTCAACCTTTCTTACTCTGTTTTATTTGTTTTAGATAGGTCTTGCTCTGCAGCCTGGCTGGCCTGGAACTTGTGTCAGTCCTGCTTCTGCTGAGTGCTGGAATGGCAGGTGTGCACCCTGTGTCCAGCTGTTCCTTTACTCGTTGCTGTGTTTCTTAGCGTTTCTAACACACTAAGTAATTGATTCAATATACTTATTTTTTCTTCCTCCTTGAATGTAATTTCAGTGATGACAGAGGTCTTTAACGTTAGTGCATCTCAAGACCCTGGTACTGGATTTGGCACAGAGAAAATGCTCAGTAAATAGTTGTGGATGTGATGTACGTGCATCTTGATCTCACTGCACAGAGGGAGCTCAGAGGGTCCAAAACAGTGACTTTGCTTCGGTTGTGCTAAGTCAGCCTCTGGTGACATAATCTAATCCGAATCTTGGTTGACCCATAGTCTGTCCTGAAACCCAGTCTTGGCTTTCTGGATGGCTGGTCCCTGGAGGCCGCATATCTGTCTCACCCCCTTTAACTCCTAAGTCATCCCAGCAGCAGCCTTTTCATTTTGCATCTTATCATCTCTGCTAAGGGATGCTGCTCAGCTGACAGCCCAGTCATCTCCAGGGGACTAAGGGGAGCCGGAAGGCGGGTACTCTCACCAGGCAGGACAGCACCGAGGGAGGTGTAGGTGAGGCTGCCAAGCAGCAGGATGATGAAGAATTTCATGGTGTCAGCAGGAGCAGGGTCACCTTTTCCTGGGAGACTGCTTGGAGTGCTGGGGCAGCAGACTGGCAGGGGTTTATTTATTTTGGGAGTAAGGATGGGCTAGGGGGAAGCAGGTTCAGGATTGGGCCTGGAAGCAGGCCAAACTTCCCTTCAGTTCCCCATTCTGAATGTATGTAATTTTGGGAACTGGTATTTCTGGGAAACCAGTTAGCAGGAAAGTAAGGCCTTCCGGCCTTCCTTTGGCCTGCCATGGCCAGGGTATGCCAGCCCCGGGCTCTGCTTCATCCCCCTGCGCCTTGGGGATAACTTACAGAATGGGCCCCCTTCTTTCAGGTTACTCATTACTGATATGATTTCACTCTTTTTCACATAATCATTTAATTAAAATCTGTCTCCTGCAGGAGAGTGAGACTTCCCCAATTCTGAGATTATACTTGCTTTGCTTACCATGACTTTTCCAGCACCTCTCTAGCAGCTGGATCATGGTGGGGCCTCAGAAAATACTACTTCTGTGGCTGAATCAGGAAAGGCTACGTGGTTCTTGAGGATAAAGCCAGGGTTCACTCATTTAATTCAGAATGATTGGGAAGCTATTTATTCATCAAAGAAACATTTACAGAGGTAAGGTGACTTGTACAAAGCATGTATATTTACCATGCAAAGGACTGGGTTTCATTATGACATCTCCCCCGCCCCCCCCCCATATAATATACTTGACTTGTGTTCATCCCCCAATGTCCCATTACCCTCTTTGGTCCCTTTTCCTCCTGATGATTACCTTTCTCTTCCCAAATGCTTCCCCTTCTACTACATTTATTTTATGTTTTATATACCTAGATCATCTGGATGTTTTTAAAGCAGCCCACTTTGATTCCACATCTAGAGTCTGGGGACCCTAAACAGAGCAGTGGGATATCTGAGGAAGCCTCTGGAGGGGAGGTGGAGGATAGACCTAGTACTTAAATCCTATCCTGGGCTTAGGGACTGAACTGGTTCCTCTGGATCATCTCCAGACAGGAGAGGGCTGCTGTGCACTGAGATGGAGATCCTGGGTGCATGCTTGCTGGGCACACACTGAGGTCCAGCCTGTAGAGCCCTTCTGGGCTTGGCTGACTGGTGTTAGTCCTTCCCTTCCTTTGAGGAGGCCCCAGGGGTTGTTCTCCACTTGCCACAGCAGGGATCTCCTTGGGTAATATGAGGAAATGGAGGACGTTTTTCTTGGGCTGCTTCCCATCTTCCTTTCCTGCCTGGTTTCCCCCTCTCACCAGCAATGACCCTTCCATGTCATAGAGCTCTTAGGAACAGGAGGGGGCAGATGAGACCATTCATAGTGAGTCCATGAGGAGTCAGCTCTGTAGACTTTTTTCCTAGTATACCTAAAAGCCATCATCTCCAGGCCAGGCTATGTTAGTAGTTTTCCACTGCTTTTCTGTTCTGCTCCACTGTTCACCCTGCATGCTAATGTTGGAGAGATCTGGAGTTCATGCCACTTCTCTTCTTGAAAGTCTTTAATAACATTCACCCATGCGATCAGGTCCAGACTCCTTGGCCCTCCACATCTCCCACCTCAGCTCTCACCTCTGAAAGATGTTCCTTCCTCACTGAAGTGTTAGGCTCATACTATTGCTCTGTTGGGAAGCCTCTCTCTGTCCATCTGCTTGGGGTGCTCCTACATTATGATCTTAACCCAACTTCCCCGCTGGAGTGAACAAACCTCCTCACCATCCTGTCTCCCTTAGTGAGTCATCTACTCCTGTTTTTATTATTGCATTCCACAACTGTTTATTGCATGCTTCCATCTGTAAACTTTGGACATCTAACAGTGAATGAATCATCTGGTTCCTGGCTTGTCTAGCCTTTATTGTCTAACATATTACATTTTATTGTAATTATATGACTTGAAACCTATTGGTCTTGTTGGTCAGTTACTGTTTTGAGGACAGGAGCCATTGTTAGTTTATCTCTGAATCTCAGTTTATTTAGCACAGATCTTAACACTTGCTGAGTGCTGAAGTTTGGTTTTGTTGAATGAGTCAGCTTGCTTATTCAAAGCTGGCCCCTGGGGGGGATGATTACCCTGGGAAGTGTTTCAAGTGTGTTGTGTGGGTGTGTATGATGTAGGACTTCTGAGAGGCCTTCATCAGGCAAGTATTTCAACCAGAATACACTGGATGTTAGTGCTGGAGCTCCAAATCTAACATAGCAGACCTGCTCCCTGTTCTCTGACATAATGAGGCAGATACAATGCAAGGCACCTAGTTAGATGTGAATTTAATAGTAGCAACGAATATTTTCTAGTGAATATCTCAAGTACTGCATAAGATGTAAGTGTGTCTCAAATATGTCTGAAATGGCATTCAATTGGGTGGTCTAGACTTACTTGCTGAGTTTTGCTCTCAGGACATCAAGTTAGTCTTCCTATGTTCATCCTTCCTGATCTGTTGCTCTAAGACCCAGGCTAATCCTTATGCTCAGGTGCAGGGGAAAGTTGGACTGGAGAGGTGGCCGTAGGCTAATTCAGTAACTCCCTCCTGAGAAAAGAGGGCTCAGAGGTTCTTTATATACAAGGTCATCTGACTTTGGTCAGATGACCCTCTTGTCCTATTTAAAAATATTTATTTGTTTATTTACTTCTATTTTATCTGTAAGAGTGTTTTGCCTGAATGTATGTAAGTGCACCCCATGTGTGCAGTGCCACATGGAGGCCAGGAAAGGGGCATTGGGTCCCTTGGAACTGGAGTAACAGATAGCTGTTAGCCATCATGTTGATACTGGGAACCGAACCCAGGTTCTCTGGAAGGACAGCCAGTGCTCTTAACTGCTGAGCCGTCTCTCCAGCCCCTATCCTGATTATTATTGTTTTTGTAAGAACCCTAGACTTTCTACAGAGGTAACCACCAACAAACTGGGTATAAGAAGGACCAGTGGCTTCCGAGGAGGCCTGGATAAGACAACTGCCCATTTCTGGTGGTCCATATTGGATGGTTCCTAACCAAGTCAATGAGGTCACTGAACTTTGAGACAGAGGGACAAAGGGAAAAGAGAGAGGGACAAAGGTCAGAGATGTAAAAACAGTGGAGAAGGAAAAGCGGAAGCAGAGAGAAGCACACTTGGAGACATGCAAGTGAAGACACCAGCCTGAACGAGCTCCTGGACCTGAGGTTCTGGTAGGATGACTCAACACAGCCACTGGAGACTCACAGATCAGTTACCTGCACCCTGCCCAGAACTCCATGAAGCCTTCTGAGATGGTTCTTGTTTTTTCTTCCTTCCTCCACGTTTGGAGGTAACCTGAGTATGTCTTCTAAATTAGAAAGTCTGTTTTATCCGAAGGCATGGGGCTGATGTCCTGCCTCTTGCTCTACAGAGGCAGATCAAAGATGTTAGCATCTCATCAGGACCCCTGCATCCAAGCTCCAGCTCTTCCAGTGCCTCACTGTGTGGTCTGGCTCCCTACTCTCCCTATGAGCTTCACTCTCCTCAGCGAGGAGGATATCCAGACAATGCTCCAACGAGCTCTAAGATGCTTGTATCCAGATCTAACAGAGCTTGAGTCAGGGGTAGAAAACTTGCTAGGGAGGGGTTTCATTTTAAGAAGGAGAACAGCATCCAGCTGGCTCTTCTTACACTTCAATGTGTACCAGAATCAGATGAAGAGTGGTTTTGAACTTCCTTTTCTCTTGACTTAATATGTCTGGGATATAGTCTAGGAATTGAAAAACCAGCATCCAGGGCAAGTGTTGAGGGCATAGTAGCCTAGACCAGACGAATAGCTTCTGAGCAAAAGTTTATATGTATACTTCTTTTTTGACAAAGAATTTTGGGAGACAGGATATCAGAGAGAGAGGCTGGGCGGGGTGGAGAGGGGAGGGAAGAAGGGAAGGAGAAGAGAAGAAAAGAGAAGTAAGAATAAATCTGAATCTGGACCAGGGCACTGGAGACCAGCATTCTGTGAGGTCTGACCTTGAGCCAGATGCATGTTTAAACTCTCATAGGAGTCTGTAGGGTTCTATTGGTAGCTAGCTTTTGACAGGCTGGGAAAACAGGCCCAGAGAGGTTAAAGAAATTTACCAAAGTGATACAGATGCCAGTTGGCATGGCTGAAGGGGGTTGGTTCTGATTCACATGCTCTTCCCACAATGCCTCATTCTGCTCTGCTCCAAGCAGCATCAATGTCAGCTTCACTAGTATAGGGTCCATAAACCTTTGGTGTCACAGTGGGGTTCTGCTTCACACATAGTGTGCTGGTCTCACACCATAGACTATCCTAGAAGGCATTTCTGACTTCAAACACTTCTCAAGGTTCATGTTGCCCACAGGAACACAGGTAGGCAATTCTATTACCAGAACAAGGAAGAAAATAAAGGTGCTGCCAGGGATCTTGGAGGGCAGCAGAGCCAGAGGTCTGCATTAGATATGGGTGGGAGGAGGACATGGGGAGAGTCAGCCAATGGGGCACATATAGGAAGACCCCATTGCAGGACCCTGGAGCAGGCAGAAGTGAGAGAAGCTCGTATCTTCTTCTAGTCAGGCTCTAGCAGTTCTTCCTGAGTGAGAGGCTTCATGGCCACTCTGTCCCAGTCTGGTTCACTGGGTGACATGTGGGATGCTGAGCAGCCAGCACGTGACTGGTCCATTCTTCCATGCCTGTTTCAGCCACTTCCTGTGGAAACAGGGTGGTCTGAGCCAGACTTGGTTCACTCTGAGCAGTGTGGGAAAACACTCCATCTGGAACAGAATGGGTCCTTGTGACCATTCCCACATGCTCATCTAGTGCTCTGGATTGGGAGAGTGAGTGACCATGGACAGGAGAGGCAAGTGGGCCGGATATGCTGGAAGCTGCTGTTGTGGGCCTGCTTCGTGCTCATTTATTTACCCACCGTGGAGCGCCACACAGCCACCTCCCCTCTGCACTTAAGGAGCCATCCTTCAAATTACATAAACAAATGCCTCAGTTGACTATTGTGTTGGCAGTCTGTGAGGCTATCTTCCAGTGGACATCAATCAGCACATCAGGGTGGTTGGAGATGAAATACCCTGGAGGCCTCTACAATACAGGTGGCAAAGAACCACAGCGGGGGAGATGGAGACTTTCCCTGGGGGGAAGATTGAAACTCAAAATAACTTGCCTTTTTGATGCAGAGGGAGTTAGGTCACTCGTGAGTTGATAGAAAGAATGCTTAGTGATAGAAAAGCAAAACAGGCTACACTGAGGTGTCAGAGGTGTTTATATTCCTGTTAATTTAGGCAGTTTTTCGGTGCTGGAGATTGGATTCAAGGCTTCAAAAATACTCTAAGCTCTGAGCATAACCCAGAGCTTCCTGAACACAGATGTGATGTGACCAGCTGCCTCACACTCCAGCTGCCATACCTTCTGCCCCATAATGGCGTGAACCTTCAAACTGTGAGCCAAAATAAACTCTTCTTTCTTCATCTTGCTTTTGTCATATATTTTGTCACAGCAATGAGAAAAGTAACTAATACAGGCGCCTTCACTTGTGATTAATGGACATTTCAGTTCAGTTGACTCAAACAATCCGACAGCTACTATTTCATGTAGAAAGAACACTGAAAGGGGCTTGGTTAGTCCAGCACCTCAACAAAATCAAGAACTTAGATTTTGTCCATTTCTTCACACTGATGTTCTTGGTCCTGATCTTTTTCTTCAGGTAACAAACTGGGGACTTTCACTCCCCACAATAGGCAGAAGAAGGAAAAGGATGTCTCTCCTCCTATGTGACTCTGTGTGTGTGTGTGTGTGTATGTGCATATGTACGTGTGTGGATGTCAGAGGCCAATATTTATTTTTTTGAGACAGGGTCTCACCACATAGACTAGGCTGACCTTGAACTCACAGAGATCCACCTGCTTCTGCCTCTGGATTACTGGGATTAAAGGCATGCTCCATCCCTCCTGGCCAGAGGTCAATCTTGGATGTTGTTCCTTAGGTCTTTATTTATTTATTTTTATTTTATGTGTATGAATGTTCTGTTTGCATGTATGTAAGTGTACCATGTGTGTGCAGTGCCTGTGGAGGCTAGAAGAGGGCGTAGAATCCCTTGGAACTCGAGTTGTTAGCTGCCACGTGGGTGCTGAGAACCAAACCCAGGTCCTCTGGAAGAGCAGCCAGTACTCTTAAGCACTGAGCCATCTGTCCAACCCCTTCAGGGTCTTTTTTTTGAGGCAGGGTCTCTCACTTGGATCTTGGGCTTGCTGATTAGGCTAGAACGACTGACCAGTGAACCCCAGGGAGCTCAGCCTCTGTATGACTTTTTTTTAACATCAAGAGAAACCTTTGTTAGAAGTTTTATGATAACACTTCCTATGTTTCAGAATCTCATCTTGTTTCTTTGAGTGACAAAAAACCAGTCTCTGTCATGGGGATTGAGACCATCCTGATTGTCTCTGACTGCCTGTAACTCATCCCTTGCCGCCTTGCCTTCCCCAAGCACCATCACAAGGTGGAGTGATATGGGAATAAAGCGTCTGTCAGCAAGGAGAGGGGGACTTATGGCTGGAGAGCAGACAGTCTAAACAGCATTTAGTGTGTATATCCAACAGTCTAAACTTGATGGGGTTCACATATGAATTGATTTTGTGTTACTCAAATCATGGCCTCAAAATTGCCCCCTGGACCTTCAGGTCTTAGTAATAGCTTAGCTATGTGCTACAGCTAAGCCCCTGTTTAAAATTTCAATCTTGTATCCAACTCAGCACTCTTTCCCCGTTTCCTCTCTCCTCCTCCTGGTCCTCTGCTTCTCCTGATGTGTTTAGGTCAGGAAGAGGGACTGGATCAACAGAAAGAAATAAACATCCGCTACCTGATTATTTCTGCAGTCTTCTCTGGCCAAGACCAGCTGCCCATATTTTCTGTGTGGGGAGAGCCCAGATGATGATCTCTAGGAAGGGGTGCATTGGTGAGCTCTTGGAGGATCTTCAGGATCTTCCCATTGCAGTTTTCACACCCCCCCCCCACCAGCAACCACTCCTGGCAGTCTATGCTGTATCTTTCCACATTTAGGGTCCTTTTACTGAGAAGGGTAGGATCTGACAGGACGGCGGGAACCACAGGATGCCGGCCCACAGGGAGCCTTCACCTCTGTCCCACTCCTTTCAGGACAGCATGCTGCTCACCACACTGCACCCACCCCACTCTGCCTTGTAGCTCTCTGACTGTGCTTTTTCTGCTGTTCAGTAGGCACAGAGGGCAGCTTAACAAGTCTGCTGCAGAAGCAGGTGTTGAACTTGGAATGATATTTCTGTTTTCTTCTTGCCAGGCACCAAGCCGCTGCTGTAAGTTCATATAAGCAAGGTCCCGGGAGCCTATAAGATTCCGTTTCCGTATGGTCATGCACGATACAATCTTTCCGTTCCCTTTTCCGTGATGGTCCCTGAGCCCTGGATGGGTGAGGAATCCTATCTGGGGACACACACGTAGTCTCTTATTTTCTACACTTTGGCCAGTTGTGGCCTTCTGTGTTCATTGATCTGTGTTACATGAGGAAGCTTTGCTGATGAGAGTTAAGAGATACATTAGTATTCTGTTTAATCCCTTGTTTCACTATGTTCTGTGAGCCTTAGGTGTAGAGGTCCCACTGTAGATATGTCACTCTGTCACTTAGGGTTGGCATCTCACAGGCACTCATTCTTCTGTGTGTGACCAGTTGTGGAACTTTGTACTAGACTTTGACTATTGCAAAAGAGCAGTCAGTGCTCTTAACCATTTGAAAAGGAGTGAGGGCTGTGAGTACAGCTGAAGACTCCATAACAAGAAACACTGCCAGACAGGAGAAACCTTCCTTTGAGTTGTTGGCCAGAGTAGTCCAAGAGACTCCCAAGATTATGCAGTCCTTGATCGCCTCCCAGAACTTGATGGTAAGATTCTATTGCTGAAGACAGGACATACTTTGGACACAGATTTTGGAGCAAAGGAGCTGGAACTGACCTGGAAGCCACTGTCCTCTTATAGCTTTGGAGAGCACTATACAAGCTGGCACATCAATTGATGGTCCATCCCTAGCTTCAAGGCCTAAAAACCACATCAATGACCAGCACAGCAAATGACATCGGTGCAGTTGTGGCACTTTTATCTTGGGGGTAATCAATAGCTGTCTAATTGGACTTAAAGCCTACTCAATGGGAGAAAACTCATGTCTGGTACTGTAAACCTAGCCAAATACACGTAGCCGGAGAGGTCATAGATCTTAGCGAAAATCCAAGGCTGATATCCCTAGAAAAATGTAATTTCTTACTATGTGCAAAATATGGCTCCTTAAATTTACAGACAAGTATCCCAGTCACCACCCAGCAAAGTAGCTTCTTTTTCAACAGACAGAGATTATGACAGAGTTACACCACTGGTCACACACAGAGATTCTCTGTGACTGCCCAAGCCCAAGCAGGACATTTAGGATGCAACCTCTACGCCTACAACTCTTGGAACATAGAACAAGGATGAAGAGAGCCCTAACGCATCTTCCAGTTCCCATCAATGAAGCTCCCTCATGCAACACAGGGCCAGGAACACAAAAGGCCACAAATGGCCAAAACGCAGAGAATAAGAGCCAGCAGTGTGGGTCCTTGGACAGCACTCCTATATTGAGGTTCACCACCCAGGACTCAGGGACCATTTTGGAAGAGGGGGTGGAAAGATTGTAAGAGCCAGGGAGGAAGTGAATGACCATACGGAAATAGTCCTTCAGATGCCAGGGCCCTTCTCATACAAACCTACAGCAGTGCACAAGACTCATGCAAACTGAGGCAGACAAAAACCCAGCACAGAACTGTGGAAATGGACAGCAGGCCCCAATCTTAGCTGGAGAATTGTTGGCAGCTGATTACTGCTGGGTGAGGAAAAGCGGATCTTCTTGAAGAGAGAGAGACTGTAGATAGGCTGACTAAACTCTGGTGGATGAACTTGCACTGAGGGACATCTCAAGACATTAACTTTACATAATAAGCCTTAATACAAATGACAGAATGTATGGACTCCAGAGAGAGAGAGAGAGAGAGAGAGAGAGAGAGAGAGAGAGAGAGCGCTATGGGAGGGCGTCAAAAGGGAAGAGGGTATAAAGATGATTTTATGTATGAAATAAACAAAAATCCAATAAAAAATTATAAAAAAGGAGTGATGATAAACAGGAGTGATTCAAAGTAAATATTCTGCTGCTAGAACTGGCAAGGGCACCTTACCTAGTTTTGGAGTAACCCCTTTGGTTATCTAATCATGTAGCTTCTGCTTCAGTGTGCTGAAAACAGGTGACTTTTGAGTGCTCATCCCTTAGTTAGGGGACAGAATCACCCCTCCAAGGTTCAGGGAGCGCTGTGGAAGAGGGGTGGGAAGATCGTAATAGCAGAAGGATGTGGGGGAGTGCTGTGACGTGTCTTCGGTTGTGGCATGGCTGCTGCATTCATGAACTCACAGTAGTGGTGCTGACCTGCACAAGACTGGCCCAAGACTGGGACCACTGGCATTCCACCACGGTTGGCAGAGGGGCTCACAGGACCCTGCTTCTCCCCGAGGAGCTATCAGCATTTTTCAGGGGGAGGGAGAACTATATTCCTCACTAGTGTAGCCACTGGTACATTGCCCTTGCTCAAGCGGACAACACCTTACCTGAGCTTATGCAGGTAACCCTAGTTAATATAGTGGGTCATACACAAACAACAAAAAACCCCATGTAGGAAGGGGATGTGGGAAGAAGAAACAGTTTAAGTGGAATAATTTAGTAGGAAGGGGAAGGGGATGGTCTTTCATCCCCCTCTCACTGACTTCCTTCTTTCCAACTAGTCCCCTTCCTACCATCCCCTCCC
>NW_008329576.1:1799976-1800610 GCF_000622305.1 Nannospalax galili
CATTTCCTTCTTTCTTTTCTTTTGCAGGCTGTGTGCAGGCAGTCACAGCTGCTGTGTGTTCATGTCCGCAATGGTCTTGTCATATTCAGAAGCCAGCAGCCCACCAAGACTAAGAGCTGCACTAGTCTATGGGTATAAGCATGAATGTTTGGAGGGAAAGGCATCAGTAGCAGATTCCTTCACAGGGCCTGTGATCTCCCCAGCCATAGGCTTTTGACTAGTTCTATGGTGCTGGGCATATGTTCCCATGAGGCAGGCCTCAAATCCCATTAGTGAGTGGTTGGTCACTCCCAGAACATTCATGCCACAATTGAGCCAGTAGGCATATCTTGCCAGACAGTTCACTATTGCAGCACCAAGGGTCTGTAGCTGACCAAATCCATTCTTAATCAGAATTTTACCCAAGATATCCTATCAATATTGCTCTTGTCAAGATAATCATATCTCCATATCAGTGACATTCAACTCATATGACCACCTTCTTCTTTTGTAAACACATTAATTTTTTTTCCTGCGGGGATATATATATGTATTTTTAATGCATATATGTACATATATGTATATATATATATATTTTTTTTTTTACACACACACATATATGTGCTGAATTTCAGGTAGCTATTTCCTCCATGTG
>NW_008329576.1:1801558-1803456 GCF_000622305.1 Nannospalax galili
CCAGGACCAAGTGTTCAAACACAGGAGCCTATGGGGAACAGTTTCAGTTAAACCATGCTATCTATCTGTGCATTGTATTTATTATTCCTAAAATGTATGTCTCCAGACCAGACCTTTTCCTTTCACCTCAGCATACAAAGAGAGCTCGGTGGGGAGGATGGGATGCATAATGTGTGTCTTGATGTTTCTGGTCCCTCTTGTCATTCCTTTTCATCCTGCAACGTTGATATTTTCTAGAATTTTAGTTTTATTATACTATCCATTTAGTTCTATGAAATGTTAAAAAAATTTCTTTAGTCCTTAGCAGGGCATAGTGGCGCACACCTTTAATCCCAGCACTCAGGAGGCAGAGACAGGTGGATCTCTGTGAGTTCAAGGCCAGCCCAGTCTACATAGCGAGCTCCAAGCCATCGGAGGCTACAGGGAGACCCTGTCTCAAAAAGATGAAAAAAAGTCTTTAGTCCCTTAGATAATTATTCTCATTCCCAAGCCTCTTAAGGTGTCTTTAAAGTTGATTAATTGAACACTTCTTCCATGATAGTTTTCCAAGTGGAACTTTTCATAGCAAACCTGAGTGTGGATTTTATTAGCACTATCACTGAAATGACACAATCACAAATGTTGAATTTTCAAACTCCTTTGCAGCTTTCTAGAATATAAACATATACTTCACTGATCATTGTCGTATATAATTATACTCACCGTTTCCTAATATGGAACCATTCTTTCACTCCTGATGGTTTACCTCCTGATGGACTTTATTGTTGATATCTCATTTAGGATTTTATTTCAATGTTTAGAAGAAAAGTTGGTCAGTGTTTTCTTTTTTGGCGGGTACCCTTTTTTCCCCATATATTTTAAAGATAGCGCCTCACTACGTAGCTCTGGCTGTCTTGGAACTCATTATGTAGACTAGGCTAGCCTAGATCTCACAGAGCTCTGCCTGCCTTTGCTTCCTGAGTGCTAGGACTAAAGGTGTGCACCATCGAGCCTGGTTCCTTTTGGATTCTTAAGTCAATACTCTGCTAGTTGTACTGATGTATTCTTCCTCACTCTGTTCTGGGGCAGTTTAAGTGGAACTGGGTTGCTTCAAGGGGTAGTAGAGTTCACTTGTGACATTTCTAGGTCTGATATTTTTCTGTATATATGCTTGATCTTGATACATTCTATTTTTCCTACAGCAACATAGGTATATTTATATAGTTTATTTCTTCTAGAAACAGTTTTCTAGGATTTTTTTCCCCTAGAAAACTATCACTTAGACTTGTATTTTAAAAAGCAGATTTGTATAGTTTTGAGCAACATAATATTTTAATTTTAATTTTTCAAAAAACTTTTATAATGAGTCTGAAGAGATGACTCAGCAATTAAGAGGATTTAATTCCAGGTTTGGTCCCAGCACCTACATGATGGCTAACACTGGTTCTTAACTCCATTTCCAGTAGATCCAATGGCTCTTCTGGCCTCTGTGGGTACCAGACACATACATGGTACACTTACAGACATGCAGGCAAAGCACTCATACATGTAAAATAAAAATAGATAAAAATCTTGGGGCAGGAGAGATGGCTCAGTGGTTAAGAATACTGGTTGCTCTTGCAGAGGACCCGGTTCAGTTTCAAGCACTGACACTGTGGTTAACAATTATCGGTAACTCCAGGTTCAGGGGATCTGGTGCATGCGGCGCACTTACACACATGCAGGCACATTTCAAATAAAAAAAATCTCTCTGTTAGGTAATGATTTATTTTTCCCTCGGTAATTAGCTATTGAATATTTGAAATTTAGGTTCTATAGTTTTCTGTTTTAGTTGCTGCTTTACTAATTTCTTCTGTTTTGTTAAATTGAATTTATCCTTCAACTACTTTTGTGTTTAATTCTTAAAATTTTTCCTTTAA
>NW_008329576.1:1803986-1813294 GCF_000622305.1 Nannospalax galili
AAATAAGGACATTTTCACCACAACTCAATGAAAACATTAAAATCAGGAAATTAACATCCAATATACTACTAATCTTGAATTACCATCCAAACCACCAGCTCCATTTCCAAGCTGCCAGTTGTCATGATAAAGTCTCCCTGACAAAAGGATTCAGTTGAAGATACGAACAGCGTTCACAGTGCTGCAGTCTTCCCTTGGCTTTGCCACTCTTGAAGATCATAGGCCAGTAACCGTGGAAGACTTCTAGTTTGGGTTCCATGCTCCTCATGATTAAATTCTGTCAGTTGGGGCATGAGTCCAGTTTATCCTATCAGTGTGATATTAACTTTGATCACCCATTAAAGTGATGCCTGCCAGGCTTCTCCTCTTTGTAATTCAATAATTGATGAGTTACTTTGGGATTGTGTAGGTATCCTTTCTTCATCCAAATCACATCAGTTAGTTTTAGCACTCACTGATGTTTCTTGGCTGAATTAATTATTATTGTGATAGTGGCCAAATAGTGATTTTTTTCCTAGTTCAATTATTCCTTCTGCATTCATCAGCTGTCATCTTACTTAACAGAAACCCCTTCACATCTCCCTCCCTTCCTTCCTTCCTTCCTTCCTTCCTTCCTTCCTTCCTTCCTTCCTTCCTCTATTAATTCATTCATTCTCATCAGTATGGACTCATAGCTTCCTGTTTGTTAAATGAATGACAGCCTTTTATTGTTTATTCATTATTATAATATCATTTTTATTGTTCACTGGATTTAGTTAGCCTGGGTTAACTCATTAATATTGGAATTTGGCTGCTTTTCTTGTTAGCGTTTGTCCTCTTTAGATATGATTCCATTATTCTTTGAATGCTTTCTTGGTTTTGTTTCTACAGGGCATTCCGGGATCATTCCCAGCACTGGCAGCTAATAAAGGTTTGTAACTCTAGTTCCAGGGGATCTGATGCCTTCTAGCCTCCATAGGCATTGCACACAGAAAGTGCTCTTACATACAGGCAGGCAAAATACTCATTCACATAAAATAAAAAAAAATCGAAAAGAAAAAGAAAAGCTTTCTGGGCCATTAAGATGGCTTAATGCCCGAGGTACTTGCTGTACAAGCACTTGCCATACAAACCAGATGATTAGGGTTCTATGCCTGGAATCAATAGTATAATGAGAGAAACAGATACCAAAAGTTGTCTTCTGACCTCCACACATACTCCATGGCATGTTCATACACACACATACACATACACACACACTAATATACAAAACATTATGTATATTTTAAACAGCTTTTTATTGGGCCTGATGTTGCAATGACAGAGGACAACGTAGGTGGTGTCTCCCAGCTGACTCAAAAAATAAGCCAATAGTCTGTTAATGTAGCAAGAAAGGAGGCGAGACGATTTACAGCAATCACAACAGTCATTCATGCAAATGAGGACTATGTTTCGTACCTGTCACAGGCCTTCTGATATACCACCAGAGGAAGTGTTCCCCATTTGGTCTGGGTGAAAATGGCTAATAGGGTGTCACTGAGGCTTATGATGGCAAAAATATCAGGTGTGAGCTGTTTGAAACTGTCATGGTTGGCTGTTGTCATCTGGAGTTGGAGCTGTGTTTCAGCAGCAGGCAGCTGTGGTCACCATGTAGCTTCCTCAAGATGTCTATGGACTATTCAAAGCAGTCAGGCTGGTATGAGGGTAGTCCTCCACTCAGGGCAGCTGGAGTGCCAGGGAAGGGTCTAACTGCTGTCAGTTAGGGAATCAAGTCACCCTGGCCCTCAACATCATGGGATATTTACAGGAAAAATAATCATAAAGAAAAGTGTTTACAGTAGAAGTCTACTGTTAACATTAACAGTGATTTAACAGTATTTAACTCCTGCCCTAGTGCCCTGCGGAGAATTGAGTCCCTCCAATCTAGTTCAGCTTTACCCTGCTTGAATTCCAATACCCTACATAAGGCTGGATGAGTGTCCTCCTCACTCTTTTCAGGCTTTCACACCTCATGTCAGATCCATGCTTCCCTCACCCCTGGAAGACATCCTCTTCATCTCCAGTTCCGATGTCCTGGTTCAGCTTTCCATTACTTCCATCCACAGCCTGATCAGATACTTACCTTGCCCAGCTCTACCTACTGACTTCTGTACCAGATTATTCTGGAAAGCAGGCAGGAATACTAGCAGTCAGAGGTAAGGTAATAGCATTTACTTCACGCTTGATGTATCTTTTAATTCATTAAAAATAAAAAAAATGGGGCTGGAGAGATGGTTCAGTGGTGAAGAACACCGGTTGTTCTTGCAGAAGACCAGGCTTTGAATCACATGGAAGCTAACAACTGTCTGTAACTCCAGTCCCAGGGGATCCAACAGCCTCTTCTGACCTCTGCGGGCATTGCACGACATGGGTGCACTTACATACATGCAGGCAATACACACATACACATAAAATAAAAAATTTAAAAAAGATGGATGCATCTTTCAAGTCTCACCAGAGACGTTTCATTATACAGCAGATAGTGATTAATACAGAAACCCACAGCCAGCCAATGTACAGAGAACAAAAGACTGCAGAGTGCTTCTCCCTGAATAGACACCTATTTGAAACATCTGCCTCCCAAGACTCAGGGATCATTGTGGAAGAGGGAGTGGAAAGATTGTAAGAGCCAGAGGTGGTGGATGATCACAAAGAAACAGAGTTTTCCAGACAACTGGTCAGTTACACATATGAACTCATAGCAATTGTGACAGCATGCACAAGTCCTATGAAAGCTCAAACCAGATAAAATCCCAGCATAGACACAGGGAAGTGGGTAGGAAATCCCAACCCAACCTAAGGAAGTTTTGTCAACAGATGGCTGCTGGGAGGGGGTGGGAGAATCTTTTATAGGACTGGATTCTTGGTGCCCCAGTGGATGAATCTAGACTGAAGAATATTTGGGGACACAAATCAGACTCTATAGGTCATATTATATATATGCATATATATGTAATAAGAGTATATTAAATTGGGCTGGGGGCAGTAAGGGAGGTGTGGATACGGGAGAGGATCAAAATACCATCAAATTATATTGTATGAAAATCACAAAAATTCAATAAAAAATTAAAAAATACATTGTATGAAATTGTCAAAGAAAATAAAAATATTTAAAAAATTTATCATCTTAATTTTTAAGCATGCAGTTAAACATCAGTAAGTATATTTGTTGTGCTGTGCAATCAACACACACACACACACATACACATACATACACACACACACACACACATACACACACACAATGTTACCCCAGAACTTTTTCATTTTGCAAAACCTGAAACTCTGTATCAACTAAGTGGCTTCCTGTGTCTCTCATCTTGCCAGCCAAATTCAAGTTTTCTTTTCTTTTTAAAGAACATCTTATTCAGTTATGCTTTCCTGGTCCATCGTTCAGTTCTCTTTTCCAGGAGTGTGGTTATACAATGTGGTGGATCTGGTTACAAACAAGGCATTCCTGTTTTTGCTCCTGTGGGTGCCTTGTGTACTTTAGAGAAATTTGTGCTTTGCTGACTCTGTCCTTGATCTGTCACTCTGGGACACTATGTGAGCATTCTCCATCTGTTTGGCTCCAATTCTACTGGACCTGGCAGAAGATTTCCACAGAAAGTGTTATTTAGGGTTATAAATGTCTTCTATCTTTGGTAAGGTAGTATTTACACATGTGGCTTCATTTTCTCTCATTGTAATCAGTTGGTTTTAGAGATTAGAAGTTACATTTGGAACTGTGCTGTTGAGTTCTCTTTTTAAATTTTTTTTTAGCATACCATCTATATCTGAGCTTCTATAATCTGAGAAAGCAGGAAAACAAACTACAAAGCCAGAAATAAGCCTCATGTATGTGTGTGTGTGTGTGTGTGTGTGTGTGTGTGTGTGTGTGTGTGTATGTGTGTGAAGAATACCATACCTGGTTTTTAATGTAAGTTCTGGTTCTGCGGATTTGAACTCAGATCCCCTTGCTTGTGAAGTAAACCAGCTCCCCAGCCTCAAAGCCTCTCTTTATTGATTAATAAAAAATCAAATGTTTTCAGTCATTTTGTGAGATGTATGGTAGGAAACGGGGAAGGCTGTGCCTAGCCTTCCATCTGGTACAGATGTGTTTGGATTGACCTGTCTGTCCACAGAGTCCACCCTCCCTCACAATAAAATATCGTAGCATCTGCAGATCATACCACAAGGGGGAGCTCTCTGCCCCTTGTACAGCCCAGGTCCTTGGGGTTTAAAGCATTTTTATTAGGGCAAGGATTTGGTCTTAAATAGTATCTGGGGAAGTGGTTTCCCTTCATCAGACTTCTAAAGCCAGTTATTTGTGGATGTAAGATGAAGTTTTCTAAGTTTTCTCTTTTGAAGGGCGTGGTTTTGGAGAACATGGGGGGAGGGTATAACAAACTGCACAGGAGCCTGGGTGGAAGACAGGCAGGTGTTGCCCCAGTGGACTGTGCCAACAAGAGTCCTTCCCTTTTTAATAAAGAAAGTTTGCTCACCATCTGTTAACTGCAAGGCATTAAATTAGGCAATGTTGATACAGAGTGGAATGGGGCCGTGGGTGGAATGACTGAGTCACTCAACACTCATCTGTTTCTTGAGTTCCTGTTGTATTCTAGGCACAGGGGTGCCCAGGAATAAAAGAACATACTATATTCTTGTCTTCATAGTTCGTTTCATAGTGAAGAAAACAGAAAATAAATTGTGTAGTATATAGGTAGGGACAAATGCTAAGGACAAAAATAAAGCAGGGAAAATGTTGGGGAAAGCTACAATTTTAGAAAGGCTGACCAAGAAAGCTCTGGTTAAAAGGTGACATGTGAGTCAGGATCTGTGGGCAGTGCAGGGGTGAGCCAGCCAGTTACCTGGGGGAAGAGTGTTCTAGGAAGAAGGAAAAACCAAGTGCAGGAGGCAGGAACGTGAGTGCTGTGTCTGAGGACTAAGGAGGCTGGCAGAGGGAGCAGGGTGGAAGGGTCACTACTGGGCATGAGTCAGGGAGAGGAGCGGCAGCTGGTCCCCGGAGGATTTTGTAGGTCACTGGAAAGACTAATTTTTTCCAGGTGATGAGGAAAGCCTTTTGAAGAGGGCTTTCAGGACAGAGGCGGCAGCACAAATGGTCATTTTGGAATGGCTACTGTGCTGAGTCTGTGGGAACGGTGGAGAACTAGAGTTAAGAGGAAATTACAGAAATCCAGGGGAAAGATGGTGGTAGCTGGAATGGGCTGGACCGGAGGGTGTGGGGCTTCCGAGAGGAAGTGAGGCAGGTTATGCTAGGACAGGCAAGGGATGAGCGACAGCGGGCAGACACTTTTGTGAAATAGCAACCATTAGGCTGTAGCTTATGGAGAAGGTGTGTGAATGGGAATGTGACAGATATATTCAGGAAATGAATGAGAGCCAGGCCACTGGTCACCACGGGTGGTAGGGCTACCGTGTATTTGCCTACTCAAGCCTGTGAGGTCTGGTTGTTCAGGAGGTGTGAGAACTTCCTAGCATGATTTCTGTACTCATTTTATTCACCACAAACCTTCTAACCCACATTCCTATTGGCTGCTTCACAGTCTAGGCTTTTACTCATGAAAACATTCTGTGTTCTCTGGTCTTATACCCTCTTTATGCTATACTTTTCTGTTTTGGAAATCTTGGCTACTTTTTCCCCTTCTGCAATTTGCCTTCTTTTTGCTTCCTTCCTCTCTACCGACCTCTGCAAGTTAAACTCTACCCTCTCGTGTCCAGACAGGAGTAGAAGGATATGCAGACTACATACTCCTGGGCAGAAGCAGCCTCCCTAGGGTCATGGATGCTGTCTTCTACAAAGAAGGAGACATCATAAGGTGAAATGGGACTTCCCCAGAAGATGCCCAATTCAACACTTCAGCCAAGTGCCAAACGGCTGCAGGTCAGGTGTCCTTGACTGGCATAAGCAACTCTGTCTCCACACTCCCTCCCTGGTCCCAGGATTACCCACCCTGGTTCTAATGTGTGGAGGGATGAGGCAGTCTTTAGAAGACTTAATTGATATGGATGGTTACCTGCCTCTTGCAGCTAACACATCCATCCTCCTGCCTTGGAGCAGGTCCTGTATTAATTGGATCAGTTGGAAGGTTGAAAGAACTTTCCAAGGGTTACTTGAGCCCATCCCAGGAAACGTTTCTTTTGAGACATATTTGCAATGCAGTTACTTTCTTAGAAATGTTTGTTCCAGGCTAGAATTAAAGGGAAATTGGAGTTCCTGAGCACTTGTGAACTGGGTGTGAGGGGGGGATGGTGACTTGGGAACAAAGGTGTTTGCTAGTGTGCTGGGACTGCCGTAAAGATGACTACCAGTTAGGTGGCTTCAAACAACATAGATCTATTGTCCATAGGTCTGGAGACCAGACACGGAAATCCAGGTATCAGCAGGGCCCAGCTCCTTCTCCCAAGCTTTCTGAACCCTGTAGGGAAGAAGCCTCCCTTTTTTCTTGCTTCTAGTGTTTTCCCCAAAGGCTTGGGGGACAAAGGGATCTTATCTTGTAGACGCATCATTCCTTCTGTGCTTCCATTGCAACATGGCTACATACCCTTGCGGACTTTCCCAATTTCTCCCTTTTTGTAAGGATAGTAGTCCTATGGGATAAGGAGCCCACACTGCTCCAGTATGATCTTAAGCAATGATGTCTGTAGTGATCTTATTTCCAAATGAGGCCATGTTCTGAGCTGCCTGGGGTTGAGGAGCTCAGCACATCTTCTTGGGGAACTAAATTCCAGCCATAATAGTTTACTCCAGTGCAAGATTCTCTGTGCTCATCTTCTGGTCCCCTTCCACTGTTCTCAGCAATGGAGGGTGTTAACAGAGTTGCCTGGGGAGGTGTGTTTTTCCATTTGTTCGAAACACAGTTAAGAGCTCCCCATCCCAGGATAGAAGGGGAAATAATCAAATGAGGTGGGAGGAGAGGTAGTCAAGAACCAAGGACTCTGGAGATGGACTAGTGCCATCCACAGGAAGGGACTGGAGGGAGGTCAGATTGTTTTTGGGTTCACCCATATGTCAGGCACTGTTGTGAGCTGTGGCAAAAGGAAGTGAGGAATGCAGGTGGAGGAGGTGACCAGCACCTTTGAGAGATTCAGTCATTTGGGGGAACATAATTCTTGTGTCTAAAATGCATCATAAGCATTTCTACATACTGTCTCCTAGGATAGTTTCAGTGAGTTCTATGGATCTTTTTAGTCAAAGGCCAGTGACTGTTCTGTGGCTTAATCAGCTACTGCCATCCACTTTGGCTCAATGCTGTGTGTATGAACAGAAGGCAGGGGGGCCAAGCTCTTAATGAAAATACTGGAATGTAACTTTGATAGCAATGGCCCAGACTGACTCTTCTCAAGAGGAATCCTGGATCTTTGGAGTTTGAATTTTTGGAAGCATTTAAATGTGACTAGGCTGGTTGTGGTAGGGAATGCCCATAGGATATGCTGAAGAAGTGGAGGCAGGAGGATCATAAGTTCAAATCCAGACAGGGAAACACCTCTGGGCTGGAGAGATGGCTCAATGGTTAAGAGCTCTTATTGCTCTTCCAGAGGATCAGAGTTCCATTCCCAGCAACCACATTGGGTGGCTCACTCCATCTGTAACTCCAGCTCCAGGGCAGCTGATGGGCACACGCACACGCACACGCACACACACATTTCTTTTTAAAGATCGAGTGTGACCAGGAACCACATATGAACGGGAGGCAAAAGGAGGCAAAGAAACACAAGAGGCTTTGGATTAGATGTGGCCTTGACTGGGCATGAGTGAAAGGGCTCATTAGGTGCTCCGCCTTGTGCACAGGCTGGGACTGGCTGAGGGTCTGGGTCAGCACATCCGACGCCCGTGGCTCCCCAGGCAGGGCTCTTCTCCCCCTCACAGAGCACAGGTACACAGCAAGTTGGATATTCTCAGTTTAATGACTCTGGATTTTAACTGCATTAAATGCTTCGAGTTCAGTGACTCTGTTCTTGGATTCTAGAGAAAAGGTCTTTAGCGGGTTGAGGTTGTCATTTACTGTTTGTGCAAGTTTATTTCTACCTAGAAGGAAACTCAAGATGAGGAAGAGGCTTCAAGGGTCCAGGTACCAGCTCCATTGTTTTGCTTTTTCTCCTAACTCCATCTTCTACCTTCCAACTCATAAAGAGGGCTGAGGCTGTAGCTAATGGTAGAACACTTGCCTAAGAGGTGTAAGGAACCCATGTTCAGTTCCCAGTACTGCCAGGAAAAAAAGAAAACCAAACTCACGGCAGCTCTGCAGGGGCTCTCTAGAAGCTGGGCATGGAGATAGACTCAGCAGAGGCCGAAGAACCTGCCCTTTCCCCCAGTTTGGCAGGGGCAAGAGTGATGAAAACAGGGAGGCTGTCCAGTGGGAAGGCGGGGGTTGGGCCCAGGGAGACCCAGTATCTGTCAACAGCGTTAGTTTGACTGTGGATGAGAAATTGGAGACATCTGAAAACATGAAGTGAGGGAAATCTCAATCATGGGGCTGTGCTGTTCTGGGTTTCACATGGGGCTGTAGAGTTGGGGGTACCTTTTCTGTCACCAGCCACCCTTGGAATCACCAGTGGGTAGTGAGTATTCTCATTCCCACAAGGCCTTGCCATGGGATGCACTCAGTTCCAAGAAAAATGGTTTCCACTTTCAAAACTTCCCTCTGCTCTTCTTTGAACAACTGAGTTTGCTTTTGAGAGATTTTTAACCAGGAACTCTAATTTTGGGAGGAGACCACACTGCTTGCTGACTTGCTTCCCCTGGCTTGCTCAGCTACCTTTCTTATCAGCATAGGCCCACTTACTCTTGGGGATGGCGCCACCCATGGTGGGATGGGCCCCCCTACATCAATTAACGATCAAGAAAATGCCCCACAGACATGCCCACAGGGCAGTGTGATGGGGTAATTGAGAGTCCCTCCCTATTCCCAGCTATGTCTGGGTTTGCAGCAAGCTGACAAAAGCTGACGGCACAGGAGTAAAGGTGTTAATAACAAGAGGCTTGTTAGCCCCCTGGTTATCATTTAAGCTGGAGCTTCTTTGCCTGCTCTTCACAGCAAACCTTCCCTTGTGCTTCCCACTGTCCTTGCTTGACTGAGCTGTCCTCTTCTATCCTAGGTCTTGGCCTGCTTTATACTATGTTACCCTCCATATCATATCATATCATCATATCATATCATACCATCATATCATATCATCACATCATCATATATCATATCATATATCATCATATATCATATATCATATATCATCATATCATATCATATCATTGTATCATATCATATATCATCATATCATATATCATATCA
>NW_008329576.1:1813390-1824845 GCF_000622305.1 Nannospalax galili
CATATCATACCATATCATCATATTCTATATCATATCATAATCATATCATATCATCATATCAATCATATATCATATCATATATCATATATCATCATATATCATATCATATATCATATATCATCATATATCATATCATTGTATCATATCATATATCATCATATCATATATCATATCATTGTATCATATATCATATCATCATATCATATATCATATTGTATCATATCATATCATATCATCATATCATATAATATCATCTCATCTCATCTCATCTCATATATCATATCATCATATCATATCATATCATCATATCAATCATAATCAATCATATCATATCATATCATCATATCACATCATATATCATATAATCATATCATCATATCATATCATATCATATCATATCATACCATATCATCATATTCTATATCATATCATATCATCATATCAATCATATCATATCATATCATATCATATCATATCATATCATATCATATCATATCATATCAATCATATCCTCTGCTTCATTACCAGGAGCAGAACTGCAGACTTCTTAGCTTTTCCCAGCCTCTAACCATATCCCCAATCATTACAGCTTATCATGGGGTCAGTGTGCATAGAAAGACTTACAGGGTGTTGAGTTCTGAACAGGAGCATCCTCTGTGGAGTCAGAGAAGGCATCTTCAACAAAGGGGGGGGTTAGAGGGAGGACTGAAGCAGACCACCTGGGCTGGCCTCCACCCTACTCCCAGAATGCAGCTCTCAGGAATGATGGTGGATGAAGAGGGTCAAGTCCCCTTTGGTTGGGCATGCCCTTCTGCTTCATCAGAGAGTTCACCAAGCTATTCTAGCATGATGGGAGAGGACAGTATGAGGCCACAGGCTGTGCCCAGTGGTTTCTGGAATTAAGACCCTTCTTTATCCCTTCTGTTCTTTCAATGCAGTGTTATGCAAGGCTCTTTGGCAATCTGGAGATAAAATACTGAAGGGAAGAGACTTTGCCCCCAGTAGTGCTCTTATTACATTATGGAGCTATTCAATTACTGACGTGATGGTGCCATAAAGGAAGAGGAAAGCATGGCATGACCTCAACAATGGGATATAATTTATTCTACATGCACATAGTAGGTTTTTCTGGGCAATAAGATATAAACTGATGTCAGATAAATGAAAATTCATTGTCCAAATAACATTAAGAGAGTTGGTTGTTGGGTTCAACAGGGAGAAGAAAAGCGATCTAGGTAGAGGAAAGAGCAAGCAGGAAAGTCCTGATGTTTAAGGATCAGTGGGGCGCTACTCAGGATGTGGCTAGAAAAAGCCTCCCTTTCTCCTGAGAGACACTGTTCTAGCAAGGCACACTGCTGCCTAAGCGGTGCTTGGGTTATATTTAGCCTCCACAACCCCTTGTCTGGATATACTTCTGTAGCTATAAACTGTCCAACTGTATTCAGTGGCCTGAGGCACCAGAAGCAGGTCAGTGTGGTTGGAACTTAGAGGGAGAGAATGAAGGTGGGGGGTGAGAAGAGGCAGCAGCAGAGGCCAGAGGGCTCCTGGTTCCTGTGTGGGGGTCAAGGGCCCTCATATGGAGAACCGGGAGCAGGAATCACTTGCAGAGTAAGGAAAGCTGGGATACCAGTGGCCAAGCCTACCTGGATTGCAAGGATTTTGGTGTGTGGGGCAAAGCCATACTCATGGGTAAGATCAGAGCCCTAGCCAGAGCTGCCAGGATGAACAGAGCAGTGAATTTCATGCTTTGGATGAGAAGTGAGTTGAACTACGGAATTCTCTGAGTTTGGGCATGGTGTGCTGAACAGCGGGCCCTTTAAAGGATGTCAGGGGCCGATGGAAATCAAGCTTGGAGGGGTGTGGCTTCTATTTTCTTCTCCTCTTCTTCTCTGGAGTGTCACCAGCTGGGTCAACAAGGGCTAGTGGGTGTCCTTGCAGGCAGGTCCCGAAATAGGAGCCTTTTCTACTGACCACCAGCCTTCTGTTCCTTCTCCACCTCCCTTCCTCACCTATGCCCACAGGGTTTACAAACTGGGATCTCATGAGCTTGAGGAGATGTTGGACTATATCTGTGGAGGCTGCTGGTGTAGGATGCTAAGCTTCTTTATGCTTGCAGGAGGAGACTGAGATCGAGATAGCTCTATCCACTCCTGCCTCAGTCTATACAAGACTCAGTTTTTCCCAGACTAAGTGAACCTTTTTCTCATGAAGCCACATCCAGCTCTTTGAGGGCCCTTGAGGGGATGGGTTTGAAGGCAGGAGCATCTTCTTTAACCTGGTGGAAGGATTTTTGCTGTCTTACATCTCTGTCTTCAGGCCTCGTGGAGGGGAGGCCACATTTCCAAGAAAAAGTATAAGGTAAGAGTGATGAGAGCTTACAGAGTCTGGAGTTGATTCTTCCCTTTGAGTGTGGAGAAGTCATGTGGGAATAATCCAGAAATGCAGTCCAAGAAACTCACTGTGACTGAGATCTTCTTCTCCTGGTCTCGGATTCAGGTGACCTGGATTTTGAATTCTGGCGTTGTCATGTATATATGGCAACACACATACCATCATATCCTGAAAATGTGATGGTTTCTTTGTCACCCAGAGTCATGATTCATATATATAAGGCAGAGGCAAAGAGAAAATGCACTACAGGAAGCTGTGCAGCAGAGAGAGACTGGAGCTACCTGCTGGCAAGGAGGCTGTGTGAGCCAGTAGGACCCTGAGCTTCCAGAGCGAAATGTTAGTTTTCATTGGGGGCTCCAGAGGAGCCATCCACTGCGCCTACCTATCCTTAAACAGACATATGAGCCTTGAGGCGTCTTGGAGCTAGGGGCTACAGTCTTGACGTTAATCTACACTTCCTCTAAGAAGTTGCTTTTCCCTTTTTCTCTTTAGTATTTAACTGTCTCTCAATCCAGAGCACAGGAGCTGTCCCTGACTGTCCCCTACCACCCCGAACTTTCCAGGGCAGCTGTGAAGTAGGATGAACACTCAACAGTCATTGGCTGAGTGTTTTTTCTGTTGCCCACTGGGTTTAGCTCAGAAACCGAAAGACAATCAGAACGGTTTTTGGCCCTGAAGGAGCTCCCAGTGTGATGAGAACTGGGACGATCGAAGGAAAAAAATGTATAATCCTTGTTTGGAAGTTTCGAGACAGAGTTGCCTTGGAAGGCGGCACTGTTCTAATCTTAGAAAGGATTAGGGAGCCTGGATTGTACATTCTAAGGTCATCACATTGCCAAACACATTACTATTTCATCAACAGAATTATGACTGTTCATACCAAATGAGCTAAAGAAAGAATATAAATAGCATATGTCAGTTTGCATCAACCTTTAAAAAATTAAAAGAGAATTAAGGAAACAAGCTAAGCTTTGGTCAGATTTTTCCACCAAATGATTTGTGAAAGGCTTTGATTTTCAGCATTTCCTTATTTAAGAAATATGTGTTGGCCTGTGGACCTGTGGACTGAGGTGGTTTGGAAGAATGAAGGGAATCTGCACTCAAGTCCTGAGGTTTGGGGATGAACTTCTGTCTTACTGTTTGTGTAAGCTGAGTGATCTTAGGAACAATTGATCACACATCTCAGTTCTTGGATCTGACACATGATAATTCAGAACTATGATGGCACTGAAGCACAAACGTGTGAATGTGGCTCTCAAGCTCTTTAAAGCTGAGAAGTCCCCCCTACAAAGGAAGCTGGGCCTTGTTTGCTTGGCACTTACTCTTTGGCAAGCATTGGGAGCAGAGGTGTATATGACAGATACTTATCCTTAAGAAAGCTAAAGGCTACCTCAAGACTAAAGTTGTGTTATGTGATTTGAGGGTAAGGATTTTTTAGGCCTCCAATGCGTCCAGTGGCAAAGAGAATGCATTGAATAAATGCACAGACAGGACTTGGCAGTTACTGCCTAACTAAGTGTCTGGGAGCTCAAAGGTCAGGTTGACTTACCCAGAAAGGCTAAAGGACAGGAAGACAGGCACGACTGCATCAGTGCCCTGGGTGTGTACACTGCGTGCATATGTGTGTATACACTGAAGAGGAAGGAACTCTGCCTCCAGGCCCCGAGCAGTTTCCATAGCATATTTAACAATTTAACAGGAGCTAAATCTGGCATTTGGGAGGCTCACATAGGAGGACTGGGAATTTCAGGTCAGCCTGGGCTGTATATTGACACCCTGTCTTAGAAAAAGGTCAATCTAATATCTGGTGCTTAAACTGCTAGAGAAACAAGGCTGTCTCCTTCTGAGCACACGCACAGGTTCTCATAGACTACTGTCAGTGTTTTAACATTTCTAAAGAAACTGAAACACATTTTGATGACATAAGAAATATCAAAATGCCAAGGTTGAAAAAGAAAAACAATATAAAAATATGAAGGATTTGATAGAAGTCTTTAAGAGCAAAATAGACCCTAGCAGAGGAAAGAATCAATGAACTTGAAGACAGGCCGCTGTAAACCAAAATGAGGCTCAAAGACAAGAAATTAAAAAATATGGTGACTTTGGAGCTGGAGAGATGGCTCAGCAGTTGAGAATACTGGTTGTTCTTGCAGAAGATCCAAGTTCGAATCCCAGTGCCCACATGGCAGCTAACAACTGTCCTAACTCCAGTTCCAATGGATCAGACAGCCTCTTCTGTCCTCTGCAGGCATTGCACGACATGGGCACACTTACCTGCATGCAGGCAATACATGCATACACATAAAATAAAAATAATTAAATATTAAAAAAATAGGGTGACTTTAATTAGGGAATGAAGAGGGAGGGTTAGACAGGGGGAGAGAGAGGAGAGAGATAAGAATGTTTATCAGTTGTGAAAAACCAGAGGGAAATGTATTAGTTCAAAAGCCTACTGACTGAAAAATTATACATACAATATGTGTATAGCTGAATGCTATATAATAGGAAACGGCCAGACAGGAGGAATCTCCCTTTGAGTTGTTGGTCAGGGTAGTCCAAGAGATTCCAAACATTACACAGGCTATTGTCACAGCCCTTGATTGCCTCCCAGAACTTAAGACCCTATTGCTGAAGATGGGACATACTTCAGACACAGGACTTGGAGCAATGGAGCTGGAAATGACCTGGAAGCCTCCTCCCTGAAGGCTGGCTCTCATAGTATTATGGAAATGGAAGAGCAGGTCAGAAACTAAAAGCTTTTGCAATATGATGGTAATTAAGAACTTTGAAGCAGAAAAAGCCTCGAGACAAGAGATAGGTATGGGGGAGGTGAACAGGAGTCTTCTTCCCTGCCCCCTGGTAACCAAGGATAGAAATCTTTGTTTTCCAAAACTTTCACATTCCTGTAACCTTTGCTGCCATATGTTATCTTACCTAATTACCACATATATGCTTACATTCCTCACTCTGAGTATAAAAACCCTCCACAGCTTGAACAAGGGGTCTGACTCTTTTTATCCATGGGTCAGTCCAGCTAGCGTCAAATTAAACTTCCTCTCCTCACCTGACTTTGGCTGTTGGTCTCTGATTTTTCCATAACAGTAGTTTTGGAAGACTGTAGGCAAGCTGCTAAGGGAGAACATCAATGGATGGTCCAACACCAACTTTAAAGCCTATTAACCACAACAATGACTGGCACAGCAAATTATAGTGGTGCAGTCGTGGCGCTATTATGTTGGGGAGGGTAATCAACAGCTGTCTAATTAGACTTTTAAGCCCACTCAATGGGAGGGAACTCCTGTGTGGCACTGTAAACATAGCCAAATACACATGGCTGGTGAGGTTATAGAGCTCAGAGAAAACCCTAAGGCTGTCGCATTCCTTGACAAATGTAATTTCTTACTATATGCTAAACATAGATCCTTGTATCTACAGACAGGTATGCCAGTCACCACTCATCAAAGAAACTTCTTTTGCAACAGATGGAGACTATTACAGAGTACCACAAGTGGTCACACACAGAGAATGAGTGTCTGTGAGATACCCAGCCCTAAGTGACACATCTACAGTGGAACCTCTACATCTGAGGCTCACGAATGTAGTGGAACAAGGGATAGAGAGAATACTAATGCATCTCTTTACTGTCATCAACAAAACTCCCTCATGCAACAGAGGGTGATGAATACAAAAGGCCACAAATGGTCAAAGTGTAGAAATAAGGTTTCCCTGAGCAGGACACCTATATTAAATTCTGCCTACCCAGGGCTTAGGGACCATTGTGGAAGAGGGGGTGGTAAGATTGTAAGAGCCAGGGGAGAAGGTACATGACCATATGAAAACAGAGTCTTTCAGGGGACCTTGCTCTTATGAATCTATAGCAATGGTGTCAGCATGCACAAGACCCATGCAAACTCAGACAAAAATCCAGCATAAAACTGTGGAAATGGGCAGCAGGCCCCAACCTTAGCCAAAGAACTATTGGCAGTTGATTACTGCCAGGTGAGGTAGAGACTCTAGATAGGCTGACTAGACCCCAGTGGATGAACTTGTGCTGAGGGATGTCTGGGCCTTAACATATATGACAGAATGCATGAAATCTGGTGTGGGATGTGTGCTGGATAGATTTAGTTGTCAACTTGACACACCTGGGTAGATGGAGCCTCAGTTGAGGAATTTCCTCTATTGGACTGGCCTGTGGTCATGTTTATGGGGGTATTTTCTTGATTGTTGAGTGATGTTGGGGGACCCAACTCACTGTGGGTGGTCTGACCCCTGGGCAGGTGGTCCTGTATTGTATAAGAAAGCAGGTTGGACACAGACCAGGGAAGCAAGCCAGTAAGCAGTGTTCCTCCATGGTCTGTGCTTCAGCTCCTGCCTCTAGGTTCCTGCCCTGAGTTCCTACCTTGGATTCCCTCAGTGATGAACTGTGACCTGGGAGATGTAGGGCAAATAAAATAAACCCTTTCCTTCCCAAGTTGTTATTGGTCAGAGTGTTTTGTCATAGCAATTGAAAGCAAACTAGAATGGGGGCAATGGGAGGCGTGGATGGGGAGGGAATATAAAGATGATTAAGATGTTTTGTATGAAATACACAAAAATTCATTAAAAATATACATTAAAAAAACGAATAGCAAAGAATGAAAAAATAGAGTGAATATAACCAAATTACATTGTATACATATATGAAATTCTTTTTAAAATGTATTTTGTTTATTGATTTTATTTTCTGTGTATGAGTGTGTTGCCTGCATGTGTGTAAGTGCACCCATGTCATGCAATGCCTGTGGAGATCAGAAGAGGGAGTTGGATCCTCTGGAACTGGAGTTACAGATGGTTGTTAGCTGTCATGTGGGTATTAGGAATTGAACCCGGGTCTTCTGTAAGAGCAGTCAGTGCTCTTAAATGCTGAGTCACCTCTCCAGCCTCTACATATATGAAATATTTAGAGAATAAATAAAATATTTTATTAAAAGGTCAATTGAAAGAAAGTATGATATTTTCACAAGGCTTTTCTTTTTTATTTATTATTTTTATTTTATGTGTGTAAGTGTATTTCCTGCATGTGTGTAAGTGTACCCATGTCATGCAATGCCTGTAGAGGTCAGAAAAGTCCCATTGAACTTGAGTTACGGATGGTTGTTAGCCATCATGTGGGTGTTGGGAATCGAACCCTGATCCTCTGCAAGGCAGCCAGTGCTCTCTTAACTGCTGAGCCATCTCTCCAGCTCAACATGCAAAATTTTATAAGAGGAAATGAGACCTTTGGCATCAACTCTGGAACTGTCAGATAGCAGATTCTTTCCAAATGTCACTGGTGGCTCTCCTCTCCCCACTGTGCTCCTGGCCTCAGGAATTAATGAGAGATACTCACATGAATGGGGATGATGTAGGAAGTAAGAATACTTGTTTTTAATAAGGTTTTCATTACTTTATAACCAAGCCTAGGAAAAATATTACCTCAAATTATAGGACTTAGGGGAGACTTGAATATGCATATTAAGGAAAAAGACACAGCACGTGTATCTGGGTGAGAGGCTGTCCTGTGTGATGTGCTGATGTCTAGGGCTCCTTACCTTGAGGACGGGTGTCTGCTGTTGGATCCTCTCACACTGTCATGTTGTAATTTCCTCTGAGCTGAAGCATTTCATCCCGGAAAGAAGCTCATTAACACAAGGAAGTTCTAAAAGGGGGCACCTTAAGACCCAGGAAGTAAGTGACTCAAAAGTATCAGAAAGTCCCTAAACTAGCCAGATGCAGAAGGCCCCTCCATCCCCAAGGTGATACAAGTAGTAAGGATTGCTGAGGAGAGACAACTGACCCATCTGTTGAGCTGCCAAGTCATGCAGAGAGCTCCAGGCTTCTGTGAGTTGTCGCCCATGCTGGTTGGGCTTTCAGAGGTGCAACTGTTTTTGAGTCATCCACATTCTTGCAAGTAACCCCAATAATCCCATTGGTTTACCCAGTAGGACTTTAGAGGTATCATTACTTTGGTCTGTCATGGGTTTCCTACCTGAAGTGATATTGTTAAAATTCCTTCTGGAGGGGTAAACAACATCCACCTTCTCCACTTTGGTCTCACTGACAAACCGAAGTACAATTTCACCAAACTGCAGTCTGGGAAACTAGTGAGTTTATTGGGCTTACTTACAGATAAAGTGAAAAAATAAAACCAATCAGGGAAGAGCTTTCAAATCTAGTGGGAGAGAGGAAGAACCCTGAGCCCACCAAAAGTTGCTAAAAGTTCACAATCAGCTCTGCAGGTCTCTGTGAAAGGCAGGGAAACTTGTATGAAGGCTTCTGTCTATCCCTAGTTGCTATGGCGACCTTTGTAGTCCACATTGGTGTGATAGGATGTCGCTTATGGGCTGAGTTCCTTGGGCTGCTTTGCCTTTTGGATGAATTTGGCCAGTAGGAGACCCTTGAGATTATAGGACATACTGAGAGGGGGTCCAGGCATTTGTACCTTCTGACTTCCCAGCTTTGGCTGTGTGATGGGTTGGCTTTTCACGTGGCTTTCAATAATGCTGTCTTCCTGGTGTTCATCCCCCTATGCTCTCTGCTTGAGAATGGGAGGACTGATGATTGTCTTCTAACAGACAGAAGATAACCAAAGGGATTAGTTCATAAAACACTGACTGTGTTGTCTAAAGAGCACATTGGATTTGTTATTTTGCTTGCTCTAGGAAGGCGAGCTGCCACCATGTGAGTGGCTCCCATTGCAAGGACCAGACAGTAGCTTCCAGACTATAACCAGTGAGGCCAGGTGTCCCTAAGCTCGTCTTTGAGGGACCGACTCTGCCAACAACCAGGTGATTGAACTTGGGCATGGATCCTTCCCAGTCTAGTTCTAGGGTAACTGCAGCCTTGTTAGAGACTGTCAGTTAGAGGACAGCTAAGCTGCACCTGGACTTGTTGGCACTTATGTGCCAAGTGTTGTTGTCAGGACTCTCCCACTGGGTGGCACTGAGGTAAGAAGTGATATTTGAAGTACCAAATTTCAGAATAATCTTTTTTGTAAGCACGGATTTACTACCACAAGCTGAGTCAATGGCTGTGCTCTTGATGATGGCAACTCCAGAGCTTTAACCCAGGTAACACCATTTCTTCTCCCTGCTGCTTTGGTTTTAGGGACGGTTGTGGCTTTTGTTAGTCCTTGTATCTCTGTAAAATTTATTTATTTTTTAAACTAAAAAAACTTAAAAAATTCCTTCCAAGCATGTTACTTTCTTCCAGGACCCCATCTGTACACCCCTCCCCATCTCATCATTCCCCTCCCTGTGTGTTCTAGAGGGCCAGAGACTCTGAAGGGCAGAGAGTTCATACACGTAAGACACAGATCTAAGAGTGTTAAGAGCCATGTTGGAGGCTGGAGAGAGGGCTCAGGGGTTGGGAGCACCGACTGCTCTTGCAGAGGACCTGGGTTTGATTCCCAGCACCCACATGGCAGCTACGAACCGTCCTTAACTTCAGTTCCAGGGGAATCCGAAGCCATCTTCTGACCTCTGCGGCATTGCAGAACACAGGTGCACTCACATACATGCAGGCAATACACTCATACACATAAATAAATAAAATATTAGAAAAAGAGCCATGTTACTCTACTGCTATGGCAAACGTGACCAGTCTTCTTTTCCCAGTTCTTGCGGATTTATCCAAGCTTGGCTGCACTTCCCTGATACCCTAATCCTCCACCTTGGCCATTGAGTAGAGCTATTTTAAATTTACAATTCACTTTCTCTACCAAACATGCAATATGCTTATGCCAAGTGTTGTTTTCAGGACTCTGTAAATGTTAATTCCACTGAATCCTCTTAGCAACCCAGTGGGAGATGTAACATTAAGGCCTCGCCTTACAGGTGAGGAAACTAAAGCACCAGCAGGTTAAGGAACTGACTCACCCATGATGGCAGGTGTTCATAAGTGGCAGGGCTCGGTTTCAGATGCCAACTTGATGTCCCAGATTCCTAAAGTCACCATTTCTTGCTGGAATGACAAATTGTATTTAAAAAAATTAAATAAATTTATTTTTATGTGTATGAGTGTTATACCTGCATGTGTGTAAGTGCACCTGTGTCATGCAGTGCCCTTGGAGGACAGAAGAGGTCGTCAGATTCCCTGGAACTGGAGTTATGGATGATTATTAGCCACAATGTGGGTCTAGGATTCAAACCTGGGTCTTCTGCAAGAATGGCCAGTGCTCTTATCTGCTGAGCCATCTCCTTAGCCCTGACAAACTGTATTTTACAATCAGTAAATGATCCTCTGTAATATTATGCCTCTTTCATCTTAAATAATAAGGACATTTTAAAGTCATAGTTTCTCTGAGGTAAAAGAATCATTTTGGGAGGGTGGGTTCCTACCTCCATTGGTCTGATCTCAGCAGACCAGGAGAGAGTGCCGGGTTCTGGCCTCCCTCTGGCATCTCTCTGACAGAGGGCCTGAAAATCCCTATCCTGCCTCCAGGATCCTGCCCCCATGTGGTGGTGAGCTTCCCCTAATAGTGCCATACCCATTTCCCTACCTGGGATTTCGTGAGGTCCCTCCCAAGGCCCCAGGGCAGATCTGGCTTTGGTAGGTTAAGGCTGAGATCCTAGCAGACAGCCTGAGAGGGTGGGTTCCAACCTCCGACCTCCATCATTATAGCGGCTCTGATCTCAGCAGACTACCAGAGAGTGCTGAGTTCTGGCCTCCCTCTGGCCTCCCTCTGGCATATGGTTGAGAATGCAGGGGACTGCCTGAGAGCACCCAGGTCCTGCCTCCATGTGGTGAAGGAAGCCTGAGTGTACCTGACTGGAACCTGAATTGGGCTTCTGTGGGTACTCCTGAATAGCTGATCCTGAAGCCATCAGTTCCCTCCAAATTAAACCTGAGAGAACCTGAACCCTGTACCAACCAGCTTTACATAACCAATAAAGAAAGGATCTAGGCATCTGGATAATACAAACAGAAGCATACGTCAACTTAATTCTCATATCAGAATCAAAAACAACAAAAGAAATTCACATGCCAAAATCACAATTAAAGAATAATGAAATGGAAAGCCAAAACACTATGTCCCCACCAA
>NW_008329576.1:1825166-1825813 GCF_000622305.1 Nannospalax galili
CAGGAGAAAGCCTCACTGCTAGAATGAATGAAATGGAAAACAAAATATCAACACTGGAGGATAATGTTGAAGAATTGGACCACTCAAGCAAAGATTATGAAAATTTTGAAAAAAACACAGGAGTGGAATATGCAAGAGATGTGGGACACCATGAAAAGACCAAATCTATGGATCATAGGAATAGAGGAAGGAGAAGAATTTCAGGTTAATGGTGTTGACCAGATCTTAAACAGGATTGTAGAAGAGAATTTCCTGAAATTAAGGAAAGACATACCCATACAAATACAGGAAGCACCCAGCCAACACCAAATAGACAGGACCAGAAAAGAAACTCCCCACAACATATCATAGTAAAAACACTAAATGTACAGAACAAAGAGAAAATACTGAAAGCAGCAAAAGAAAAACAAGTTACATACAAAGGAAAGCCAATCAGAATTACAGCTGACGTATCAATGCAAAGTATGAAAGTCAGAAGAGCCTGGACCAAGGTATTTCCAGTTCTACATGACAGCAGCTATCAGCCCAGAACATTTACCCAGCAAAAATGACTATTATAGTTGAGGGGGAAAGAAAAATCTTTCATGACATGAAAGACCTGAAAGAATACATGTCCACAAAACCAGCCCTTCAAAGAATACTTGAAG
>NW_008329576.1:1826352-1829468 GCF_000622305.1 Nannospalax galili
GACTTAAACAATACCTTATACATCAAACAGCTAACAGACATCTTTTGAATATTCCACCCAAGCAAAAAAGAATACACTTTCTACTCAGTACCCCACAGAACTTTTTCAAAAATTGATCACATACTGGTCCACAAAACAAATACACACACAAAAAAGAAATAATCCCATGCATTCTATCAGACCATAATGCAATAAAGCTCAAAATCAACAATGGATTATACATCAAACAGCTAACAGACATCTTTTGAATATTCCACCCAAGCAAAAAAGAATACACTTTCTACTCAGTACCCCACAGAACTTTTTCAAAAATTGATCACATACTGGTCCACAAAACAAATACACACACAAAAAAGAAATAATCCCATGCATTCTATCAGACCATAATGCAATAAAGCTCAAAATCAACAATGGACAAAGCCTTAGTCAGTACACAAACTCATGGCGATTAAACAACTCACTTCTAAACAATGAGTGGGTCAAAGGAGAAATTAAGAAGGATATAAAAGAATTCTTGGAATTCAATGAAAGAGACAACACAACACAACCTCTGGGACACTTTAAAAGCAGTCCTAAGAGGGAACTTTATAGTTCTAAGTGCCTACATTAAGAAACTGGAAAGAGCCCAAATAAATGACCTAACACTGCAACTCAAGACCCTGGAAAGTCAAGAACAAATGAAACCCAAACCTCAGACCATTATAAGGAAATATTTTAAAATTTGAAAATCTAAAAGAAATGGATGGATATCTAAAATCATGGGAACCCAACAGTTTAAACAGACCCATAACATATAAGAAAATTGGAACAGTAATACAAACCCTCCCAACTGAAAAAAGCCCAGACCCAGATGGATTTACAGCAGAATTCTACCAGATATTTAAAGAAGACCTCCAACCAATACTACTTACATTATTCAATATGATAGCAACAGAGGGAGAACTCCCAAATTCCTTCTATGAAGCCAACATCACTATAATACCAAAACAGGGTAAAGACACAACCAAACACGAAAACTATAGACCCATATCCTTAATGAACATAGATGCAAAATTTCTCAACAAAATACTTGCAAACTGCATAAAGACACACATCAAAAAGATCATTCACCATGATCAAGTGATCAAGTAGACTTTATCCCAGAGATGCAGGGATGGTTCAATATACGCAAGTCAATAAACATCATTAATCATATGAATGGGCTCAAAGACAAAAACCAAACTGTCATCTCAATAGATGCAGAAAAGGCCTTTTGACAAAATTCAGCATGCATTTATGTTCAAAGTCCTAGAAGGAATTGGACTGGAGGGAACATATCTCAACATAATTAAAGCTATATACAACAAACTCATAGCAAACATCATTCTAACTGGAGAAAAACTGGAAGCATTTCCATTAAAATCAGGAACCAGACAAGGCTGTCCACTATCTCCACTCCTTTTCAACATAGTGCTTGAAACTTTTGCTAGAGCAATAAGACAGGAGAAGGAAATTAAAGGAGTGCTAACTGGAACAGAAGAGGGCAAACTATCACTTTTTGCAGATGATATGATACTATACCTAAGAGATCCCAAAAGTTCCACTAGAAGACTCCTAGAACTGATCAACACTTTCAGTATAGTGGCAGGTTATAAAATCAATCTACAAAAACCAGTAGCCTTTCTATATACCAATAACAAGCAATTGGAGAAAGAATACAGGGAAATGCTTTCATTCACAATAGCTACAAAAAATATCTTGGAATAAATCTGACCAAAGACACCAAAGATCTCTACAATGAAAATTTTAAATCATTAACAAAAGAGATTGAGGAAGACACCAGGAGATGGAAGGATCTCCCATCCTCATGGATTGGAAGAATTAATATTGTGAACATGACCATCCTACCAAAACCAATATATGGCTTCAATGCAATCCCAATCAAAATCCCCATTACATACTTCACAGAATTATAAAAAACCATCCTTTAATTCATATGGAAGCACAAAAGACCCCAGATAGCCAAAGCAACCCTGAGCACAAGAGCAATGCTGGGGGGATTAATACAGCAGATTTCAAAGAAAACTACTGAGCTATAATCTTAAAAACAGCATGATACTGGCGCAAAAATAGACACATAGATCAATGGAACATCATTGAAGTTCCAAACCTGATACACGCAATGTCAGCCACCTGATATTTGACAAAGGTGCCAGGAACACACAATGGAGGAAAGACAGCATCTTCAACAAATGGTGCTAGCAAAACTGGATCTGCACCTGTAGAAGAATGTAACTAGACCTTTATCTTTCACCTTGCACAAAAGTCAACTCCAAATGGATCAAAGAACTCAATGTGAAACTGGAAACCCTGAAACTATTAGAAGAAAATATTGGCAGCAACTTACAAAATATAGTTGTGGGAAAATATTTTCTAAATCAGACAGCAGTTGCTCAGGAATTAAGGTCAGCAATCAACAAGTGGGACCTCATTAAACTAAAAAGCTTCTGTACAGCAAAAGAAACAATAAAAAATGAAGAGAAAACCTACAGAATGGGAAAATATCTTCACTAGTGACACATCTGACAGGGGTTTAACATCCAGAATATATAAAGAACTCAAAAAACAAAGAATCGAGAAACGAAATGACCCAATGAAAAGATGGGCTAAAGATCTAAACAGAGAGTTCTCAAATGAAGAAATAAAGATGACTAAAAAACATCTCAAAAAGTGTTCAACATCATTAGTAATTAGGGATATGCAAATTAAAACCGTCCTAAGGTATCATCTTACCCCAGTCAGACTGGCTAGGATCAAGAGAACAAATGATACCAAATGCTGGCGAGTATGTGGAGAAAGGGGAAGTGTTGGGGACCCCTGCTGTCTAGGGTAGCAGTCTCTACATGTCCGGATAGCCACAAGCTGGCTCTGTGTTCATATGCAGAGACTCCTTTTCTCAGCAGGGCGCCCCCCTACTCTCTTCCTGACTCATCTTTGAAGTGGCCGTCACAGATACATGTCCTCCTGCATGAAACTGCCAGGTTTTCCTGTGTGATAATCAGGCGATGTCTGGCAGCCTGGTGGAAGCCCACCACCACATATAAATGGGGCATCCTACAAAGCACCTATCAACTAAG
>NW_008329576.1:1830240-1838806 GCF_000622305.1 Nannospalax galili
TCTTTGGGGTCTTTTTACCCTAACTGCCTAGCCAATTCCTACCTCCTATTCTTATCACAGCATCCTCTGAAGAGGTTACCCAAATTGCCAATAGGGAATCAGGACACAGACTTCTCTGGCTTCTTCCATGTTGCACAGGGATGCAGGTGAGGCAATTGGAGTACCTCTTCAGTGGGTCTATCTAAAAGGCTCCCAAATTGAATAACTCTTACCTTTAAGGGGAAAAGAAAGTTCTTGAATCATGAATAGGAAATATAAAGGAGAAGTAAAGGCAAGAGTAGTTAGCATTACAAGTTCTAGACGGGGAACTAGGAAAAAGTCAGAACAGGGCAATTTTCAAATGTTCATATGAGAATCAATTGGAATTTCTTGACAAGGGCTTCCAAAATCATCCCTCTATTGGGTTCCTCCTCAATTTTCTTTTGTTTTCCAAGGCTGGGCTCTAGAGTGATGGATTCATGATTTGCTTTCAGGTGTTTTGATAACTGTTGGAGTGGTTAGAATCAGTGTCAGTTCCTTCTCAAAGGCTTCTAAAAAGGGGGAGAAAACAAATTTATCCACTATTTTACAACAATAGCAGGTTGTCTCCCTTAGCTACAGGTGGGCACGACAGTACTGCAGATCAAGATTTGAGGTCTTACATCTGAGCAGCACTTTCTGATTAGGAACAAATATACAGCCTTTAGCTAAACACATGTGTTCATAAAGAAATATACTGCTCAATTTAATCTTTGGTTATACTTTCCTTTTGGGTGTTTAAGACAATAGAGTTGGCCCAAATAAGTCAATTTATTTTTACACTTAAGGTCATTTGATGATCTGTTCCTCAGGGGTCACACAGGCTTGGGAGGAGCTCCTGGCTCCATTCTTTTACCAGTTCCATCTCTGTGAAGATAAGTCAAAGGTCCTGTTGGACCATGTCTGGCTTCATGTGGAAGTATGAATGGGATGTTTCTTCTGAGTGGATCCTCCTCTTTGTAGACTGGACACTCGCTCAAGTCTATCTCGTGGGGTCTCCTCTTGCTCTGTCTCCCTGAGCAAGAGGACAGATGACTCACCAGTGTGGAGAACTCTTATAAAACTAAAAATGAACCTACCATATGACCCAGTTATACCGCTCCCTGGCATATACCTGAAGGACTCATCCTATTGTAGAGACACTTGTACAACCATGTTTGTTGCTGTTTTTTTTTCACAATAGCTAAGAGATGGAAGCAAACTAAGTGCCCCTCAACTGACTAGTGGTTAGCGAAAATGCAGTACATTTAAAAAATGGACTTTACTCAGCAGTAAATAAAGATGAAATAATGAAATATTCAGGTAATTGGATGGATCTAGAAATGGTTATCCTAAGTGAAGTAACACAGACTCAGAATCTAGCACCAAATCCTTATAAGTGAGCACATATCCTGATGTAACTGCAGGAACCAGGAATATGGAAGGGAACCAAGGAGGTAAGACGATGCTATATAGCAGTTCTTTTGCATGAAATAACTACCATCATCATGACTTCAGCTGAGCCTGATCGCTCAACATCGTCACAATTGGGCTTGTTGACTGTTGTGCTCATTCATTAAAGAAGGGCCAAGCAAGGTCATTGGACCCTCACTGCATTATCCAGCCACTCTCCACAGCCAACTGTACGTAATTTGACCCTAATCACACATGGCCTCCTGGATTCAGGGAGGGATAAAGTATTTCAATCTGGGGAAGGCTAGGAAGAGGAAACGTGACCCATTCTGGGTAAAGGCTTTCCAGTATGCATAACCTCAGGTCATACATACACCTCAACAACCCCTCAGTTATCTTAGTAAGTAAGCTCAATAAATTCATTGGTTCCCCAGTAAAACCTTAATCAAAGATTGTCTCGACATTAGAACCTTGAAAGGGAATAAGCATTGCTTAGCATCCCCAGGAAAAGAAGTCTCACAACACAAGGAAAATTTATTTGTTAATGCTATTATGTCTCATAATTATTTAAAAAAAAGAAAATGAGAATGTAAAAGATGTTAAAAGGATATGGGATTGGAGATATTTTCCAAAATAGACAGAAAAAATGAGAAAGCCTAAGCAAGTGATGAAGGTCTGTTTAGATTTGTTATGCTATGTAAAGGATGAGATAAAAATAATATAATAATCTTAAAATTTCTATGGTCATAGTTTAGTCAACTAGTTTAAGGAACAAAATATATATCTAGTCAAAGTTTATCTGAGAATATTTGGTTTTTTATCCAAGATTTATCTACATACCACATGCTAATTAAAAGTACAAGACGGGTCGATCTAACCTTATTGAATAACAGCCATACTTTGAGGCCTATACTAATGTGGTCAGAGGGACTTAAAGGACAGTTTTTGCCCCCTTGCCCTCCAAGGTTGACTAAGTTCCAGAGGACTACAGAACATCTCTCAAAATGTCCTGTAACTGTTGTGAGTCACCTGTCCTCCTGTTCAGGGAGGCCATTGAGACCCCACAAGATGGACTTGAGCTAGTGTCTAGTCTCCAAAGAGTAGGGGCAACTCAAAGGAAACTTCTCATTCATGCTTCCAAGTGAAGCCAGACATGGTCCAACAGGACCTTTGACTTATCTTCACATCGATGGAACTGGTAAAAGAAAAGACAGGAGCTCCTCCCAAGCCCGTGTGACCCCTGAGGAACACCATTGAGACCCCACAAGATGGACTTGAGCTAGTGTCTAGTCTCCAAAGAGTAGGGGCAACTCAAAGGAAACTTCTCATTCATGCTTCCAAGTGAAGCCAGACATGGTCCAACAGGACCTTTGACTTATCTTCACATCGATGGAACTGGTAAAAGAAAAGACAGGAGCTCCTCCCAAGCCCGTGTGACCCCTGAGGAACAGATCCTCAAATGACCCTAAGAGTAAAAATAACTTGGTTTATCGGGGCCAACTGCATGGTCTTCAACACCCAAAAGGAAAGTATAACCAAGGATTAAAGGTATCAATATAATTCTTTCAGAGTCTATGTGTATAGCTAAAGGCTACATAACAAGAAACAATGACAGACAAGGGATACCCTCCTTTGAGTTGTTGGCCAGGGTGGCCCAATAGACTCTCAGACAGTAACCCAGCATAGAAGTGAGAAAATGAACAGCAGACCCCAATCTTATCTAAAGGAATATTGACAACTGACTGCTGTTAGATGAGGAAGATACTCCCTTCCAAAGACCAAAAATGTTGAAAGTATTTGGGAATTTTTATCTAATCCTTTAAAGATTTTAGGGGTACCTCTTCATAAGGGGGGAATGTTAGAATAGCCAAAAGCCCCATAAAAATAAATCAAAGAAGAAGAAAGAGTACATGAAGTTATCAGAAAAAAAGTGATAGGGAGATATGGGAGGAGTTGGAGGGGAGGGAGTGGGCATGGATTTGATCAAAATACCTTATATGCATGCATGAAATTCTCAATAAATTATTTATTGAAAAAAGAACCATTTTGGTCTCTCTGTGTGTATTTGTGTGTGTGTGTGTGTGTGTGTGTGTGTGTGTGTGTGTGTGTGTGTGTGTGTAGGCATACAGAAAGAAATTGGTTTATATGATTATGGAAGCTAGCCAGGGATCATTGGTGTAGTTCTGAAGGCTGTCTGCTGGCAGAATTTTCCATTGCTTGGGGGAGGTCAGTCTCATTGTGTTCAGGCCTTCAACTGACTGGGTGAGGCCTGGCCACGATATGAGGGACCATCTGCTTGACTCAAAGTTCACTAATTTTAATGTTAATATTATCTGAAAATATCCTGAACAGAAACATCCTAAATTATAATTTAGTACATATCTTGGTATTGTGGCCCAGTCAGTTGCACCTGAAGTTATCTAAGAGAGCCGCCTTGAAGAGTTTTTTTTTTTTTTCCCTTCGGTCAGGATCTTTCAGTATAGCTATGGCCTTGGCTATCTATCCTGGAACTTGCTATGCAGAACAGGTTGACCTTGAACTTACAGAGATCTGTGTGCCTCTGCCTCCCTAGTGCTAAGAGTAAAAGCTTGGGGGCATCATGACCAGACTACCCTTCAAGATTTTGATTGTGAGAAATTTAGAGAATGTCGATGGAGCCCAAAGAGCAAAAGACACGTTGTATGCAGCCCCAGAAGTTTCGTAGTCCAGGTGAAGGGTTCTCTCTGCACTCTTGGTTTCTCAGGCAAAGCAGTGCGCTCCATGGACTCCAAGGAAGAGCAAGGAGCGCCTCCTCCTTCCTGTGCGCTAAGCAGGAGGCGTCCTCATGGCTCCCATGTGGTTGAGATAGGGGCTTGGAGCCAACCACCAGGGTCAGGGGGTCGCAACTTCAATGCCTACTGTAGTCAGTCAGGAAACACCAACGACCGTGCAGGTGCAATGCTGGGCGACAATGTCCCTTCGTTTCAGGTTCGTGGAGTCAGGAGGAAGTGGCGAGGGGCAGCAAATGGGACTGTGTGTCCCAGGGAAAGCGCTCGGCTGCACGCCCCCAGCTTGCTGCTGACAGATGCTCTCATTCTCCAAGGAAGCCGGACGTCTTCTCATGTGAAATCTCCTGATTTTCTTCTATCTTTATACATTGCATGTGGTTTTATTAGAATAATTTTGAGGCTGACAAAAATATATTTATCATGCACATGATGTTTTGAAGTATGTATAAACTGTGGAATTGCTAAAGAAAGCCAGTGATGACTTCAGAATAGCTGCAGGCTTACAGGGAATTGATAGAAAGAATACAAAGAATTTCTACCTGCTTTTCCCAGGTCTGCCTTGGACTCGAGTTCCCAGGTGGTAACATTTCATCCTGCTTGCTTTTTCATTTTCTGTCTTTGTCTTTCCTGAGCTTCTTGTAAATAGAGTTGAATTTTAGTAGACATGGAGAAGAGCCTTTCAGACATGGTCCTTCACGGTCTTCATGATGAAAGGTCCCGGTTCGTACAGGTTTATCTTTAGGACAAAGTTTTGAGCAGCCAAGTCTCAGTAGAATTTTCTCTCTTTGAAGAGAGTCTCCAAATGTGTTGTCAAAGTTTTTTTCCACTTACTAATTGTGTGGTAAGCGGCTTGTAATGTTGTCACTTGCTGTTGGTTAAGAGTCCGTCCAGTTTTACAACATTGCTTCTCTTCTTCTCCTTGCAGACAGATCACCAGGGGGATAGAAGGGAGCATGGTCTGGTCTGGATCTCAGGGAGGTGGGATAGGTCAGACAGACCTTTCATAATACAGGCCACAGTCAGTGAGGGACACCTCTGACTTGGTTTCCACTCATCTGTTCTTCTGGAGGTTCCACTGATGTGGGGTGTGGTGGTGTCCATTTATAAGATACTCAGTTTCATCCCAGACTGTCGAAGAGCAGCATGTTAAAAGCTTAGTTCCTAGGGTCATACTATTAGAAGGTGCCATGGATCTTATGAGTGGGAGCCTACTGGGATGTCCTTAAGGTCATTGGTAGTGTGCTATCAAAGACGATTGTGTGACCAGCCCCCTCTCTTTGCCCTCTTGTTCAGGTACTATGCAGTTTCCGACATACTCTCTCTCCATCAGTGTCACATGGCACCACTATCACATACCTGGAGTGATAGTCCACTCAATCTTGAATGTGACCCCTTGTCTTGGTAACTTAGTTATCAAGGTATTTTGTTAAAATAATTTAACACTAACATAGTCTCCTTCCTGTGGATGGAATGGTGAAGATGACGGAATGACCTTGAAGTCAGGTGGTGAAGATGACAGAGCCATTGCCATTCTGAATCCCTATGGAGAAAACTGTCTCCCTCCTGTCTCCCTCCGATCTGGAATAACCCTCTGACTGTTGCATGAGGTAGTGTTTGAGCCACACCATTGTGGATTATTCGCTGGATTTTAGCATTCCCTATCTGACATGCTCCCAATGCCTAGGGACATGGGCTATCCTAAGAGCTGTCTGTCCTCTTTGCTCCAGTCTGGAAGTTAACTGAAGATTAGTTTAGAGTGAGTATTCTGTTGTGGAGAGAGAAGACTTTTCTTGGACTAGACTCTTCAAAGTATAAGAGCCCCGCAGCTCCTCATTTGGCTTAGAATGGACTGGGTAGAAGAAACACCTCTTACCTGTTGTGCTGGATAGCTTTAGTGTCAACTTGACATACCTGGGTTGAGGGAGCCTCAGTTGGAGGATTGCCTCTATTGGACTGGCCTGTGGCCATGTCTGAGGGGCATCTTCTTGATGAGTGATGTGGGAGGGCCCAGCCCACTGTGGGTGGTGCCACTCCTGGGCAGGTGGGCCTAAGCAGGCTGAGCGGGGGCCAGGGGAGCAAGCCAGTAAGCAGCATTCCTCCATGGCCTGTGCTCCAGCTCCTGTCTCCAGGTTCCTGCCCTGAGTTCCTACCTTGGGGTCCCTGATGAACTGTGACCTGGGAGATGTAAGCTGAATAAACCCTTTCCTCCCCATGCTGGTTGTGGTCAGAGTGTTTTGTCACAGCAATGAAGAACAAACCAGAACACCTGTCTTCCAAGAGACGTTCTGGAAAATTGGCCCTTCACTGTTTTGTTGTTCCTTTGAATGAGGGTCTCTCTATATAGTCTGTTGGGAACTATTAATCCATTATGTACATTGAGCTGTGGCAGGCTTGCTTGTTTACTTAGAGTTTGTGTTTTGCACACCAGTACCTAATCTGCCAAGTCAGGAGGAATGTGTTTAAATGGTGGAGTTCACAACAAGTATTTGACCGCTCCTTGACCCTCAGATACAGGTGGGAAAAACAGCTGTTGAAGCTAATTGAGCTAAGCAAACCATGGCCATCTCTGATGTTCGTCTGTATGAAAAGGCCGAGCTAAAATAAACTGGGGCTGCAGTCTCTACTGACAGTCCTCCCAGTATCTTTCTCTGTCTCTTGTTTTTTCAATCCTCACTCCCCCTTTCAGGTACTGTCCGTCTTGGCCGGCTAGCACTGGCAATAGTCCAAGTCTGGCCTTGAACTCTTGATCCACCAACTTCAGTATACTGAGTGCTTACAGGTGTGTCCTACCCTGCCTGGCTCCAAATACTGTGGTTTGTGCAATGCATTTTCTACAATGCTGGTCACCCTGAGAATTTTGGATGAAGGATGGTGTTAGGGTTTACTGTTTGGCTGGTTTTTCTACCTCTGAGTAGGTTCTAGTTTTGAGGACAGGGTATTGGAAGGCTCCAGATGTGAAAAGTTCTTCAGGGCCTAAGAGGATGTTAAGGCCTATGATTTCTACCTGAGAGTCTTAGAGTCAATTCCATGGCAATGGAAAAAAAATCCCTCTAAAAACCCTTATGCTTCCTACTCATCCCTTTTCAAGGAGCACACAGACATGCTTCAAGTTTGGTCCACAGAATCACAGCATTGGACAAGGGGAGTGGGGAGTAAGGGGATCAGCTAGGAACTGATATTCAGTCCTGGCAGACATGGGAAAAAGTGTTATGAATGAGTGTACTTGCTGCAGCCTCCGCTTCTGGGAAGGCCCTTTCTGACTGTAAGGTTTACCTAAGCCTTGTGGGGAGCTCCTTCCTCCTCTTTGGCTCCTGGTCAGGCTTTCTACCCTGCCCTCCTCAAGGAAAACACTGTTGTGGAGTTTGGGACCACTGGGAAAGACGACCCAGACTCAAAAAGTTCTGAATCAGCTGAATTAAGCTTTTATAATTTTATTAGAATTTTAAAGAAAAAGAAATCCTCAGGGCAGGCGAGCTGGTGATCTTGTCACTGCTTGGAGGAGGAGAATAGTGGGAAGAAAGCAAGCAAGCCATGAAGCCAGGCAGGGTTAGAGCCTGTGTGGGAGGTCAGCCACATGGCTGGGAGAAGGAAGCTTTAGAGAAAGTAAAGAAATACAAGAGGCTAGGGGCAGCCCAAAGCCTTAAAGCATGTTTAGTAAGAAAGGCATGAAGAAGAAAAAGGGAAATTACACCTTCCGTAGGACTCAGAAAGGCAGACAGACTTACAGAGACCTATATGGCTGTGGCTCATCCAAAGTTCTGTGCTAGTAGGTGCGATTCCAGGCAGGAAGAACTCACTATCTCATTAACACACTAGGTATTTCGCCCATTTATTTAGCATGACCCGCCTTCCTAGGGATGGTCCTAAGACCAGATGATTGACCAGTGAAACTGGAAAGGCGAGTTCCAAGCCACAATACCTATAGCAACAGCCTTCCCCTTTCACAGATATAAGGCACTGGACTGAGATATTGTCTATGAGTCCCTAGCTAACAGACTTCTTAGTGTCAGGATCTTTCACCTGGGAAGTGAGTTTATATCAAAGGATGCCTTGATGGCCATACATCCTGCTCCCCTCTCCCTCCTCTGCCTCCGGGGGAAGGAAGAGGACTCCAAAGGGGCTTCACACAGACACCAGCTCCACCTCGTCACTTTCTTTCCAACTTCCACCTTCTGCCTTCCACACTCAGTGGGGCCCTGCAGGGCTACCCAGACGCTGAGAGATGGAGTTAGTCTCAGGAAGGGCTGCAGGACCTGACAAACTCCCATGGGTAAGAGGTAGGGAAACAGGCATGCTGTTCAGTGAGAAAGCTGGGGGTTGGACTCAGGGGAGAGCCAGTTTTAGACAGCAGTGGCAATTTGTTTGTGAATGAAAACTTGGAGGTGTTT
>NW_008329576.1:1842618-1849125 GCF_000622305.1 Nannospalax galili
TTTCTGGTCTTTTTGAGACAGGGTCTCCCTGTAGCCCCAGCTGGCCTGGAACTCATTATTTAGACCAGGCTGGCTTCAATCTCACAGAGATGCACCTACCCCTGCCTCCCTAGTGAGTGCTGGGACTAAAGGCATGTGCCTGGCTGTCTTTGTTCTCCATGCAGCACACAGAATGCACCTGCCAGTGTTTCAGAAGCTGGGACACAGCTGTGGGGGAGCTGACAGGGAGGGATTTGGAGGAATTCTTGTGATTACATTAGCCATAGTGCTAGAAGGAAAAGTACAGGAAAGTGTAAAGTAAAATAAAAACAGGAACCCCAGACAATCTGTGCTTCAGCAAGTTGTTCTGAGGAGATCCATCAACATAGATAGGCAAACGGAAAACGTCTAAAAGTTGGATGGGAGGGTGGTTGACACTGAGTAGGCGGAAGGATGGGCTGGGGAACAAGGAGAAGCCTGTGTGACAGCCTGAGTGGTGCAAAAGGCTGGGCACACGGCGGAGTAAAAGATGTCACAGTGGTTGGAGCAGAGTGGATGGATTCAGAGAGAGGCTGTACTGCAGAGGGAGGCTGGGGTCTGAGCAGGGCCTTCCACAGGGCCTTGTGTGGAAGCAGGACTGGGAGGCAGAATGCATTGGGGAGCATTGTCCCTATCGAGGAGGGGAAGTGGGGAGGAAGGCAGGGGCCAGTTTCCCAGGGCTGCAAGGCTGAGTGAAGGGCAAGAGTCATACTCACGGACATAGGCCAGTGTCCCAGCCAGAGCTGCCAGGAGGAGAGTGGTGAACCCCATGCTTCTGTGCTGAGTGGGTGCGCTGCAGAATCCTCAGAGACCCTGTGGTCTAGGGCATCCCCACTGTCCCTCTGGACCTCTTTTAATCATCCCTGGAACCAATGGGAACCAGCCACCCAGTGACACATTCTCTCTCCCTCCTCTTCTCCTACCTCAGAACCACCTACTAAGTCAACAAGGGACAGTTATGGCTGGCTGGTGCCTGTCTTCCCTGGTTCTGGACAGTTCTGGCATCACCCTGGCTGACATCCTTTGCTGGCCCCTCCCTTTACCATCCCATCCCATTTATCACCTTGGCTTGCATCTCTGACATCTGGAGTCCAGGTGAGATTGTGAGGGACTTCTGGGGAGGGCTCTGGTAGGAGTACTGTAGTCAGAAATCACCCCTTATTTATGGAAGCTGGAGGGTGGCTCAGAGTCACCCTCCTCAGGGCAAGTGGAGAGACTGGAGCTTCTCTAGTGAGGCTTCCCTCAGAGCCTCTATGGACCCCCTGCACTGAGGTCTAGAGACGGTGGGCTCCTTCTGTATCTGGCGCTTCCCAGTCTCTGTAAGTCCTGCCTAAGGCATCTTCAGTCCCATCTAATGATTCTGAACTCCAGAAAGTTCTGGTGGAATGGAGAGAATATGAAGTCAGTTCTCAGCTTCTGAAGGGGGAGTGTGGTCTTGGTGTGCAGAGGCCCCATCAGTGGGAAACCCGAAGCTGCTTTGGAATCCTTTCCCCACACGTGTTTGCTTTGGGATGGCAGGAGCAGGAATGCCTGGAGACAGGTTTACGACTTGATTTTGTGTTTACTGGCTGTGCGGCTTTGGGAAAGGCAAACACCAGCCCTCTTTAAAGTTTTTTCATTTGACAATGAAAAATGTTAGTTCCTTTCATCCAAGATTAATGTGATTAACTTGTCTCCTTCCTTCGCCTGTTCCCAGAGCTGAAGACAACATGGAGCCTTGGTTTCTGTGTTAGTTTGGTTTCTCTATTGCTGTGATAAAACACTCTGACCAAAACCAACTTGAGTAGGAAAGGGTTGTATTTTATTCTTCCAAGTGATGGTCCATCACTGGGGGAAGCCAAGAGAGGAACCTAAGCAGGAGAGGAACCTGGAGGCAGGTGCTCGCTGGGTTACTCCTCTGGCCTGTGCTCAGTCTTTGTCTTTTCTTTCTTTCTTTCTTTCTTTCTTTCTTTCTTTCTTTCTTTCTTTCTTTCTTTCTTTCTTTCTCTCTCTCTCTCTCTCTCTCTCTCTCTTTCTTTCTTTCCTTTTTTGGTCTTTTTGAGACAGGGTCTCTGTGTAGCCCCAGCTGGCCTGGAACTTGCTGTGTAGACCAGGCTGTCCTTGAACTCACAGTGATCTGCCTGCCTCTGCTTCTGCTTCCTGAGTGCTGGGATTAAAGGCATGTGCCACCACGCTGGTCCAAGTCTGTTTTCTTATACAATCCAGGACTATTCCCAGGGATAGCACAACACAGAGTGGGCTAGGCCCTCCCACATCATTCAACAATCAAGAAAGTCCCTCACAGGCATGCCCATAGGCCAGTGTGATAGAGAAAATTCCCCAATTGAGCTTCCCTCTTCTCAGCGTGTCAAGTTGACAACTCAAGCTATCAAGTCCAGTTTCTGATTTTGAGAAAACCACTTATTTTCCAGAGATATCTCTCCAGGGAATTAGTATCTCCAAGGCCCGTGGGGGACAATGGTCTGGGACTTGTTTTCTGTGGACTTCCCTGTGCTAGGCATTATGCTATTCTAAACAAAGATGAGTAAGTTGTTGTCTTGCCTAGAGGGGTGCACAGTGGGCTAGGGCCCCAGAGGGAGGAAGAGACAGTGGAGATGCAGTGGTGGCACCAGGAAGGAAGTGCAAGCCCTCCTTGGTCCAAGAACGTGGATATCTGCTTCAGTGGAATGATTTGGGGCATGCCACATAATCTTGATTCCCTAAATTGGAAGTGTGAAGAATAATCCAGGATATTTGTGAAGTTCAAGTGGGAAATCTCCAATAGAGATTTCCAAGCCTCCCCTGCGCTCCTGATGTTCAGCCCCTCACTTCTGCAGGAACTGGTTCCATCTAGCACCCTCTTCTCTCTTTTTGTGATTTGTAGTATCCTCTCTTGGCGTCCTCATATGGATATGTTTATCCTAACCCCTTTAGCTTCTTTTCAAAACAGCTCTATATTTTTTGCTCTAACCTTGTTTTACTTTGCATCCCTATCACCTGGTAATGTTTCTACTTGCATCACTGGAGAAGCTTGCCAAGCTATCGAGTACATTTGCTGCTTTTCATGCCTTTCTCATTTGATCTCTGTGGTTTTGTGACAGTGTTAGATAGCTTTCATCTTGTGAAGTACTGGGATATTTCTCTCTCTCTCTCTCTCTCTCTCTCTCTCTCTCTCTCTCTCTCCCTCCCTCTCTCCCTCTCTCTCTGATTCACTGTCTCAATTTGTCTCTGTTGCTGTGCTAAAACATTGGCCAAAACCCAATTTGGGATTGAAAGGTTTCATTTGACTTACACTTCCATGACACAGTTCACATTGAGAAGAGTCAGGGCAGAAACTCAAGCAGGAACTTGAAGCAGAAACCATGGAAAAATGCTGCTTACTGGCTTACTTCCCCTGACTTGTTCATTTACCATTGTTTCTAATTTTTAAAAAATATTTTATTTATTTTATTTTATGCATGTGAGTCTAATGCCTGCATGTGTAAGTGCATTTGTGACATGCAGTGCCTGCAAAGGTCAGAAGAGGGCATTGGATCCCCTGGAATTGAAGTTACAGGTGGTTGTTAGCCACCACGTGGATGCTGGGAATTGAACCCAGGTTCTCTGCAAGAGCAGCCAGTGTTTTTAACCACTGAGCCATCTCTTCAGCCCATCATTTACCTTTTTAAAAAAAATTATTTTTATTTAATAACCACATGATTAGAAGAAGCATTTCATTACAGCTTTAACATATTCAGTAACAATTTCCCTCAGGGGTCACATCTCTTTCAAAAGTGGCTGTAAATTTTTAGGTTCATAGTTGAATCAATACAATTACACAATATTGAACTCAGTATAAACCCTGTAAGACATAAAATTGAATGAGTTTTTAACCTTTAAAGAAGATCTCCATTTTATTTTAAAATATACTGTTTCCTACATTTTTAATGCTACTAACACTTAGACATTTGCACATATGTCTTTAATCTCTATGTATCTGATTATTACTAGTCACAGTCCATTACATTCAGATCCTTGGGACCTGAGTATGGCTATAAAGTCATCAGGTATATTTCAATGGTAATGTTTATCACCTCTACTAATTAACATGAATTAACATTTTATGCTTCCTTCTCAAATATGTCTTTTTAATTTGTTGATCTTTTTTTTGTGTGCATCTCATACAGAACATCCTATACAATCTTTCCAAACGGCACCCTCCCATAGACCCCTCCCCCCACTGGAGCCCATGTACTCTGTCATCCCTGTTACTGTCCACTGTGTTTTTGGTGCCCCAAGCTAGTCCCCAGTGCTTGTCCATATGCTGAATCTAGTCAGCCTATCTAGAGTTCCTTCTTTTAGGAAGATCAGCTGTTCCTCATCTAGCAGCAATCAGTTGTCACTATTACTTTAGATAAGATTGGGGTCTGCTGTTCATTTTCCCAGTTTTATGCTGGGTTACTGTCTGGGAGTCTTTTGGGCCACCCTGAACAATAACTCAAAGGAAGGTATCTCTGGTCTGGCATTGTTTCTTGTTATGTAGTCTTTAGCTATACATATGGACTCTTAAAAAATTATATTGACCTCAATCTTTGGTTATACTTTCCTTTTGGGTGTTTAAGACTCCACAATTGGCCCAGACAAACCAATTTATTTTTACTCTTAAGGTCGTTTGAGGATCTGTTCCTCAGGGGTCACATGAGATTGGGTCACATTCTTTTACCAGTTCCAGACGGTAAAGACTGTGAAGATAAGTCAAAGGTCCTACTCGACCATGGCTGGCTTCACTTGGAAGCATGGAGGAAATGATTCCTCTGTGTTGACCCTCCTCTTTGTAGACTGGACACTGGTTCAAGTCCATCTGGTGGGGTCTCCACAGCCTCCTTGATCAAGAGGACAGGACCACAGTTACAGGAAATTTTGAGAGATGCTCATAGTCCCCTGGAACTTAGTTGACCTAGGAGGGAAAGAAGCAAAAACTGTTCTTTATGTCCCTCTGTCCAAATTAGTATAGGCCTCATAGTATGGCTGTAAAACATCCAAGAAGGTTAGTTCCACCAGTCTGGTGTTTTTCATTACCGTGTGCCATGTAGATAAAGCTTGGGCAAAGACCAAATGCTCTCAGGTAAACCTTGCCTAGACATATATTCTTTGATCTGGTTGTGTGTATAATTTGTCAGTAGGTTGTTGGACTAACATGATTCTCTTGGGTTTTTTAAAACTAGCTAGGAATTAAAAGAAAGAGAATCCAGCTACAAAATGTGTTTGGCATCAGAGCTAATTCTTCCTCTAGAGATGGTGAGACTGCCCCAGGTGAGAATTTGTTCCATGAGCATCATTCAAGGAGATCCACTCAGGCAAGGATTTAGTCTTCCCACTCCCAGAGGCCTCTGCCAGATTCTCACCTGAGATTAAATGTGAGATCACCATGCACTTCTGAGCTGGAAACTGGGGAGCAGAATCCTACTGCTCTTTCAGAGTATTTCTTTTCCTTTACCTCCCTGGTTCCTTTTCATTATCCTGGTTCCTGTAGTTATGTCTGGATACATAATCACTTATCAGGATTTGGTGCTAGGTTCCACATATGAGGGAGAACATATGTCGTTGTTTTTTTTTTTTTTTCTGAGTCTGTTATTTCACTTAGTATAATAGTTTCTAGTTCCATCCATTTACCTGAAATTTTCATGATTTCGTTTTTCTTTATCTCTGAGTACAACTCCATTGTGTAAACATACCACATTTTCATTATCCACACGTCAGTTGCTTCAGTTAGAATAACAGTTTCTAGATTCATCGATTTACCTGCAAATTTCATTATTTCATCTGTCTTTACTGCTGACTAGAACTCCATTGTGTAAATAAACCACATTTTCATTGACCACTCATCAGTTGAGGGACACTTAGGTTGCTTCCATCTCTTAGCTATTGTGAAAAGTACAGCAATGAACATGGATGTGTAAGCGTCTCTGCAATAGAATGGCTTCTTTGGGTATATGCCAAGGAGTGGTATAACTAGGTCCAATGGTAGGTTCATCTGTAGTTTTTGAAGACTTCTCTGTACTGCTTTCCGTAGGGGTTTGTAGTTCCACCAGCAGTGGATGAGTGTTCCCCTTTCCAACATTTGGTATCATTTGTTCTCTTGATGTTAGCCAGTCTGACTGGGGTAAGATGAAATCTTAAAGTGGTTTTAATTTGCATTTCCCTAATTATTAGTGATGTTGAACACCTTTTAAGATGCTTCTTAACCATCTTTGTTTCTTCTTTTGAGAACTCTCTGTTCAGTTCCTTAGCCCATTTTTAAATTGCATTACTTCCTTTCCTGATTCTTTGTCTTTTGAGTTCATTATATATTCTGGATCTTAAACCTCTGTCAGATGTGTTGGTAGTGAAGATTTTCTCCCATTCTGTGGGTTTTCTCTTCACTTCCTTGGTTGCTTTTTAGTTTAATGAAGTCCCATTTGTTGATTCTTGACCTTGTTGCCTGGGCAGTTGATATCCGGTTTAGAAAATCCTTTCCTACACCTATATCTT
>NW_008329576.1:1849442-1850075 GCF_000622305.1 Nannospalax galili
GATTGGCATTGCATTGAATCTATTAATGGCTTTGGGTAGGATGGTCATTTTCACAATATTAATTCTTCCAATCCACGAGCATGGGAGGTCTTCCATCTTCTGATGTCTTCCTCGATTTCTTTCTTTAAAGACTTAAAATTTTCATTGTAGAGCTCTTTAATGTCTTTGGTCAGGTTTACTCCGAGATATTTTTTTTCAGCTATTGTGAAGGGGAGGGTTTCCATGTGCTCTTTCTCTGACTGCTTGTTCTTGGTATATAGAAAGGCTACAGACTTTTGTAGGTTAATTTTGTAACCTGCCACTTTACTGAACATGTTAATAATTTCTAGGAGTTTTCAGGTGGAATTTTTGGCTTCTCTTAGATATAATATATCATCTGCAAAAAAGGATAATTTGATCTTTTCCATTTATTACACCTTTAATTTCCTTCCCTTGGTCTTATTGCTCTTGCAAGAGTTTCAAGCACTATGTTAAAGAGAAGTGGAGATAGTGGACAGCCTTGTCTGGTTCCTGATTTTAATAGGAATGCTTCCTGTTTGTCTCCATTTAGAATGACGTTGGCTGTGGGTTTGTTATATATGGCTTTAATTATGTTGAGTATGTTCCCTCCAGTCCAATTCTCTCTAGAACTTT
>NW_008329576.1:1851563-1852842 GCF_000622305.1 Nannospalax galili
ATGGTATTGTTTAATTCAGATGTCTCTCTGTTAATTCTCTGTCCTGTTGACCTATCTAATGGTTATAATGGGGTATTGAAGTCCCCTACTATTAATGATTTGTAATGAATCTGGGCCTTAAGGTCCTGTAGTACTGTTTTTATGAAGTTGGGTGCACCAGATTTTGGTGAAGATATGTTCATGAATGTAATTTTGTGATGAATCTGGGCCTTAAGGTCCTGTAGTACTGTTTTTATGAAGTTGGGTGCACCAGATTTTGGTGAAGATATGTTCATGAATGTAATATCTTCTTGGGTTATTTTTACTTTGATCAGAATGAAGTGGCCCTCTTTATCTCTTCTGATTAGTTTTAGTTTAAGTCTCGTTTATCAGCTATTAGAATTGCAATGCCTGCTTTTTTCTTAGTACCATTTGCTTGGTATATTTTTTTCCATCCTTTCACTTTAAGATAGTGTCTGCCCTTGAAAGTGAGATGGATTTCTTGCAGACAACAAAAAGATGGGTTTTGTTTCTTAATCCATTCAACTAGTCTGTATCTTTTGACTGGGGAGTTCAGTCCATTGATATTTAAAGTTATTAATGAAAGATGGATATTGAATCCTGTCATTTTTATTTCTGTTCACGTGCTTATTATAGCTGTGCATTTCCACAGTTATACCTTCATTGTATTTCTTTCCGCAACCCCTCGGGTATAGTCATTCTTTTCTTCAGATGTCTGGGTATAGTAATCTGGGTTGGCATCTGCGGTCATTTAAAACTGGGAATACTTTGGTCCAGGCTCTTCTGGCTTTTATAGTTTGCACTGAAAAGTCAGCTGTAATCCTGATGGGTTTTCCTTTATATATGACTTGTTTTTCTTTTGCAGCTTTTAGTATTGTCTCTTTGGTCTGAACATTTAGTATTTTTACTGTGATGTGCCATGGAGAGTTTCTTTTCTGGTCCTATCTATTTGATGTTCTATATGTTTCTTGTATTTGTATGGGCATGTCTTTCTTTAATTTTGGGAAATTTTCTTCTACAATCCTGTTAAAGATCCGTTCTATACCCTTATCTTGAGATTCTTCTCCTTCCTGTATGCCCATGATTCATAAGTTTTTTTTTATGTTGTCACACAATTCTTGCATATTCCATTCTTGGTTTTCTTAAACTTTTCATAATCTTTGCTTGTGTGGTCTAATTCATCCACTTTATCTTCCAGTCTTGATATTCTGTTTTCCATTTCATTCAACGTATTGGTGAGCATTTCTCCTGTCATTTCTAATTGGCTTACTGAGTGTTT
>NW_008329576.1:1852872-1875246 GCF_000622305.1 Nannospalax galili
ATATTTCTAGCTCTTTTCTGAATTCATTCAGAAGTTTATCCCTATCTTTCTTCAGTTCTTTGATTTCTTTGTTTCTGTGTTCTTTAAATTCACTGAATTCTTTTATCATGTTATAATTGTTCTTTTGATTTCCATATCCTGTTTTATCTCTAGGGAGTTTTCATTGCACTCCTCTGAAGGATTATTGGTATTTGGTGGGGATATATTATTTTGGTTTTTCATGTTTTTTTTTTTTCTCTGTGACTTTGACATGTGAATTTCCTTTGTAGCTTCTGATTCTGTGTGAGACTCAAGCCTTCCATTGTTGATTTTAGATCTGCTTCTTTTTGTAAACTTTATGTGCCTTTATGGTTTACTTGGGCATGAAAAACTGGTTTGTCTAGGCTTCAGGTTCTCTCTTTTGATTTTATATTGGAGTGGCCTAATTGCTTTTGTCTTCAGGAGTTCCCACAGAGGCCTAAGTCAGATGAGGCTCAGATTCTCTCAGGCCTCCTCCTAAGGTCTGGATACCTCCAGAAAAGATGCTGCCCTCAGGAATTTGGGGGCTGGGCTGGCCTGGGAGCATGGCCTAGGGAAGATGCTGGTCTTAGGAAGCTCATGGCTGTGCCATCCAGGGATGCAAAGAAAGTGGAAGTGGGAAGAGGCCCTTAGGGCTCCTGGGGACTATTGGGAGGAACTAGGTTAGTCTGGATGCAAAGGATCAGGAATCAGTGGTGGCTCTGGGTGGAGAGTTTAGCTCTGGTGTCAGGGGTGCCAAGACAAGGAATGGACCAGTACCCAGGCTAGGAGGAGAGATATGGTGGGGGAGCTGGGAGGGTGAAAGAGGCTAGGTGAGTCAAGGTGCGGTGGGCATACTGGACTTACCCAAGAAAGGTGCTGGGACTAGGACACTGGAGACTGTGCAGCCCACAGAATTAAAGGTAGGTGAGGGCGGGACCAGGCCTAGAGGTTTCCTGGGGACCAGGAAAGGTGCTGGCACCAGGACGCCTGGAGGCTCTGCAGCCCAGAGAAGTAAAGGGAAGTCCATTTACCTTTCTTATACAGCCCAAGTCCTTCTGCATGGAGCTATCCACAGTGGACTAGACCCTCCGACATCAATTAGTAATTAAGAAAATGCCTTACATACATGACCATAGGCTAACTGGATGGAGGAAATTCCTCAAGTTAAAGTTATTTCTTCCCATGACTCTAGTTTGTGTCGAGTTGATAAAGCTAACCAGCACACTGCCTTCCCTGACCCTTCAGTGTTCCTATTGTTCTGTTCTGAGCCGTTTTCTTCTTCCTCTTACAAATTCTCCTGTGTGGGTCACACTTATCACTCCTGCCCCTTCATCAGCTCGGCCCCTCTCTTGAGCATTAATACCCACAAATCGATGAGTAATAGCAGGACGTACCAACCTATGAACCCTACTGGCTGAAAATGATCCTGTCCTCTCTGGTATCTTCCCCATCTCCTGCCCTCCTTTCTCCACTGTTTTTGGTTCTAAAGAATAGCAGCAACATTCACTCTTATCTAGACAGAGACTGGAGAATAGTTTTCCATTTTCCGTCTTGCTAGCGTCATCTGTTACAGGGATAGGGAGGGAGGCTGTCAGTCTCTATCATTCCCAGGGCCTCTGGCTCTGGGTTATTTCTTATCTCCCCTAAAGAAACAGCCTCATAGCTGTAGTTTCAAGTTCTATCTGCCTTCATTTGTAAGTGGTTTCCAGTACATAAACCAAGGCAGAACACGTTGACTTTTGTGAGTTAGCTCCTGTCTGCCCTCAGTTTTAAGCCCTCTTTTCTCCCTTTTCTACACTTTGTCTCAGCCACATTACGGTTCTTTCAGATCCTTCCAAAGACTTTCGCTTTCCTCGCCTCTGCCCTTTCGAGCGCTGACTTCCACATCTTGTCTTCAATGTCCCCTTACGTTTAGATGGCAGATCCACTTCTTCCTCATCCTTCAGAGTTTAGATTAGGAACGTGTTCTTCCTGGGCATTCTTTCCCCGTGCTGGGCCGGTGTTCGGGGTGGGTTGCTCCTCTCTGTGTTGGGTGACCTGCTGGTCTCCGACAGTGGACAAACTTGCTTTGTCTGTGTATCCCAAGATGCTTGCCACACCGTAGGAATGTAGTGGCTTCAGGTGAACTGAAATTGAATGAGTGCGGGCTGGAAACCTTCAGAAGGGGCCAGCGGATATGAAGCCACTAGAAGCTATAGTAAAATAGCTTCATCACGAATGACATCACGAATGACATCAATCTGTTGGAAACCATGACTTCCACTTTTATGCTCATAAAAAACCAACTAACCACTGGGTATGGTGGTGCACGCCTTTAGTCCCAGCACTCGGGGGACAGAGGCAGGCAGATGGTTGTGAGTTCAAGGCCAGCCTGGTCTACATAGTGAGTTCAGGTCAGCTGAGGCTACAGAGAGACCCTGTCTCAAAAAGACAAAAAAGAAAAACAAAAAACAAAACAAAAAACCCCCAACCAACCAGGGACTAGAGAGATGGTTCAGTGGTTCAAAGTTCTTCCAGAGAGCCCAAGTTAATTTCCCAGTATCCATGTCAGGTAGCTCATATCCTTCTGTAACTCCAGCACCAGGGTATCCAGCACCCTCTTCTGGCCTCTGTGGGCACCTGAACACATGTGGCACACACACACACACACACACACACACACACACACACACAAATAAAAATAAAAAATAAATCATAAAAAAAGAAAAAAGAAATCAACCAATAAACCAGGATTCAGTATTTGTATTTTTTAATGAGGTAAAACTTACATATAATGCAATGTGTATATTAACTATGCCTTGGAATTCAACAAATATATCCACTGACTCCAATTAAGATTTGCAACATTACCAACAACCTGGAAAATTCCCTAATGCCCTGTCCCAAGCAACCCTTGCCCTAGTCCCTAGAGGCAAACACAGCTGCTTCTTCAATGCACCCTTTCCTAGAATGCACCCTTTCCTAGAATCCCTATCGGGTTTGCTCTGTGAACACAGCCTGAAAACCTCCTTTTCTGCTAGTGGGCTTGGCTGTAGAACCCTGCTGGGTCAGGCCATAGAAACTTCTTTGAGTCAGAACAGAGAGCATACGTTAAAAATATTGTAAAATTTTTATGTGTGTGTGTGTGTGTGTGTGTGTGTGTGTCTAGCACAACACATTGGAAGTCAGAGGACAACTTTGTAGACTCAGTTCTCTCTTTCCACCTTTATGTGGATTCCGAGGGTCATCAGGCTTGCATTTTGGACAGTAAGCACCTTTACCTATTGAGCCATCTCAATGGCCCCTCCACACACATTTTTGAAGGTGTGGAATCTCTAGGGTTCTCTGGTCAAGTGGGTTGTGAACAGGCTTTGATTCTTCCATGTGGGTCAGGTAAGATTCCCAGGGCAGGGCCCAGAGGACAGGTGAGGATACAGGGAGCATGTACCTTGGGAGAGAATATTGATGGTTTCTCTAACTGATGGCTTTCAGAATGTTCTTCAGGAGAAAGAGCCAGGTAACTCTAGCACCAAGAATAGGAATAAAGTTGGTTGAGAACTGAGAATCAGGAAACAAGTCAATCTAGCTCTAAGAGTTTGGTGGGGAGGATCAGGGTAGAGACAGGTGGGTTTGGGCTTCCTTCCTTCTGTAGGCACTGAGCTGTGACTGTAGAGAGGTGTAGTATCCAAGGCAGCTATGGTATGGGGAGGGAGGGAGAGACAAAAGTGTCCCACCCCTGAAGAGCTATCCCATGAGGTGGGCATGGCCCAAGAAATGTGTATGTGTGTGTGTGTGTGTGTGTGTGTGTGTGTGTGTGTGTGTGTGAGAGAGAGAGAGAGAGAGAGAGAGAGAATGCTCTGTTCTTAATTCCAAAGTCATCTGACATCATTTTACACTCAATAAGAACAGATCTTGATTATCTCCAAATTCTTAGCTTGAGAATATATCCTGATGTAACCATAGGAGTCAGGAAAACAGAAAGGAACTATGGGAGTAAAGGGAAGGAAGGCCTGAGAGCGGGGTCTAGTAGGAAACAGGAGTTATCAAGGGGGAAGTAGGGGGGTACTTTTAACTGAGGAGGGAGGAAGGGAGGGTTATACAGATGGAGAGAGGGGAAAGATAAATAATACTTAGATGGTGTGAAAAACCAGAGAGAAATGTATTAGTTCAAAAACCTACTGAAAAATATACATTATATATATACATATATTTCTCATAATATCAGAGGATACTATGCAAGCTGCCAAGAGAGGAAACCAGGCAATGGTCCAACCCAGGTGTAAAGGCTGATAATAACCACAATAATGACTGGCACAGCAAACTACATTGATGCAGTAGTGGCACTTTTAAAAAATATTTATTTTTTATTTTATGCATATGAGTGTATTGCTTGCATGTGTGTAAGTACATCTGTGTCAGTCAGTCCCTGTGGAGGTCAGAAGAGGGCATCGGAACCCTTGGAACTGGACTTAAGGATGGTTGTTAGCCACCATGTGGGTGCTGGAAATTGAACTCTGGTGCTCGGCAAGAGCAGCCAGTGCTCTTAACCGCTGAGCCATCTCTCCAACCCAGTAGTGACACTTTTATCTTGGGGTTAATAAACAGTTGTTTAATGAACGTAAAGCCCACTCAATGGTAGGGAACTCATGTGTGGCACTGTAAATATAGCCAAATACACATAGATGGAGAGGTCATAGATTCTAGAGAAAACCCTATCTCTGTCACATCCCTAGACAAAAGTAATTTCTTACTTTATCCTGAATATGTATCCTTATATTTACAGATAGGTATGCCAGTTACCACTCACCAAAGAAGCTTCTTTTGAAACAGATGGAGACTATTACAGGGTTCTTCAACTGGTCAAAGTAGACAAGTGTTTATGAGATGCCCATCCCTAAGCGACACATCTACAATGCAACCTCTACACTTAAGGCTCATGGAACGTAGCAGAACAGGGGGTAGAGAGAATGTTAATGCATCTCTCAACTCTCATCAGTGAAACTTCCTCATGCAACAGAGGGCAGTGAACACAGAAGGTCACAACTGGCCAATGTATAGAGAATAAGAGACTGCAGAGTGTGTGTTTCTGATTAGGACTCCTACATTAAACCTCTGCCACCCAGGGCTCAGGGACCATTGCAGAAGAGGGGTGAGGGAAAGACGGTAAGAGCAAGGGGTGGTGGATATCTGCAAGAAAACCAAATTTTCCAAGCTTCTGAGAGTGTGTTAATATGACCTTACAGCAATGGCAACAGCATACACAAGATTCGTGCACACTCACACCAGATAAAGACCCAGCATAGAAGTGGGGAAATGGGTAAGAAGCTCCAGCTTTAGCTGAGGAACTATTGGGAACTGATCACTGCTGGATGAGGGAGAGTTGCTCGTCTTTAAGGGAGTGATGCTAGGTAGGTTGTCCAGGTTCCGGTGGATGAACTCATACTGAGGGACACAAACTTGACTCAATAGGCTTTAACACTTATGACAGACTGCACGGAATCTGGAGGGGGGCTCGTAGGAGGTGCAGATAGGGGAGGTAGGTCTAAATATGATCAAGATGTATTGTATGAAGTGTACAAAAATCCATTAAAAAATAGAAAAAAGGAACAGTTCTTGGTGTTTGCACAAGTCTTTTCCACGAGGAAATTAGCCCCCAGGCTACTGGACTCAGACTCTGGACTCCTGCCCTCTCTCTTCTTCCTGGGCTTCAGGAACTAAAGGGACAGATACTCTCATGGGTGGCAGAGATCCGAATGGTAAAGATCTTTTGTTAATAATTTAGAACAAGATGTGGTTTTGTGAATTTGAAATAGGTCTCTTATGATCTATTGTCAAGTTTAGCCTATTCTCCATGTGGAGAGGAAGGAGTGGAATGGCCCAGGGCAGATGATCTCTGAAAGCCTGCAATTCCTTTAGCCTTGGACATGGCTAAAGAAAACACACCTGAGTTCATCAGGTTCCTTGAGGGGCAATTATTCCCTAGGCCTGACTGAAGATTGTGGTGATTGTTGGGGCTGCTGATCTGAGCATCCCCCTCATCTGTGAGTTCTTTTTTCTACCTGGGTCTGGAGTTCTGTACCAGAGATCAACGTAGGAAATGTGGACTACAGAGGGAAGAGTTGACTTTGCCTCTAAGAGTATGGAGTGATGTTTCCTGCATTTCAGTCATGGACATAAGATGCCTTCACTTGTGCTGACCAATCTCACTGCTCTTTCTGTCCAACCTCCACTGGGCCTGCAGCGATAAGCTGGTTTCTGAGCTTCTGGAAGCTGATTAGTCATCTTTGTTAAGTGCACTAGGTCTGACCAGAAGGTAGACTGGCTTAATTTTATGTACATTGCTACAAAAGTACCTTTAGAACCAATGTTCCAGGCTTTGAATACTGTCAAGATTCATGTACTTGTGAAAATCAACACTTGGAAATGGTCAATATCATATTAAGGGCTAAGGCTGAGGAGAATATGGTGAGAGGTGAAGGCTGTGGGGATGTGGCTGAATGGTAGAGCATTTGTCTAGCATAAGGCACTAGGCTCAGTCTTCAGTGCTATAGGAAACCAAACATAAAAAGAAAATCATCATGAGACTCCCTTTCTTGCCTGACCTCTAAACTAGTTCTGAAAGACAGTCTGAAGGGAGAATGCTTTTGGAGCAAAGGAAGCTTGTTTGGGATTTGTATTGGTTTTCTGGGTGGTGAGTTTAAAGAATGTAGTGCTTTGGTCCATGAACACAGGGAAGCAGAGGCTTTCAGGCCACTGGAAGCTTGCACATATGAACTTGTTGCAAGGGCCCATCGAGCACAGGACCCATGTCAACTCAACCAGACAAGTGCCCAGAGTGGAGTGAAGGAAATGGGTGGTGGGTTGGCCCTAGTCTGGGAACTATGGGAGACTATTTATTACTGGGTGAGGGAGAGTAGGCCTCACCAATGATCTCAAGACAGGCTGACTAGACTCCAGTGGATGAATTTGCACTGAAGGACATCTGGGTACAAATCTTTGACTGGATAGGACTTAGCATGTGTGGTGGAGTACATGAAGTCCAGTGGGGGGTTGGGGGGCATGGATGGGGGAGGAGGTCTAAATTTAATTAAGAACTGTTATATGAAATGTACAAAAGCTCAATAAAAATAAAAAGGAATGTAGTGTTCATATAGTTGTAGGAGTTCTGGTTATTTGTGGCCGTCAGTCCTTTATTATTAAGTTCGGACTTAGCCATAGTACGTCCTTTGACATGCTTAATAAAAAAAATTGTTTTTGAGACAGGGTCTTCCTGTAGCCCCAGCTGGCCTGGAACTCATGTACACCAGGCTGGCCTGGATCTCACAGAGATCTGCCTGCCTCCGCCTGGGATTAAAGATATGTTAAAATTAAAATTTCCTTCATCAGAAAGGAATTGAGAGGTCATCAGACTTTGACAAGCTATTGAGGGGATTAATTTGGGAAGACTTCATGGTAGAGAAGAGATTGGAGTGAGAGCCTCAGTGCTGGGGACTTGTTAACATGAGGTTTGGATGCAGAACTAGGCTATATGAACTGTGCAACTTAAAATGATGGCATAGCTGAGCTCAGGCCATGGTTGTTAGAAACTTTAATTATTGTAATAGGTGCTGGGGAGTTGGGTCAGCGAGTAAAGTACCTGCTGAACAAGCATGAGGATGAATTTGGATCCCTAGAACCCACATTAAAAATGGCCAGCATGGCAATATGCACCTATAATCCTAGCAAGGGTGGGGGGAGGTAGGCAGAGACAGGGGGATACCAGGACCTCACTGAAACAGCAAGCCCCGGATTCAGTGAGAGATTCTCTCCCCAAACATAGTAGAGAGTGATAGACTATTCCCTAAGTTTATCTATAGTTTCCACATTCACACGGGAGAGCATGTATTCACCCCTGCATGTGCAAACACACATGCTTGCATTCTTGTACTAAACACATGCACTCACACCCTCTCTCACACAGAAAAAATAAAAAGAAATTTACAATGGAGTTTAGACAGGAGGAAGGGATGTTATCTCAGTCACATGCCATTCCCTGCTTCTGGCTAACTGGATCCAGTTCTGAAGGACTAATAGGGCTAGGACAGGATCAGGTTCTTCCCCAACCTCCATCCCCTGTGATAGACCCCCAGATGATCAGGGTCAGATGTGCAGAGCCAAGATCTTCCAGACAGTTTGGACAAATAGGACTCTTATGTTCTTGCTAATTCATGTGTGAGCCTGGGACCCTGTGGGACTGGAGGCTGAGAGTTGCCAGAGAGGTTTGTAGGAGGCAACTGGGCTTGTTTTCTGTGAGATTCTAGGAACCCAGAGGCTGCTGACCTAAAATGCCCCCAACTGGCCACAAGCCCTGGCTTTGTCTGGTACTCTGGCACTCTCCTGGGTGGAATTCCAATTGCTTCCCTGCTTCTTGCTCTGAGTTAAATGATAGAACGGACCTGCTGGGTAAATGGGAACATATAACCTCTTCTGAGACCGGAAGACACTTAGAGGGTAGTAGAGAGGTCATCCAATCCATAGCCATCAGATTGGGAGAGAGAAGAAAGCAAATGGCAGGTGAGGGTTTAAAGAGAGCTTGAGACAGAAATTCTTTCCCTTAAGTTCTGCCATTGACTCTAAGTGTGGAATTCTTGCTAGGTCTCGTTTTCTGTGTCATGCATTTGTAGTCCTGCGTGCTCAGTATGGGAACAGCGGGAGGAAGCCTTTAGCCCCACTGGCTTTCTCCAGTGCAGGGATTAGTCTGTGATTCCCAGGGGACGCAACATTTAAAGATGCTCATCATCTTTATGCGCAACAGTGCAGTATTTCCATAGAACCTACGCAATCCTCCCAGATACTTCAAATAATCTAGATTAATTATAATACCTAATGCGGTGTGAATGCTGTGCAACAGTTGTTCTGAGTTACTGTTTAGGAAATAATGATGAGGAAAAAAATCTGTGCTTGTGTGGTATAGATACAGTTCTGAGTGCATATTTGGATTCTCTGACGGTTGCTCCTCAGATGATGAATCTGCATTTACAGAGCGCTGGCTGTACTTATTTTTAATACACGATAAACAGACTTGACCCTTCTTCCCACTGGGAGAAATCCAGCTTCCTCATCAACATCTCTTTAGGTCCCCAGGAACTTCTAATCTTGTGATCTCTACTCCCCATGGATTCTTCTTGTTGAGGAATCGTTTCATTTGTGTTTGGTTATCTTCAGAATTCTGTCCTCAGAGCCCTCTGCAAATAGAGCACATAGCCTCTTTCTGAGTTTCCCTGATCACAGACAAGGTTTTTACCTTTGCTAAAAATCTAGGGGTTAATTCCAACACAAAACCGTTTCAACAGTGAGTATTAATCAGTCAGACTCCAAAGTTCTGGTCCTGGGAAGTTGGTCAACAGGGAGTTTTGCACCATCTCACTTTCCTTGGACCCTTAACCTCTTGGTCGTCCTTTCTAGCACTCCACACCCCTTGTTTAACTTTATTCTTCATTGCTCATCAATAGATACCTGCTGAGTTCCTATGGCGTGCCAAACACAGCTGTTGTCACTATTAGTTTAAACAGTTCAATTCCCACTGTTCCTAAACTCAAGGGAACTTGGCGTTTCCCCACTGAAAACACAGAGCTGGATTTCCTGCCGTTTGCATTAAGGGAACTCAGAAAGAAACGTTCTGTTCTGTGATGAACCACAACGAATCAGACCTTGGTTTGGCACTAGTCCTCCACAGAAACAGAATGTGACCCCTTTCCCTGCGAGTCCCAGCCTCCCTGGTGCAGAAGAAACTGACTTCTGAGTTTTCCAGTGTCAGCGTGTGCAGTGACATGTCACCGCCGCAGATGTGAGACCCACGTTGTATAAATGCTGCTCTCCCTTCCACCAAGGGCCAGACCAGCGGTTATGCTGCGGCCCCCCCTGATCTTCCCTGGGTGCTGTTTGCAGAGCCCAGTTCTTCTCAAGGAATCCTGCAAATCTACCACTCTATTTTAGATGTTCTAAATTGCCTCAGGGTTCTCTGACTTTCTTTTAGCCTTACCCAACCCTGTCTCCCCGCTCATCCCACCGGCATTCCTCAAAGCTCACTGAAATATTTTATAAGCACAAACCATATGTGCGTGGATTGCTTATGCTGTTTCTTGGAAAATAGGAGGTTTAGTGCAGTTAATTTTGTTATAAATTATTGTGTAACAAGAACAATGAGTTTGGTTGGTGTGCCTCAGGTGAGACAGGAACAGGCCCCACCTGAAGGGTGAGGTAATTCCCTGGACAAGAGTCATCCTGGGTTTCTGCTGGTTTTGACATACTGAGCCTCAGTCTCTCCCACACTCTGTTCCTTTCTTCTTTGCCACTAGACCCCTGCTATCACTCCCCCAATGTCACCTCTTAACTTAGCACACCCCCACCCCCAGCTTTTTCACTGATGCCACATTGAAACCAGAGCAGCTGACCCATGAGTTGGTGTGGGGCTGCGCCATTGGTAGGTTTCTGGGTGGTGGGGTGGAAGACAGATCTTGTTGTAAAAACAGAGTAGGAGCCAGGCAGGGCACCTGCAGCTTTCTGCCAGTCGTCAGGAGACCTCGTGAAGCACAAGGCTGCTTGTGGTCCTGGCAGGGAGTCATGCCTGGTAGGTCAGGATTCTGTTTGCTGGGCTGTGTGTCCTGACTTTTGTGTTTAACTCCTCTGATTATTCTTCATAAATAAGCTAGTGTAGAATGTTCCAGACTCTTTCTGCTGAGCTAAATGTATTAAACAAAGAATATTTTCTTCATACAGGAGCTAGGAGGGCTTCAAGGGCTGTTATGCCATGACATGGCAGTGACACTCTCCAGAACAACCCATGGGGACAGGGTCTGGCTGCCCGGCTGCCTCTCCTCTTTTTTATAGCACAAAGCTCTTGGCATTTATGAGTTCAGAGCTAAGAAGAGAGGACGTCCTAGTTCCTACATTTAAGTCTCATTTCCTAATTTTTAAGGAGAGTCAGGATCATGGAAAGACAATCAGCCTTGACTGAGTAGAGCATCTGTGTGAGACACAGAAGTTGCTGCGCAAGGACCACATGGTAGGATGCTGTCTGCCAGAGCAGTGGTCGATTCTGGCTCCTGCTCTAGGGATGATACAGCCTGAGCTTCCCAGCCCACAGCTGCTCCACTATCCCAGAATGTTTCCTAGTTTTGCTGTAGTAGATGCTTAGAAGCTGTGCATTTTTTTTTTAATCACTGGTTATGTCTCATACATTGGAAATGTCCTGGCACATGTCTGGTTCATCTCTGGTCTGTGAATGACACTTCCCAGGAAGATCTCTGCTGAGTGGCTGAGAGGACCTGGTCTCCCTTGGCTCTGGCACTGGCTCACGGGATCTCCTTGGGAAACAGCCACTTCTCCTTTCACCTGTGTCCCTTTCTGTGAAACACAAGAGGACTTCTTTATTAGAGCCTTCCCAGAATCCCATTGTGTGGGCTGCACTTCCAGGTGTCCTGTGCCCTCTGGCTGAGACAGGACTGAGACTGTCTGGAGCTCTCCCACGGTGGACAGCTCACCTTTCTAAGGACCAGGCCTGACAGGCAGACTTTACTTCCTTCATACCCCATTCCCACTACTGTCTTAGTTTTGGGCTAAGAGCAAGTTTTTTTCTAGCGTTATGCATTTTTCTTTGCTTTTTCTAGCTCTTAAGATTCTCAAGATATGGAGTCTGGGACTGGAGAGATGGCCCAGCAACTAAGAGTGTTGGCAGTTCTTGCAGTGGACCTGGGTTTGGCTCCTAGCACCCATATGGCACCTAGCAACCATCAGCAACCAATTCCAGGGAATCCAATGCCCTCTTCTGACCTCCATGGACAGTGCAGGGCACGGGTGTACTTATATACATGCACACAAAACACTCATATACATTAAAAAAGATGTGCCGGCCGCTTTGTGCATTGATCAGGATAACGTGTGTGTAAAACGCACCTCCGAGACCCTTCTCTTGGATTCCCTAGCATCAGATCTGTTTTAAGCAGGCACAGCAGATCTGGGCTAGCAGACATCTGCCAGGTACCCTCTGCCTTTATGCCTCTGTCATTCCCAATGCTCAGTTTAGCCTTCAATTTTTTTTCATTTCTGTGATCCCCACAGGGCGTTGCACACAGAAGGTATGTGGCAGAGAAACATACTTGGTGCATGGTTGTTAACTGAATGAATAAAGAGGAATATCTTCAGTTTCTGCTTGTAAGGACAAGGGAGAAATGCCCTTTTCTTCATGACAAGCTTGTTCCTTCCAAATGGCTGGAGATCATGGCACAGGTTGTGTTGAGTTCTGAGCAGTCTTGGGTCACTGCCTCATTGTATATAGATTCTGCTTTTTGATTGATCCTGGGAACCTCCATTCGACTTCAGGAGTATCTTTTGAGGAGAAAGGCTGGTGGGCAGTAGGTCAATGAGCTTCAGACCTGAACCAGGCAGTAGAGGAATGTGGGGACTGCCTTCATGTTGTCTCCTGGTGGGAGTGTCCTGTTGACCAAGAAACTAAGGTCCTGGAGACATCAGTCATGGGCAGCCTGTCCTCTTCCCCCTCTTCATGTGGTTCTGGTGCTTAGGGTTTTGGGGAGACCTGATATGAAGGAGGCTGGGGGTATGATCTGAGTACTGTTGTCTGGTGCCTTGGAGAAGACGCAAGGTGGCTGGGTTAGGTTGTGTTGTTTTCTTTGAGCACCTTCAGTGTGCCAAGTGACACTCTGGGGGATAATTTTAGGCTTTCAGAGATCCCACAGTTCAGCAGTGTGGAGATATGATTTAGAAGATGTTTCAGAGGAGATCTGAAGGCCAGGCGTGGTGGTGCACACATTTAATCCCAGCCCTTGGGAGGCAGAGCTAGGCAGATCTCTGTGAGATCAAGGCCGGCCTGTTCCAGGCCAGTTGGGGCTACAGGGAGACCCTGTCTTAGAAAGCAAAGCAAAGCAAAACAAACAAAAATCTAAACCAAACAAAAACAGGGGAGATCTGAGATCTGCTGAGAGTGGACACCAAGTATAAGGAAGAAGGAGGAGCAGGGATCAGGAGGCTTCATGGGCCTCAAACAGCACATGACTCTCATGAGGGAGAGGGCAGGGGATCTGGGAGTGGGTGTCAAGCCTGAAGATGAGTGGGGATTAGGGGTAGTGGTAGTAGGGAGATGTTTTCCCAGTCTACAGAAGGGGCGTGCCAGGGAACAGTTGGGAGATGAGTCTGGATGGATAATTGGGTCTAGACTGTATATAAGGGGGCAAAATCTTCCCAGTTTAAAAATGAACTATGTTTTGTTGGTAAAGCTTTCTGAATATACAAGGAACATATTTCTTAATAAGGAACGTATCTAAGCAACATGTCTGTCATGCTGTTTAGAGCAATGACTGTCTGATGCTCTAAGTCCGTTCCTCCTGACCATCATGTTCCCACATGTTCCCACCCTAACTCAGGCTGCCACAACTTGATGTTTCTATGCCCTTTTCCTCCTAACTGCCATTTTTGCCCGTACTACAGCACTGCCCCAGGGTTGTGCCAGAATGAGGTTTAAGAAAAGCTTATGAAATCACAGCAACTTTCACTTTCAAAATCTTGGCTAGTGCTTTACTTGCAACATGAGTTCTAAATCCTCAGCATGGCATGAAGACCTTAAAATAGAGTCTATTTTTAGAAGATTATATGAAAATGAAGTAACCATGGCATTGATTTTGATTTATTCTGAATTTCCAGTTAAAAACAGAGAAACTAGTTAGAAAAGCCCCAACTTGTGAATAATATTTCCATCAAAACTAGACAACAACTATCATCACCCAGAAATGCCAGGAGGTGAAGACAAACCATCAGGTGACACAGAAGAGGCTGCCAGACATTGGGTGAACTCAGGAAAGGACCTGGAAATTCGAAGCACTTTCCCTGGAAAGTGTTGAGGACCAGTGTGAAAATACGCAACTGAAGTCATAGGATTTACCCTCAACTGGTAACAGATTCAGGGGCTGCGGTGAGGTCAGAGGGGCTGGCAGCACCAGCCAGCCCCAGAACTGTGGAGACAGATGCCAGGGTTCCTTTCTGGGAGCAGAACTGTTGGGAGTGGGCTTCAAGCTGAGGAGAGGGGAGACAAGAGAGAAGAAAAATGGAAAGAAAAGGCAACAGTGGAGAAGGGGTAGAGCCGGACAGTCTCAGAAAGCCAGCTAACATTACACGAAGATAATGAAAGGAGGAGTTCTGTGATGTTGGAAAAACTGCTGTGAGGGGCTGGGGAGATGACTCAGTGGGCACAGTGGGCCGGGGAGGTGGAGGAAAGCAGATTCCCGGGCTTGTTGGCCAGCTAGCCTGTCCAAAGTAATGAGTTCCAGGTTCAAGGAGGGACCCTGTCTCAAAACAGAAGGTGGCCAGCAATAGAGGAAGAAGCCCACCTTCAACCTCTTGTTTTCAGAGGCACACGCACACATGTGTACATACACACACACATACATACACACACATAAAGGATAAAAAGCATTAAAAACCATTTTTTAGGGGCTGGAGAGATAGCTCAGTGGTTAAGAGCACTGGCTACTCTTGCAGAGACCTGGATTCAGTTCCAAGCACTAACTTGGCAGCTAACAACCATCCTTAACTCCAGTTCCTGGGGTTCCAAAGCCCTCTTCTGACCTCCTCAGACGCTGCATGCATAGTGCACTTACATTCATACAAGCAAAACACTCATACATATAGAATCAAAATTTAAGAACCATTTCTATAGACAAGGAAAACATGCCAAGAAAACATACCCAAAGAGCAGATAAAAATTTATAACCTTTTATTTCAAAGTGAACTATGTTATTGCACCAAAAATAATTCAAGAAATAATAGAAGGCGGATGTCAGAGCCATCTCAGACAGAAGGTGACAGAGGCCGGGAAAGTGAGAAATCAACAAGAAACTTTCCCCAATGTGTCCCACTACCCACCCCACTCTCACAACTTCCTTTTTCTTCTCATGGGCCCCTGAACTTAACCGCTTGTAATATAAGAGTTTAATAACAAAATGGATAATTTCTCAAGTGAATAGAAAAGTAGGAAAAAATAAAAAGTAAATTAAGGAAGAGATAAGAAGCATTCAAGGGGAAGTGACAGATATGGAAAACAGGCCAGGATGATCCCAGGCACACATAGGAGACGCGGAGAGCAAAACCCATGATTTTGCAAAATTAGTGTACACCAATAATTAGCGTACAATAACAGAAAGCCAAATTGCTTTGAAATGGATTAGAAGCATTGATAGGAACTCAAGAAGCATTTTTCTTTTCTTAAATTCATTTTTTAGGTTAGCATCAAAGTATTGGGTTTTCACATTATGTCTTCTCATGAAGTATCCTAATCTTAAGAATATGCGTCATTTTGATCTCTATGTGTGCACTCATGTAACTGAGCATCCACTACCCTGGATTAAGGTGCTGAGAGTTCCTTTTTTTGTAACAAAAAGGAGTCAGTTTTTTTTTTTTTTTAAATAACTGATTCTAAGTCTGGGGCAAGGAATGTATGCTATGAACCTGGAATGTCTCTTTACATTTGTTGGTGAGGAAGCTATCAAAGATTACTAGACTCACGTGAAAAGAACTTAGTACCTACTCAAAGAGACATCTCCTGGCTAAAGATGGGACTCTCTGGATGCTACCAAGGGTAATCATGGGCTTTTTGTTGTTATTCATTACTGGAGATTGGATTTTTGTTTGAGACAGGGTCTTACTAAATTGACTAGACTGGCCTCTCCTTTAACTCACTCTGTAGCTCCCAAAAACTGATATCTCAAGCTCCAAAGTAGTTGGGATTACAGGCCTGTGCCCTTGGGCTCGACTTAATTCATTATCTTTTAAACTGTTAAGTAAAGGGAAATAATTGCACACACACACACACACACATCCGCAATTGAAAATGAAATCCTAGATAAAGGAAGTATTTCTCAGTGAATGAATCCCAACTAGACAATTACCTCCCCGGTATCACCACCTTGAAACCCCGATTAATTAAAATTTAGATTATGGACATCAATACTAATTGAGTAGATAGTACCTGCCTCTTGGTGGAAGGACACAGACTGTCCTCTATGACCTGACCAAAAAAGATGATCTTGAGTCTGAGCCAGGCTCTGGAATCAGGTATCAGTTTGTCAACAGTACATAGAAGAGAGGAACACGTGGCAGTACGCCACAAATACGGAAACACCAGGATCAGCACTGTCAGGCTTTGTACAGGACAAGAGTCTGTCCACAGCCAAGCATCTGTCTTCAGAAGATGCACCGAAAGGAAGAGAAATGAACGCAAGGAAACTTTCTATGAAAAGAGATAAGACCTAGCTCCCAGCTGTGATGTCCAGGGATGCACACTTGGTTAACACCACATACAAGCACGGACAAAGATGAGGAAGGTCACGGTGGTGGCAAGGGTGATAGTCACTCTTGGTGGGAGGAAGGGAGTTGTGATGACACAGAGCCCTTCATGGGCTTCAAAAGCATAAGCAAAGCTTACCACGTGTTGTGGCACAGATTAGTATTTGCTTTAAAATAACTGGCTAACCTATCCATTTATTTTTTTGGTTTCCTGCCTCTGTGTTTTTAAAAAATATTATTTATTATTTTTTAGAAAAAGTGTATGGTAATCATGGGCTTTAACATGCCCAATAACAGTTTCCAGAGCAAAGACACAGCTCCTTCAAAAGTGGTGATAAAATTTCCAGGTTCACTGTTGAATCAATACAGTTATACAATATTGAACTCAGTATAAGCCCTGTAAGACATAAAATTGAATGAGTTTTTAACCCTCAAAAGAGATCCCCATTTCATTCTAAAATATGAAAGGCTAAAATAAGCCCAGCCATTCTTAGCTCTCTTGTCCATGTGCCCGCTCACATCCATTCTTGTGATGTCTCCATTCTAAGCACTGATGACCCTTCAGACAAGCCAGTGTCCTGTCCTTACTCTGTGGCTTTGCGTGGTTGCTCCTTTTGCCTGGAAAACTCCTCCCAGGTACAAAGCTGGCACGGCAGCTAGGTTGGCTGATCCCCAGTCCTGTCCCTTTTCAGCAGAGCACTCTTCCCTTTCATACTTCAGACTGATTCAGAAATGTGTCCCGATGCCTTTGCTCCCATTTCCTGGCTGACATTTCCTGAGCTTGTTACCTGCTGACTGAGACTGGAGGGTCCTGCCCTGCTTCATTCTTTGAGGGCTCATGGTTTTGGAACTGTAGACTCTGTTCTTTGGCACTGCTCACTTTCCTCTGGAGACTAGAGTTTTAATCTTCTCAGTCTTAACCAGAGGCAGTGACATACCGTATGCATTTTGACCTTCTTTCTAGTCATTAGGCCACTCAGCTTTGGGAAGGCCGATGCAGAGAGGAGACCAGTACCTGGCTCTAAGTTCCTACATCAGAGAGGCAGGCAGTGCAGGCATCGACTCAGGGCCAGCTCCGCAGCAGTGCCAAGCCTCCAGGTCTTTGAAATTTTTTTTCCTATTCTAAAATGAATAGATAAAATTATATGTATTTATTGTGCACAGCATAATGTTTTGGAGTTTATAGACATTGTGGAGTGACCACTTCTAGCGAATTAACATCCATTACCTCACATATTTGTGTTGTGATCATTTTCTGTCCACTCCCTTAGCATTTTTAGGATAAGGTCTTGGCTCTTCTCATCAACCTCATGCCCTGTCCTGGCTCCTAAACACAAAACCTGGCCATAGTTTCTGAGTTTGAAGTGTTTGATTACAGCCACGCGCTGGGCCTTATATAGTAAATTCCTTTTGGAGGCTCTGGTATCCTTTGCCATTGGTATAACCCCAGTCGACAGAGGTATCCTATTGGTGATGTAATCTCAGACGGGAAGGGGCCAGTGTCTGGACTTCTTTCTCCTAGAAGCCTTATTGGTATGTTCCCACTTTTATTCCTGTTTTGACTATTGAGGGTCATAAATCAATAGCTTCTCTTGTATGTGTTTCAAAAGTTACAGGACACCATATCCTCAAGAAAGGGAGTGCCTGCAGACTGCATTTTCAAAGAATTATACAATGATTCCTTTTTTTTTTTTTCGGTCTTTTTTGAGACAGGGTCTTCCTATAGCCACAGCTGGCTTGGAACTCACTATGTAGAACAGGCTGGCCTTGAACTCACAGACATCCACCTGCCTCCGCCTCCTGAGTGCTGGGATTAAAGGCATGTGCCACCATGCCAGCACATGATTCTTATCATAGCAATAATCAACTGCTCAGTGTAACCCTACTCCCTGTAGAGACCGGTGATATTTTAAGTTGTATATGGTGAGCACCCTAATGCATATGTAACAGTCAATTTTTAATCTCATATTTACTTAGACACTTGTTTGACATAAGCTACTTATAGGTGGGTTATTTTATATAATTTACAATAAAAGTAAAGTGATATTTTATATTATTTCCTTAGGCATCTGTATGATCACATGTGTAATTAGCATTAGAATTGTTCAAAGAGGGTAAATGGTTAGATCATTTACATTACCAACTTCACGGAGCATGTTCAGACCAAGAGACGTTTTATATGACACAGACCTAGAATATTCTTTATCTGGGACCTTGTGAAAGATGTTTCTCTGGGCCTGAAAAGATGTGTGTTCTGTTCAGTGTACTGTCCATGTCTGTCATCAGATGGTTTCTTCCTGTGTAGCCTCCGTGTGTGTGTGTGTGTGTGTGTGTGTAGATAGTTTGTGTTTCAGGGAATTCATGGAGAAAAGTAACTGAGAAATTTGAAGCCAGTATGTGCTCTAGTTTCATTTCTGTTGTGATTAAAATACTCTGAGAAAAAAGTAACTTAGGGGAGAAGGAGTTTTCTCAGCTTCAGCTCTAGGTTCTAGTCCGTCATGTGGGGAAGTTAAGACAGGAGCCTCACGCAGTCAGTCACATCACATCCACACTCAAGAGCGGAGAAAAATAGGGCTGAAGAGATGGTTCAGTGGTCAAGGGTACTGGCTTCTCTACCAGAGGACCTGGGTTTGATTCCCAGCACCCACATGGTGGCTAACAACTGTCCTTAACTCTGAACCAGGGATCCAATGCCCTCTTCTGGTCTCCACAGGCATTGTACAACATGGGTACACTTATGTGCAGGCACAACATTCACACACATAAAATAAATAAAGTAAAAAAAAAAAAAAAAAAAGAGCAGAGAGAAATGGATGCAGACATGCTCCTTGCCTGTGCTCAGCCTGATTTCTCCACTCATACAGTTTAAGACATGTCTAGGGAAGGGTGCCACCACACTGGGCTGCCCACACAATTAAGACAAACCCACAGAGACATGCCCATAGGCCAGCACAATGTTGACATTTCCTAATGGCTACTCTCTTCCCAGGTGTTTGTATGTGTCAAGTTAACAAAGCCAACCACCACAATGTGCTTTCATATACATTAGATGATTGACAGGACCACTAAAAATGTTTCTCTTCATCTGCTGTTCTCTAAAGCAGGGCCCTGAGCAAAGAGAGATTCAGCCTTTTATTCCTAGTTCCTTTCTTTTTTTTAAAAAAAAATAATTTATTGGAAATTTCATACATGCATATAAGGTGTTTTTAAATTTTTTTAATTTTTAATTTTATTTTTAGAAGAAGCATTTCATTATAGCTTTAACATACTCAATAACAATTTTCAGAGCAAAGATACATCTCTTTCAAAAGTGGCTATAAAATTTTTAGGTTCACAGTTGAATTAATACAGTTATACAATATTGAACTCAGTAGAAACCCTGTAAGACATAAAATTGAATGAGTTTTTAACCTTTAAAAAAATCTCCATTTCATTTTAAAATATACTGTTTCTTACAGAAAGACTCATTGTTTTTGCTAATAACACTTAGATATTGGCACATGTGTCTCTAATCTGTATGTATCTGATTATTACTAGTCCTAGTTGGTTGCACTCAGAGGAGGGTCAACAGAGAGGAAACATTCCCTCCATGCTTCCAAGCGAAGCCATTCATGGCTGAGCAGGACCTTTGGCTTATCTTCACATAGACGGAACTCGTAAAAGGAGCCAGGGGCTCCTCCCAAGCCCATGTGATCATCAAACGGCCTTAAGAGTAAAAATAAATTGGTTTATCTGGGCCAACTGCATGGCCTTAAACACCCAAAAGGAAAGTATAACTAAAGATTAAAGAGGCCAATATAATTTTTTAAGAGTCCATATGTATAGCTAAAGGCTACATAACAAGAAACAATGCCAGACAGGAGATACCTTCTTTTGAGTTGTTGGCCAGGGTGGCCCAAGAGACTCCCAGACAGTAACCCAGCATAGAACTGGGAAAATGAACAGCAGACCCCAATCTTATCTAAAGGAATATAAAGTGTTTTGATCAGATCTATGCCCACTCCTTCCCCTCCAACTCCTCCCATATCTCCTCATAATTTTTTTTTTCTGATAACTTCATGTAGCCTTTTTTGCTTTCTTTCTTGTCTCTGATAGGTAACAGTATAAATTTTGATGAGTATTAAAAGTACTGTGAGAAGATACAAAGTGGCTGAGCGCTAGATGAGGGAGAACTTGAGGCTTGAACAGGGGACATGCACAAACACATGCACACACAGACATCATCACCTTATACTATTACAAGATCAAAATGATTAGGTTCTGATGATGGACCAGTGTGATGGCTAATCTTGATTGTTAATGAAAGAGAGAACCTGAAGTGTAGACCAACCAGCTTTTCATTCCCAACAAGTAAATCACAAAGGCACATAAAGTCTACAAAAAGAAGCAGACCTAAACTCAACACAGAAAGGCTTGAGTCTCACACAAGAATCAGAAACTACACAAAAAATCCACATGTCAAAGTCACAGAGAAAAAATAATAACATGAAAAACCAAAATAATATATTCCCACCAAGTACCAACAGTCCTCTAGAGGAGTACAGTGAGAACCCCCTAGAGATAACACAGGACATGGAACTCAAAAGAACAGTTATAAACATGATAAAAGAATTCAGTGAATTTAAAGAACACACAAAGAAATCAAAGAACTGAAAGAAGATAGGGATAAACTTCTGAATGAATTCAGAAAAGAGTTAGAAATATTGAAGACTACTCAGGCTGAAATGAAGAAGGAAGTGAAACACTCAGTAAGCCAATTAGGAATGACCAGAGAAAGCCTCACCAATAGGATGAATGAAATGGAAAACAGAATATCAAGACTGGAAGATAAAGTTGGATAAATTAGATGGCTCAAGCAAAGATTATGAAAAATTTAAGAAAACACAAGAATGGAATATGCAGGAATTATGTGACACTGTAAAAAGACCAAACTTATGAATCATAGGCATTCAGGAAGGAGAAGATTCTCAAGATAATGGCATGGACCAGATCTTCAACAGGATTATAAAAGAAAATTTCCCAAAATTAAAGAAAGACATGCACATACAAATACAAGAAGCATATAGAACACCAAACAGACAGGAACAGAAAAGAAACTATCCATGGCACATCATAGTAAAAACTCTAAGCGTACAGAACAAAGAGACAATACTGAAAGCTGCAAAAGAAAAGCAACAAGTCACATATAAAAGAAAACCCATCAGAACTTACAGCTGACTTTTCAGTGCAACTATGAAAGCCAGAAGAGCGTGGACCAAAGTACTCCTAATTCTAAATGACCACAGATGCCAACTCAGATTACTTTACCTAGCCAAAATGTCTATTATAGTCGAAGGGGAAAGAAAAATCTTCTGTGACATAAATAGAATGAAAAGATTCTTGTCCACAAAAGCAGCCCTTCAGAGAGTTCTGGAAGCAATACAAAGAGCTGAAGAAAGGATTGACTATACCCGAGGGGTTACGGAAAGAAATTCAATGAAAATGTAACTGGGGAAATGCACAGCTATACCAAGAACGTAAGCAGAAATAAAAATGACAGGCTTCAATACACATCTTTCATTAATAATTTTAAATATCAATGGAACTAACTCCCCAGTCAAAAGACACAGGCTAGTTGAATGGACTAAGAAACAAAACCCATCTTTTTTTGTCTGCAGGAAACTCATCTCACTTTCAAGGACAGGCACTACCTTGAAGTGAAAGGATGGAAAAAATATACCAAGCGAATGGTACTAAGAAAAAAGCAGGAATTGCAATTCTAATATCTGATAAAATGGATTTCAAACTAAAACTAATCAGAAGAGATAAAGAGAACAATGGAACAATAGACCAAGAAGATATTACAACCATGAACATATATTCACCAAACTCTGGTGCACCCAACTTCATAAAAACAGTATTACAGGACTTTAAGACCCAGATTAATCCAAATTCATTAATAGTAGGGGACTTAAATACCCCATTGTCTCCATTAGATAGGTCAACAGGACAGAGAGTTAACAGACAGACATCTGAATTAAACAATACCATATATCAAATGGACTTAACAGACATCTACTGAGT
>NW_008329576.1:1875397-1877499 GCF_000622305.1 Nannospalax galili
GCACCAGAAGAAACCTAGTAACTACATGAACACATGGAGATTAAACAGCACACTCCTGAATGATGTATGGGTCAAAGGAGAAATTAAGAAAGAAATAAAATTATTCCTGGAACTAGATGGAAAGGACAATACACACAACAAAACCTCTGGGACATGTTGGAAGCAGTCCTTAGAGGGAAGTTTATAGCTCTAAGTGCCTACATTAAAAAATTGGAATGAACACAAATAAATGACTTAATATTACAACTCGACACTTGAAAAGCAAAAACAAATGAAATCCAAATCCAGCAGACAAGAAGAAATAACAAAAATCAGAGCAGAATGAATGAAATAGAAACAAATAAATCAATACAAAGAATCAATGAATTCAAGAGCAGATTCTTTGAAAAGATAAACAAGATTGACAGACCACTAGCCAAGTTAACCAAAAGAAAGAAAGAGCACCTCCAAATCAACAAAATCAGAGATGAAAAGGGAAACATCACAACAGACACCAAAAAGATCCAGAACATTATAAGGGAATACTTTAAAAACCTATATGCTACTAAATTTGAAAGCCTAAAAGAAATGGATGGGTATCGAAAAGCATGAGAACCACCAAAACTAAACCAAGAAGAGATTAACAGCGTAAACAGACCCATAACACATAAGGAAATTGAAACAGTAATACAAAACCTCCCAACTACAAAAAGCCCAGGACCAGATGGATTTGAAGCAGAATTCTACCAGACATTTAAAGGAGATCTACATCCAGCACTACTTAATTTATTCCAAATGATAGAAATGGAGGGAGAACTTTCAAATTCCTTCTATGAAGCCAGTATCACTCTAAACCAAAGCCGGGTAAAGATACAACCAAAAAAGAGAACTATAGACCCATATGCTTAATGAACATAGATGTAAAAATTCTCAACAAAATGCTTGCAAACCACATACAGACACACATCTAAAAGATCATCCACCATGATCAAGTCAGCTTTATTCCAGAGATGCAGGGATGGTTCAATATACATAAGTCAATAAAGGTCATAAATCATATAAATGGGCTCAAAGACAAGAACCACATGGCCATCTCAATAGATGCAGAGGCCTTTAAAGCTATATATAACAAACCCACAGGCAACATCATTCTAAATGGAGAATAAATGGAAGCATTCCCATTGAAATTAGGAACCAGACAAGGCTGCCTGCTATCCCCACTTCTCTTTAACATAGTACTTGAAACTCTTGCAAGAGCAATAAGACAAGAGAAGGAAATTAAAGGAGTAAAAATTGGAAAAGAAGAGCTCAAATTATCCCTTTTTGCAGATGATATATCATATCTAAGAGAAGCCAAAAATTCCACCCAAAGACTCGTAGATATTATTAACATTCAGTAAAGTGGAAGGTTACAAAATTAATCTACAAAAGTCTGTAACATTTCTAGATACCAATAAAAAGGAATTAGAGAAAGAGTACAGGGAAACACTCCCTTTTTGAATAGATGCAAAAAAAAAATCTCAGAATAAACCTGATCAGAACTTAAATACCTCTACAATGAAAAATTTAAATTTTTAAAAGAAATTGAGGAAGACATCAGAAGATGGAAGGACCTCCCATGCTCAGGGATTGGAAGAATTAATATTGTGAAAATGACCATCCTACCAAAAGTCATTTATAGATTCAATGCAATGCCAATCAAAATTCCCATGATGTTCTTCACAGAATTGGAAAAAACCATCTTATGGTTCACATGGAAGCACAAAAGACCTCCCATAGCCAAAGCAACACTGAGCATTAAGAGCATCGCTGAGGTGATTACTATACCAGATTTTAAACTGTATTACAGAGCTATAGTCATAAAAGCAACATGGTAGTGGCACAAAAATAGACCCATAGATCAACGGAACAAAATTGAAGACTCAAATATAAGTACATGCAATTTCAGCCACCTGATATTTGTCAAAGGGGCCAAGAACATTCACTGGAGGAAAGACAGCATGTTCAGCAAATGGTGCTGGCAAAACTGGATCTCCACCTGTAGAAGATGTCAAGAATCAACAAATGGAACCCATTAAACTAAAAAGCTTCTGTACATCAAAAGAAGCAACCAAGGAAGTAAA
>NW_008329576.1:1878195-1884902 GCF_000622305.1 Nannospalax galili
ACTGGCTTTCTCCCCTGGCCCCTGCTCAGCCTGCTTTCTTATGCAACACAGGCCCATCTGCCCAGGGGTGGCACCACCCACAGTGGCTGGGCCCTCCCACATCACTCAAAAATCAAGAAAATACCCCACAGAGTCCAGTCCAATGGAGGAAATTCCCCAATTGAGGCTCCCTCAACCCAGGTGTGTCAAGTTGACACTAAAGCTATCCAGCACAGTGGTTCATTTATATGATGGAGTTTAACTCATTGGTAAAGGAAGATGAAATCATGAAATTTGCAGCAAAATGGAACTAGAAATTTATACTAAGTGAAGTAACACAGACTCAGAAAAAAAAACAACAAAAAACATAAAAACAACATATGTTCTCCCTCATATGTGGGTCCTAGCACCAAGTCCTGATAAGTGAGTATGTATCCAGACATAACTACAGGAACCAGGATAATGGAAAGGAAACAGGGAGGTAAAGGAAAAGAAAGAACCTGAAAGAAGAACAGTAGGAAGCAGGCATTAATAAGGCAGGTATGGATAAAAATGGAGTTATTTTAAGGGGAGGGAGGAGGGAAGGTTATACAAGGAGCTTTGGGCATAAAAGGAAAGAAGGCGCTCAAGAGAGGTGGGACCATAGGAGTAGGGTATTATTAAGGGAGAAATGGGAAAAATTGGGGTATTTTAAATGGGGAAACCATGGTGGAAGGGTTAGACAATGTGAGAGATAAATAATGCCTAGCTAGTTTTAAAAAAAACAGAGGGAAGCATAGTAATCGAACAACCTACTGAGAAATTATACATGCAACTAACTTAAGGAATATAATATATATTATATCCGAGAACGTTTGGTCTTTGCCCAAGCTTTATCTACATGGCACATGGTAATTAAAAGTACCGGACTGGTGGAACTAACCTTCTTGGATGTTTAACAGCCATACTTTGGGTCCTATACTAATTTGGTCAGAGGGACTTAAAGGGCAGTTTTTGTTCCTTGCCCTCCTAGGTTGACTAAGTTCCAGGAAACTATGAGCATCTCTCACAACGTCCTGTAACTGTGGTGAGGCATCTGTCCTCTTGATCAAGGAGGCCATGGAGACCCCATCAAATGGACTTGAACCAGTGTCCAATCTACAAAGAGGAGGGTCAACACAGAGGAAACATTTGCCCCATGCTTCCAAGAGAAGCCTTCCACAGTCGAGCAGGACCTTTGACTTATCTTCACATAGATGGAACTGGTAAAAGAAAGGAGACAGGGGCTCTTCCCAAGCCCATGTGACCCCCCCGAGGAAAAAGAGGAGGGTCAACACAGAGGAATCATTTCCTCCATGCTTCCAAGCGAAGCTAGCCATGGTCAAGCAGGACCTTTGACATATCTTCACAGGCAGAACTGGTAAAAGAAAGGAGCCAGGGGCTCCTCCCAAGTCCATGTGACCCCTGAGGAACAGATCCTCAAACGACCTAAAGAGTGAAAATAAATTGGTTTATCTGGGCCAACTCTATGGCCTTAAACACCCAAAAGGAAAGTATAACCAAAACGACGAGGGGTCAATATAATTTTTTAAGAGTCCATGTGTATACCTAAAGGCTACATAACAAGAAACAGTGCCAGACAGGAGATACCTTCCTTTGAGTTGTTGGCCAGGGTGGCCCAAGAGACTGCCAGACAGTAACCCAGCATAGAACTGGGAAAATGAACAGCAGACCCCAATCTTATCTAAAGGAATATTGGCAGTTCATTGCTGCTAGATGAAGAAGAGCTGATGTTCCTAAAACAAGGAACTCTAGATAGGCTGACTAGATTCAGCAGATGGAGCAGCTCTGGGGAACAGCTGGGGGTGCCGACAACATAGTGGACAGTAACAGGGATGACTGAACATATGGGCTTTATTTGGGGGTGGGGAGCCTATGGGAGGGTGCCATTTGGGAAATAGGTATATAGATGAATAAGACTGGGATGTTCTGTATGAAATACACACAAATCAACAAATAAAATGAGTTATATAAAAAAAAGAAAGGCAGCTGAGCAAAACAGGGGAAGCAAGCCACTAAGCAGTGTTCCTCCGTGGTCTCCATGTCAGTTTATGCATTCAGGTTCCTGCCCTGACTTCACTCAGTGATGAACTTGGAAGTATAAAATGAGACAGAACCATTGGTCCCTAAGTTGCTTTCAGTCAATTTTTCCAATGTATATTTTTTATAGAATTTTTGTGCACTTCATACAAAACATCTTAAAACATCTTTTAAAAAATATTTTAGGTATTTTTATTTCATTTTTAAGTGTGTATTGCCTATGTGTAGGTTAGTACACTCAAGTTGTGCAATGCCTACAGAGGACAGAAGCGGCTGTCGGATCCCCTGGAACTGGTGTTATGGACGGTAGTTAGCTGTCATGTGGGTGCTGGGATTTGAACCCGGGTCTTCTGCAAGAACAACCAGTGTTCTTAACCACTGAGCCATCTCTCCAGCCCCATAAAATATGTTAATTATATTTAGGCTCCCTTCCATATTTGTGTCCCCCCCATCAGATTTCATACATTTTGTCATATATGTTAATGCCTATCAAGTCAAGTTTGTGAACCAAGATGTCCCTTAGTGCGAGTTCATCTACTGGAGTCTAGTCAGCCTATCTAGCATCACTCCCTTAAAGAAGATCAAGTCTCTCTCACCCAGCAGTGATTAGCTGCCAATAGTTTCTCAGGTAAGGTTGAGGCCTGCTGCCCATTTTCCCATTTCTATGCTGGGTTTTGCTGATTGAGTTTGCACGAGTCTTGTACATGCTGACATCACTGCTGTAAGTTTATATGAGCAGGTTCCCAGAGGCCTGCCTGGAAGACTCTGTTTCCTTATGATCATGCTCCAACCCTGGGTCTTGCAATCTTTCTGCTCCCTCTTCCGCAATGGTCCCCGAGCCATAGTTGGCAGAAGTTTAATATATGAGTCCTACGCAGGAACACGCTCTTTGCAGTCTCTCATTCTCTACACTTAATCAGTTGTGACCTTTTGTGTACACTGTACTCTGTTGTATGAGGAAGCTTCACTGGTGAGAGTTGAGGGATGTATTGTATTCTCTCTACCCCCTATTCTGCTATGTTCCATGAGCCTTAGGTGTAGACATTTCATTGTATATGTGTCACTTAGGGACTGGTCATCTCACAGACACTTATTCTGTGTGTGTGACCAGTTGTGGGACTCTGTAATAGCCTCCACCTATTGCAAAAAGATTCTTTGATGAGTGGTGCATGGTATATTTGTCTGTAAATATAAGGATACATATTTAGCATACAGTAAGAAATTACATTTATCTAGGGATATGAAAGAGATAGGATTTTCTCTAGGATCTATGACCTCTCCATCCATGTGTATTTGGCTGTGTTTACAGTACACACGTGTTCCCTCCCATTGAGAGGGCTTGAAGTTCAATTAGAGAGCTGTTGATTACCCCCAAGATAAAAGTGCCACTACCGCACCAATATTGTTGCTGTGCCAGTCATATTGTGGTTAAAGCTGGGGATGGACCATTGATTGATTTTCTCCCTCCGCAGCTTGCACAGTATCCTCTGATATCATGAGAGCCAGTCTTCAGGAAGGAGCTTCCAGGTCAGTTCCAGCTCCATTGCTCCAAGTCCTGTGTCTTAAGTATGTCCTGTCTTGAAGGTCTTACCTTCAAGTTCCAGGAGGTAATCAAGGGCTGTGGCAACAGCCTGTGTTATTTTGAGAGTCTCTTGGACTACCTTGACTAACAACTCAAATGGAGGTTTCTCCTGTCTGGCACTGTGTTTCTTGTTATATTCAGCTGTTCTCAAAATAAATAAGTAAATAAATAAATAAATAAATATGTGTATTTTTGAGACAGGGTCTCCCTGTAGCCCCAGATGTCCTGGAATTCACTATGTAGATCAGACTGGCCTTGAACTCGCAGAGATCCACCGGCCACTGCCTCCCAAGTGCTGGGATTAAAGAAGGCGTGTGTCACCACGCCCGGCCAGATAGTGTATGTGAGTTTTTCAGTAGGTTTTTGAGCTAATACATTTCCCTTTGGTTTTTCACACCACCCAAATTTTATTTATCTCTCCTCTCTCTTTCCCCGTCTAACCTCCCTCCTCCCTCCCCAATTAAAGTACCCCCATTTCCCCTTGAAAATACCTGTCTCCTATCATATCCCTTCTCTTGAGCTCCTTCTTCCCCTTTCCCCCCATGCTTCCTCGTATACCCTTCCCTCCTCCCTTCCCATTTGAATACCCCAATTTCCCCCTATTTCTCCCTTGGCAACATCTGTTTCCTACTATCTCCCTCTTTCAGACTCAGAAAAATGATGTTCTCTCTCATTTGTGAATCTTAGCACCAAATCCTTTATGTGAGTTTATATCCTGATGTGACCACAAAAGCCAGGAAAATAGAAAGGGACAATAAAGGGAAGGAAAGAGTCATTCAACGTTTTATCACAGTGACAGAAATGCAAACTGGAACAACCGGAAAGATATCTTGGTAACACTCTGGTTTTCTTTTCAAAACTGACCTAGGTTCATGCATGGAATTTGTCTTCCTGTCTCTTTAGACACTTTCAAACTGGACAAGTTCACTGTTTTATCTCCAGGATTAAGGAGTGATATTCACAACTACTGAATGAGCAAACACTGAATCCCTTCCTTCCTCTCTCCCTTCCTTCCTTCCTTCCTTCCTTCCTCCCTCCCTCCCTCCCTTCCTCATTTCTTTCCTTCCTTTTTTTCCTTCTGACAGGGTCTCATATGTAACTCAAGGTGGCCTCAAACTCAAGATCTCCCTATCTCTGCCTCACAAGTGCTGAGATTACAGGTAAGTACCGCATACCTGGCCTGAATACTTTTTAGTTAGAAAATTAAAAAGGGGAAAAGCTACTGGAACCAGATGGTGGGGTGACTGAAGCAGAAAGAAAAGCAGAGAGAGCCATGTAGAAGTAGGGCCTGCTTTTCCCCGAGGAACCCTGGGAGGGTTGAATCCAGGTATCAAAACACCCAAGGGAAACCGACCAAGTGAATGATCATAAAGGCAGATAAGCAAATAGCAAACTGAACAGTGAGTCCCTGTGCCCTTGGTGGACAGTTTGCCTTGGAGTGAGCAAACATAGGGGGAGGAGCTGGGTCTGTAGCCACTTTGAGTCTGCACAGATGGTCCGAGGAAAAAGGAGGAGAAATCAAAGCGACACAGCTTGCCTGTTGGCTCTACTCCACGCACCTTGACAGGGACCCATTCCCCAGCATCCTCAGCCTGTTTGCCCCATTTGGCCTCAGGTCTTCTGCCAGAGGGAGAGAGCCCTACTGTGGAAACAGACTTACAGAAGGTTGTAGGGGCCTAGGCTGGTCATATCTGTGGTGCTGCAAATTGCAGAAATAAAAGTCGGAAGGTACCTCATTAAAAACAAAGTACTACCAAATATTTGAAGAAAAGAAGGACAAGATGAATAAACCGGATAACCGATCAACAATGAAACAAGCTTTTTCATTTTCCACAAAACTGTAACTACTTAGATTAGACCCATGTAGCTGGGGTAGATTTCCAGAAAAAAGAACCCATTGCTAAATGAGGAAGTTTTCATGATTTTAAAATATGACTATAGGGAGAAAGCAGTTAATGTACGGGGCGAATAATTAAAATTATGTGGCTAAAGAATTAGCCAGTTATTTGGAAATCATTTTTTTTAAGTCGAAAGACAAAAGAGAATAGAAATTATGTGATTAAAATTAAGACATGGATGATAGGTCCAGTAAGCAAATATGTGTTTCAGGACAATACAATTGAAGAAAACAGAAAGACTGTAAGTCTGAGCAGACAATTCTCAAAAGAGAAACACAGCTGGTGTGCTGGCACATGCCTTTAATTCTCAGCACTTGAGAAGCAGAGGCAGGCTTGATCTCTATGAGATCAAGGCCAACCTGGCCTACAGATCCAATTCTAGACCAGCTGGGGCTACAGAGAGATTCTGTCTCAGAAAACCAACAAAACAAAACAAAACAAAACAAATTATCTCCCCCTCCCCACAAACAAACAAAAACAAATTAATTGCTTGTAACACTATTAACCATCACAAAAATGCAAATTAGGATGGGTTTAATCTTGACGAATGATGGTACTGTAAATTGAAATAAACCCTTTTCTCCCCAAATCGGTTTTGGTCAGTGTTTTATCACAGCATTAAGGATGCAAATGAGAATGAGGGAGAACACTGGACTTGGAAAGCCTTAAGCAGGGAAGAGAATGGGGGACAGGAAGACAAAGGGAGGATGGATCTCAATGAAGGAGGTATGAAAAAGCCACATGGAAACCCATTACTGTGTAAGCCAATTAAACATATGTCACCAAAATTTAGGAACCCACAAGTGGCCAATGTGCAGAGAACACGAGGCTGCGGAGTGCTGATCCCTGTACAGGACACCTGTGTCAAACTTCTGCCTCCCAAGGCTCAGGGATCATTGCAGGAGAGGGGGCAGAAAGATTGTAAGAGCCAGAGGTGATCACAAGAAAGCAGAGCTTTCCAGATGGCTGGTCAGTTACTCATATGAACTCACAGCAATGGTGGCGACACACACAAGTCCCATGTAAACTCAGACTAGACAAAAGCTCAGCATACATGTGGGGAAGTGAGTAAGAAACTCCAGCCCTACCCGAGAGACTGTTGGCAACTGATGGCTGCTGGGAGGGGGAGAGTCAGTCTTTTTCAAGGCTGTGACTATCTATCTATCATC
>NW_008329576.1:1885096-1891950 GCF_000622305.1 Nannospalax galili
TATCTATCTATCTATCTATCTATCTATCTATCTATCATCTATCTATCTATCTATCTATCTATCTATCTATCTATCTATCATCTATCATCTAATCAATGTAAATAAAATACATTATATTAGGTAGGTGGTAGTAAGAGGAGGTGCAGACAGGGAGGATCTAAATACGATCAGTGTATGTTAGAGTTTTCTAGACGGCTGATCGGTTACTCATATGAACTCACAGCATGAGTGACATGAGTGGCATATATGACAGCATGGCGACAGCATTCACAAGTCCCATGCAAACTCAAACCAGAAAAAACCCCAGCATAGACACAGGGAAGTGGGTGAGAAATTCTAACCCAACTTAAGGAACTTTTGGCAATTGATGGCTGCTGGGAGGGGAAGAGACCGTGTCTTACAGGGATGGGACTCTTAGTGGGCCCAGTGGATGGACCTACACTGAAGGACATTTGGGGACACAAATCATACCCTATTGGTGATATTACATACACTAGTACATTAAGTTGGATGGGGGGCAGTGGAGGGAGATAGTGATAGGGGAGGGGATCTCAATATTATCAAAGTATATTGTATGAAAATTGCAAAAAAATAAAAATAATAAAAAATTGAATGAAAAGTGCAAAAACTCAGTAAAAATATAAGCTATGAAAGTTCAAAAGGATATAGCCTACATGGCTGGGTAATGTTGCTCCTAAAAGCCATAGGTTATTAGACGTCATGGTTGAATATTCATTCCTAAACTGTACATTTCTACCACTCTCTCTAAGGCTCAAGGAACATCACAGAAGAGACCTTAGAGAGAATGTACGAGCTGGAAGACAGGGAGAGGCTCTGTGAAATGCTGTCTTCTGGGGATGACACAGACATTGGCATCATGCTCTCTCCACAACTAAGTCTGCCTATACTGGTCTGCCCTAGACTGGGGCCGTCAGCAGTCAGTCATGGACCAGGGAGGGGCTTACAGGGCTCTGGCCCTCCTGACTGAATTACTGGAGACTGAGAGATTCTGGGAGAGGGGCAGTCACTGTGTTCAGTTGCATATCTACTGAGGAGTCCACCAGGCTCCAAGGGATAGCTCTAAGTCCATGAACACACAGATGGCCCTGGTTAAACTCAGTGGGTCACAAAACAAAACAAAAAGACATGAATGTGGAAAGGGACTTGTGTAGAGGAAGGAGGCTAACAAGGGTGGGAGGGAGGTAAGGTAGGGTCTGGGGTAAGAGTAATCAGACTATTATATACATGTATGACATTATCAAAGAACAAAAAGTACTACAAGCATTAAAAAGCACTGAAGAAAGAAATTGAAGACAGCAGAAGATGGAAGGAACTTCTATGCCCATTGATTGGTAGAATTAATACTATGAAAATGGCCATCCTCCCAAAAACAACCTACAGATTCAATGCAAAACTAACAAAAATACCAGAATCTTTCTTCACAGATGTAGATAAACAGTATTAAAATTTTATGGAAGTACAAAAGACCAAAGATAGCTCAGGCAATTATGAACAAAAAGAACACTGCAGGAGTTATGACCATACCTGATTTCAAATCATACCACAGAGCTACAGTAATAAAACCAGCACGAAACAAGCATAAATACAAACACAAATATCAATAGAATAGATGCTCAGGTATGTCTCTACCCAACGATGGCTACCTGATCTTTGACAAAGATGACAAAAGGACAGCATCTTCAGCACATGGTGCTGGTAAACCTGGAGCTCAATATGCAGAAAACTGAAACTAGATCTTACCTCTTACCCTACACAAAATTCAACCGCAAATGGATCAAAACCTCACCAAAAGACTTGATGGTACACTGAAACGGAGGGAAAAATGGGGAATATGCTTCAGCTTTTAGTCACAACACAAACAGATCAAACAAAGTATTGGCTCTTTAAAAGATAAATAACACTGACACACCCTTAGCCAAACTAATGAAAAGAGGCCGAGGAGATGACTCAGTGCTTAAAGTGCTTGCCACACAAGCATGAGGACCGGAGTTCAGATTCCCCAGAGCCCACGTAAGTGCCTGGAGTGTGGTGGTCCACCTGTATTTCCAAGACTTGGCCTGGGAGGCCAAGACAGGGAATCCCTGGAGCAAGTTGGCTAGCTAGACTAGTCATATTGGTGATTTCCAGATTCAACTGAGAGCCTCTACCTCAATGAATAGGGTGGAGAATGATTGAGAAAGACTCTTGATGCCAACTTGGGCCTTCATATGTAGACACACTAGTGCACACATACGATAACATGCATATGTATACCACACATAGACACATTATGTAAACAGAGTGAAGACCCAAATAAATAAAATCAGTGATGGAAAGGGAGACATTTGAATAGTTTTCAATGAAACTCAGAGAACCATTAGAGCACACTTTCAAAACTTGTAATATATTGGAAAAGTCAGAAGAAATGGATAAATTTTCAGACACAGATGATATATCAAAATTATCCCAAGAAGATACAAACAACTTAAATGTATCTGTAGCAAGCAACAAGATAGAAGTAGGACTAAAATGTCTTCTAGCTGAAGAAAGCCCACGCCCAGATAGATTCATTACTGAAGTCTACCAGACTTTTAAAGAAGTAACACCTTGCCTTCAAACTATTCCATAAAATGGAAAAAAAGGGAGTTTGCCACCAAACTCTTCTTATGAAGCCAAATCATATAAGGACACAATAACAACAAAAGGGAAAATTATTGGTCAATGTACTTGATGAGCACAGATGTAAAAATAAATAAAATTCTTGCAAATAAAATTCAAGAACACATCAAAAAGATCTTTCCCGATGACCAGGTGAGCTTTACTCCACGGATGCAAGAGAGGCTAATCTATGCAAATCTGGGCTGAGATGGCTCAGTAGGTAAAGGTGATTGCTGCAGAAGCCTGAAGAACTGAGTTCAAACTTCCAGATTCAATGCAAAAGGTGGAATTGTGAGAAATGGCTTCACAAAGTTGTCCTCTGAGAATTGGCTTCACGAAGTTGTCCTCTGACCTCCACATACACGCTGTGGCATGTGCCTCTCCATCATGCACACAATAATAATGAAATAAAAAAATTACAAAAATTCAAAACAATAAATGTAATCGAGTGTATTAATAGACTCAAGTATGTGATCACCAAATAGATGCAGAAAAGACAGTTGACAAAGTCCAACATGCTTTCAAGGAAAAAAATTCCCCAACAGCAGGAATAAAGAAACACAGACAACAGGAATAAAGAAATCTCCCCCGGGCTGGAGAGCTGGCTCAGCAGTTAAGACCACTGGCTGCTCTTGGAGAGGACCTGGGTTTGGTTCCAGCACCCACATGGCTGCTAACAACTGTCTTTAACTCCAGTTCCAGGGGGTCTGACGCCCTCTTCTGGCCTCCGTGGGCATTGCACACACATGGTGCACTTGCATACATGCAAGCAAAACACTCATACACATAAAATAAAATAAAAAAGTAAAAAATTAGAAATGAGACAAAGGTGTTTACTTTCTTCATTCTAATTCAATACAGTCCATGAAACTTTCACTAGAGCAATCTAAGGCAAAGGGGTAAAGAGGCAGAAATAAGAAAGGAAGAAACCAAATTATCCCTATCTGCAGCTGACAGGATTATATATGCAAGAGACCCTAAGGACTTCATCAGAAAGCTCTTAGGACTTTGTCAGCAAAGTAACAGGATGGAAAATCAATATATAAAAATCAGTAGCTTTTCTATATACCCCAAATAATCATCCTGAGGAGGAATTGGGAAAAAAGTATGACTCACAGTAGTTTCAAAACAAAACAAAACAAAAACTCAATAATGACCCAAACAGGGCCTGAAAGACCTCTATGAAGGAAAATTTAAAACCCTGAAAAAAGAAACTGAAGATTCTCAAAGATGGAAAGACCTATGTACATGATCAGATTTAAAATTGTGAAAGTGGCTATATTACCAAAGCAATCTAAAGAATCAATGCAATTTCCATAAGCATCCCCGTGACATTCTTCACAGAGGTTGATAAAAGAATCTTAAGATTCATATGGAAGCACAAAAGTCCCCAGACAGCCAAAGCAGTCCCGAGTAAACATCCCTTGCGACGGGTATTTTACTTAAACCATAGTCAATCTAAATAGAAAAACATGGCTGCCCCCGAGTCCCCATGTCCATCCCACACCAATGTGCTTTGAGCTGGGAACTGAAGCTCAGGCCTTTGTGACCACTTAATTCACTAATGTCCAGCCATGTTACTGACAAGCCTCCTCTACAGTCTTAGGTCAGTCATCTGGCTCCCCACCTTCATATTTTGTCTGCGGAGCTCCTGGTCATCTCCCGTTCCTTCATGAACCCTGGCTGCTTGGTGAGATTCCTGTTTCTTTTCATGTTTTTTAAAAAATATTTTATTTATTACTTTTATTTTATGTGTGTGGGTGTATTGCCCACATGTACATAAGTGCACCTGTGTCAGGCAATGCCCGAAGAGGTCAGAAGAGGGTATCCGGTCTCCTGGAACTGGAGTTACAGATGGTTGTTAGCTGCTATGTGGGCGCTGGGAACCGAACCAGGGTCCTCTGGAAGAGCAGACAGTGCTCTTAACCGCTGAGCCATCTCTCCAGCCCCACTTCTCATGTTTTGACAAATGTATTTTTTTAAACTGACCTATAACACAAAAGTTTGCTCATGTTAGTAGGGGGCTGTGTGGTATTTCCTTTTACACATGGTGTAATCAAAGTAAACACACCTATCATCTTGAATATTGTCATTTCTTTATAGTAAAAGCATTCAAAACGATTATTGATTTTTGAAATATATAGTACATTATTGCTATCACCTTATAGTGCAACAGCACATCAGAACTTCATTCCTACCTAATTATAACTTGACATCCATTGAAAAACTGTGATCAACTTTTCAGGTTCCACATTATGAATGAGATCATATTACTTATCTTTCAGTGCTTGGCATACTTCAATAAACACAATGACTTACAGTTGCATCCACGTTGTTGCAACGGACAGTATTTCAACCTTTTATGGCTGTTCTGTTGTGTGTGTACCCCATTTTCTATACCCATTTGGCAGTGTGCGTTCACTGAAGTTGTTTTGATTTCTTTGCTATTCTGAGATTTTTACATTAAAGGTTTTACTCTGAAGATAAAATTGCTTGTGTGGTAATAATATGAGCAAGATTTTTGGTGGCCCCTAGAATTTTGGCAAAAAATTAAATGTGAAACACCTGTGCAGTTTGGGAGGTCTGTTTTCCACCGCAGCTGGCTGTAGGGTAGGTTAGTCAGAAGAACAGAAGATCTCTCAGAGTGTGCCACTGGTGAAGTCATAAGTATCAGGAGCTCCTGGCTGCTTTGCTCAGTGGAGTCCCAGCTCCTGGAACACAGACTGATAGGTGCAGAGCAATGACTCTGGGACTTGAGCTTTATTTCCTGATAAGCTACAAGCCAACTTTATTCTCTAACAGCAAGCTTATACGGTAAAGAGGGGCTAGTGGGTACATGCAGGGTCCAGGGTGCATGTAAAGTTCATTTCAGACAAAGACAAAGGGTGCTCATACTATGTGTCACATAGGTTGATCAATCCTTAGTGGGCAGAGGGTCGTTTGTACAAGAGCAGGGAGTGTGTCAGAACTTATTAACTAAGATGTCTTAATTTTAATTACACACATATTTGGTGTTATTGCGTCAGAACTTATTAACTAACATGTCTTAATTTTAATTACACACATATTTGGTGTTATTGATTAAGGCGTTTTTTACCTCTAGATCAAGGAAGTCAAGATGTTTTTCTCAGAACAAAGAGGCTGTAAACTTCTAACCCGGCCAGCTGCCTTTTGCTAGTCATTGCAGTGTTCCACATGACAGGGCTATAGGAGCACTGTTTTCAGTGCCTCGCCCCTTTTAGCAGAGGCTGCAGCCTGCTCAAAAGTTCAGGCCTAAGTTGCCCTGAGTTCAGTCGTCTTGGTCCCCAACAGTAACGGGAGCCACCCAGGCAGCAAGAAGTGGACTGGTAGCCATGGTTGGGCTAGCTGAGCTCAGTGGCATTCTCCTGGGTTTAGTTGGAGGAACTGGTGCCTTGCTGACAACCCTTGCCTCTGCACAGTTTCGCATGGCTTGTATTTGCTCAAGAATCCGCCCAGTCGCTTTCAAAAACGTTTCCAGCCTCACCTTTGGAGAATATCAAGTCTCGGTCTCATTTCTTTCTCAAGGTCTCTTTATCTGAAGGCACATTTGAGAAGATCAAGTTGAAGTCTTTTTGAAACTATAGGTGGGACGAATGTTGCGTAAAAGGCCTTGAAGAGACATTTAGTAACGTGGAGAGGAGTTAAAAGATGCTGCGTTTCCTTGGAGATATTTTTTCACTTTTTCTGTTACCAGGGAGAGCCACTGAGGAGTTGGTCTGGAGCATCAGTGGGATCATGAGTGGGAACCCTGGGAGCACCCTCATCGTGATCTTATTCTAAGGGGGAAGCAAGTGATCTTCAACTGGTGAGCTACAGGTTTTCACAGATGCCTTTTATCGGTTTGAGAAAGTTCCCAAAGTATTGTCAGTCTGCAGATTCCTGTTGTCAGTGATCTTTAATTATGAAATGTTACTAAATTTCATTAAAAGCCTTTTAATCTATTTAGCCTATCATGTGGGTGTCTGTTATTAATTTTTCAATATACTGAAACTTACTTTGCTGAGATAAATCCTATTTAATTATTATGTATTGCTGGGATTTTTTATTTAATTTATATTAATGAAATTTTCATTTATGTTAGTAACATTAATTAAATTATGGTTTTGGTTTTACTATTAAGATAAAGGTAGCCCCATGGAAAAATGGCATTTAAAATTTTATTTATATTAAAAATT
>NW_008329576.1:1892035-1896713 GCF_000622305.1 Nannospalax galili
TCTGCAAACTTTAATACTACCAAGTTCAGATATGCATCTCCATATATTTCTAGCTACAGATACATATGGTATTAAATGTAGTAAAATCACCTTAAAATGTTTGTTTACAAAGTAGCCATTTAGAAGACTTAACAAGATACTTAAATGAACTTGTACTTTGTTAAGATTGTTTCCTAAGTAGTCAAAAGCCTGGTAAAATCAGCATAAAGCAGAACAGTTATTTTAGTAAAACATATAATGTATAGTAAAACATATAATCTTGTCCTCTAAGCCAATTCATTTTTGTAAATGTTAATAAGAGCAGAATAGTACTTTAAAGATGTTGCTTTAGATACAGAGAATTGGGTTTTAGTTTACATTGGTGCATTAAAATTTGACCTTAGAAAATCCCTGAAGGGGCCGGGGATGCAGCTCAATTGGTAGAGTGCTTGTCTAGCAAAATGAAGTCCTGAGTTCGATCCCCAGCACCACCCAAATGGGAAAAACCTGTAATCCCAGGACTTGGGAGGTGGAGGCAGGAAAATCAGAAGTTCAAGGCTGTTTTTGGCTATATAACAAGAGTGCAGGACCAACAACTTGGGATATTTGAGACTGTCTCAAAAAAAAAAAAATCCTTTTCAGGTTTTCATTTTAGAAGCTGTTTTACAAAAAAAAAAGGACACTCACTGGCAAGGGTAAGGGTGCTATCACCTGAGTTCCCTGGAGCCCACCTAATGGAAGGAGAGAACTGACTGTGCTGGCACATTGTCTTCTGGCCTCGACACGTGTCTCACACACACAAACACACACACACACACACATACATACATGCACACAAATGGATAATTAAGTATAAATTTCATTTGAAACTAATATCAATGACCCAGACAGACATCACTTTGTGTTGTAAGTTCTTATGATATATGTAATATATAATATGCAATATAGCACTGTATATCTCACATGCAGTGTGATTAAAAAGTTTTAGAAATTCTTTTTATGGCTTTCTGGTAGTTAAAAAGCTTTATTTTTTATTTATATGTATGTGTGTGCATGCACGTTTGGGTACCCACAGAGCCTGGAACAGTGTTGGATCCCCTGGACCTGGAGTTATAGGTGGTTGTGAACTACCTGATGTGGGAATGTTTATTTTTATTTTACATGTATGAATTCTTTGCTTGCATGTATGTAAGTGCACCATATATGTGCAATGCCCATGGGGCCAGAAGAGGGTGTCAGACCCCTGGACTTGGAATTACAGATAGTTGTTTGTTGTCATGTGAATGCTGGAAATTGAACCTGCATCCTCTGCAAGATAAGTCAGTACTCTTAACTGTGGAGTCATCTCCGTAACCCCCCAAATGGCATTTTAATAGTGTTTTATTTATTATTTTTAGTTTATGCATATGAATGTTTTGCCTGCATGTATGTAAGCGTACCACACATGTGCAATGCAATGCAGAGGCCAGAAGAGGGTGTCAGATCCCCTGGAACTGGAGTTATAAGCAGTTGTTAGCTGCCATGTACTGGGAATAGAACCCAGATCCTCTGGAAGAACAGCAAGTGTTCTTAACTGCTAAGTCATCTCTCCAGTCCCCAATATGGCATTTTTACACTTGTCTTTCCTTCTGTCAGGAATTGGTTTTGATTTTTTCCATAGCATATTGACTTGAGATTTCTTAATAAAAATGAAATTACTTCTTAAAAAACACTGCTTCATTTATTTATTTATTTATTTATTTAATTTTTATTGCATTTGTGATGAAAATCAATATCTCATATAATTTACAGGACACATCACATTCTTAGAAGATGAAGGGGAAGTCAAATGATAACGAAACACCATCATTTCCTTGGGAACTCTCCGCCTGGATTTATGTGTGCAGTTATTCAAATAATTAAAATCTCCTGAAACTTAAAAGAGACACCTGTATAAAGTGACCATTATGCACGCAGAATTTAAAATTGAGGCCAAGTAAGTGACAGTATTATGTTAATCCAATTAGAACTATAATAGTAAAATTTATACTATGATTTGCAGCATCTAAGTCTGCTGAAACATTCAGTGTCATAAACTAAAAAAAGTATTAATGCGTCTCTTTTCAAAATATTTATTGATTTTACTCTGAATAGGCAAGAAAGGCAGTATGTGTGAAAATATCATGGATGAACTATTTACACATTTCAATGATAAAACATCGAAATAAATATTTTCATCAGAATTTATACTATGATTTGCAGCATCTAAGTCTGCTGAAACATTCAGTGTCATAAACTAAAAAAAGTATTAATGCGTCTCTTTTCAAAATATTTATTGATTTTACTCTGAATAGGCAAGAAAGGCAGTATGTGTGAAAATATCATGGATGAACTATTTACACATTTCAATGATAAAACATCGAAATAAATATTTTCATCAGAATTTTCTGTGTTTGTCAGGTGCTTTAAAAACTGTACAGAATATTTCTAACCAACATATTTCGGTTTTCAGAAGTTTCAACAAATTTAAATTTATTAATCATAAGCTGTATTTTTGGCAAGAGTTAAAGACAATTTTGATGAAATAAGATCACATTAAAATATTTCTAGGGGTCTGCAGAGATGGCTCAGCAGTTAAGAGCACTGGATGCCATACCATTCTTGGACATATACCCAAAGGATTACTACAGAGATAACTATTCATCCGTGTTTAGTGCTGCTCTATTCACAATAGTAAGGAAATGGAAACAACATAAATGACCATCAACTGATGAATGGATAATAAAAATATGGTACATTTACACAATGGAATATTATTCAGTTGTTAAGAAAAATGAAATGATGACATTTGCAGGTAAATAGATGGAGCTGGAAACAATCATACTGAGTGAGGGAACCCAGACTCAGAAAAACAAACATTATAAGTTCTTTTTCATAAGTAGATGGGGTGGATGGGGTAGGGGTAGGGTCTGAATAGGACCAAAATATGATGCATGAAATTCTTGAATCAATAAAAATATTTTAAAAAAGAGAGCATTGGCTGGTCTTGCAGAGGGCCTGTTTGGTTTCCAGCACCCTTATGGTGGCTAATAACCATCTCTAACTTCATTTCCAGGGGATCTGACACCCTCTTCTGGCCTCCACCAGCATTGCATGCACAAGGTGCACTTACATATATATGCAGGCAAAACATTTGTACACATAAAAATAAATTAAAAAATTGAAAAATATATTCTTCAGAATAAAATCAGTGACATGGTATTAGAGGCAGATATGACTCAAAAACAGATTGTCTATAAAAATAGTAATTTTTTTTAGGGGTAGGAAAAAGATTTATTATCTACAGCAGGTAAAGCAGGTATGGAAAGTAGGGATAACATTTGAAAGACAGTCCCCTCTCCAACACAGGGATATTTTATTCAGAGAGCCTATACATATAGATGGGTGGGTCCATTCCTGAGCATGTCCAGTGAAGGAAGGCCCTACATATCTCAACATCCTCAGTGAAGGAGTGCACATTCTTTTTTTTGCAACATAAAATATTTACTTATGCCAGGTGTGGTGGCACATGCCTTTAATCCCAGCACTCAGGAGGCAGAGGCAGGTGGATCTCTGTGAGTTCAAGGCCAGCCTGGTCTACATAGTGAGTTCCAGGACAGCTGGGGCTACAGGGAGACCCTGTCTCAAAAAAAGACAAAGAAATTTACTTATTAAATTATATTAATATTTTAGTAAACTATACAAAAAATAATGAGAAACATGTACATATATAGAACTGTATGTCAGTCAGGCCAGATCTTGCAGAGGGAATTCCAAGTATAATCTCATTTATCTGTGAGGACACAGAGTAATCCTCATTTTTAGACATACACTTTCATTGTGTTCAGCACACTCCATGTTTACTTCATAATGGTTTCCTTCTGGGGATGTGCATGTCTAGTTGTCGTCTTCTTAGATCAGACATTTCCCTTCCTCATCCACCAGCCATTGGAGGAGGACTAGGGCCATTCTTCAGAGAAGGTTTCCTGGTGACCTTCTTCCACCATTGTATTTGGAATCAGATGATCTTCCATAGTGTTTTCTTCTTTTCATGTCTTTCTGAAGCAGAGTTTTGAAAAACAAAACCACAAATTCTATTACCCAGAAGACATTTGTTATAGAAGATAATATTCATGGGGGCTGATTCTGGCTGTTCAACACTTGTCCATTTGAGATATAAATAATTTCTCTCCAGTTCCCTACTTCCAAGTGATTCTACCACACTCCATTCTTGCATTAGTTACTTTTCCCCTGCTATGATAAAATACGCAAAGCAACTTGACAGAAAAAAGAGTTTATTTCAGCTTAGGGTTCATTAGGGATAGAGTCCATAATAATATGGAAAGGATAGCATCATGCCAAGAGCAGGAAGCTGGCTGATCACATTTTTGTTCACACACAGGAAGGAGGGAGGAAGGGAGGGGGAGGAGAGAGAGAGAGAGAGAGAGAGAGAGAGAGCAGGGAGTGAGACAAGGCTAAAAACCCTTAAAGCCCGGTACTCCTATCCTCAGGCCTCAGGGACCAACTGAGTGCCTTTCTTGGGCCCCAGGAGCACCGCTTCTGGTCCTGGCCCCGCCCTCACCTCTCTCTGCGGCCCCGGGACCTGCACCACCCGCTAACTCTCCTAGCTTGTACTCCTATCCTCAGGCCTCTTGGGGTAAGTCTATAGCGCAGCCCTCCG
>NW_008329576.1:1902284-1920218 GCF_000622305.1 Nannospalax galili
CGTGTGAAAACGTCTGAATGTCAATAGGCTTGGAATGAATTTTTCTGCATGAAACTGTGTGCTTTGACAACGAAGTGGAGATCTTTTTTAAACATTGGAACCTCATTTAATTTTATGTCTTATAGAGTTTATAATGAGTAAAAGATTATATAAGCGTAATAATTCATCTGTAAACCTAGAAATGTACAGCCAATTTTGAAAGAGATGTATCCTAGCTCAGAAAAATGTTATTGAATAGGTTAATGCTGTTGTAATGAAATGCTTCTTTTAAGTAAAAAAAATGCTAAAAAAACCCCCTTAAAGCCCTTCCATGGTGACATACTCCCTCTAACAAGGCTTCATCTCCTAAGGTTCCATAACCTCCCAAACAGTGCCACCAACTGAGAACCAAATGTTCAAATACATTGGCCTATTGTGAGCAATTCTCAATTCAAACTACTATAATCCTTCACTGGATGTATAGGTTCATTACAATCTCATGATGCAGAATGCATTTAGCTTAATTGAAAGGTCCCCAGACTCTTTGATAGTCTTAACACCATTTAAAATTCCAAAGGCAAAAGTCTTTTCTGAGACTCAAGGCAATCTCTTAACTATGACTTCCTGTAAAAAAACAACAACAAAAAAAAACCCTAAATTACATGCACACAATGACACAGGGTATACATGCCCATCCCAAAAGGAGGAACAGGGGCATAATGAGGACAGATTGGACCAGAAGAAAGACTGAAACCCAACAAGACAAACACCAAATTCAGCAGCTCCATGTGGTACCCAGTACTTCTGTTTCAAAGGGCTTAGGTGGTGCTCCCCTAGCTTTTGCTGCCTGCAACACGTATCTTTCTTGAACTGGTTTTACTTCCTGTATGCAGAGCTCCTTGTCAGATGTGTCAGGACTCTGGAATCTACGTCTTGAGATCTCCATCACAATACAGGCTTCACCTTCACGGCTTCACACGATGACCTTTCAGTTCCTCCTCACAGGTACTCACTCCAACCCGCCACACACTGCCTGGCCTTAGCTACTCTCTGAAACCACAGTGGCATGATCCATGATCCTCTCAGTCTTGCATCTTTTTTTGTCTCCAAAACCAGTATCATGTGGTTGACACTGCTAAGTTCATCTTCCAACTTGGGATGGACCCTGACCGCCTTGGATCGTGTTAGCAGCTTTCAGTTGCTTTCTAGAAGATAATGTCTTAGGCTCTTTCCTTTGACAAACCGGAGTTTTAGCTGGATGGGAGCCTTGCCCTAAGGGGACCTTCCCTATATGTCCAATGCATAGTGGGAGGCTTCTCTTTAATGGTGCTGATCTTATCAATGACTGACTCTTTTCTAGAACATGACTTTGCTGTGATCTTAAGCTTCCTAGTTGATTTTTGTCTCCAAAGCTCGTATTTTCCATTTCTTTTCTTCCACATTTGTTGTTCTTTGTAGACCTACCTAAGAGTTATCAGTAATAGCTATGCTATAGACTCAACGCTATGTTTTCTTGAAATTTCTCCCACCAAGGAAATTAGTTCGTTACTTTTAAATTTAGCCTAGCCTGGCGTGGTGGCGCATGCCTTTAATCCCAGCACTCGGGAGGCAGAGGCAGGTGGATCTCTGTGAGTTCGAGGCCAGCTTGGTCTCCATAGTGAATCCAGGACTGCTGGGGCTACAGGAAGACCCTGTATCAAAATGACCAAACAACAACAACAACAACAACAATTTAGTCTCATACCAAGTTTCAGGACAAGGGCAGAATACAGCCTGATTGCCAAAATGTCTCATGAGTGGCCTCTAGTCCAGTTATAATAGAGTCCTTGCTTCCTTCTGAAACCCTATGAGCTGTGTTTCCACTTTCCTTATTACTTTTAGCAATACTTTCTTCAAGGCTCCTCCTACAACAGCCTGTTAAGCTCTGTTCACAGCACTCAGTGTGCCTTTTAAGTTCAAAGTTCCAAAGTCTTCCCCATTTCTCCAAGACATAACATGATCAGATTCTTTACAGCCACATCCCACTCTTCAGGAACCAATTTCTGTAATAGTTTCTTTCTTGTTGCTGTGATAAAACACGATGACCCAAAGCAACTTAAGGAAGAAAGAGTTTACAAACTGAGAGGAATAGAGTGTCCATAACAATGGAGAAGAAATGGTGTGGCAGAAGGAACAGGAAGCTGGTTGATTACATTTTCATCCACACAGAAAGCAGAGAGCAAAAAGAGTTATTCTAATGCTATTTTCTAATGTGTAGTTTGGAGACATGATATGTCTTTTACATTATAGGAATATCAACATTCATGCTTGAATTATAACTTACTAAGAATATAACATGATCACTATTCAATAATTTCCTGTGTTGTTCTTTCTGGAATGAAGAATCTTCCAGAAATAGTTCATATAGAGATGTGGGAGATATTTAATCATGCTGTCTGACAATTTCTGGGGAACTGAGGGAAATTGTTAGGTGATCATAATCAGTGCATCAGGAATATTTGTTGGTAAGATGATGGATTAGAAACTGCTCCTGTGTGACGTGGTGAAGGAGAAGAAACAGATTCTCTATTACAAAGAGAAAAAGAGTGAAAGAGCATCAGAAATTCACAAAGAAGGTGATAGGACACCTGAAAAATGTGAACAAAGATTGGTGACCCGCAGAGAATTGAAGCCAAACAGCTTCAGCTGCATTGCTCGCTGGGGAGTGGGGAGGATCTGAAGGCTCCTCCATAAGTGCTATTTATTTATTATTAAAAAACAGCTTATTTCAAAAATTTCTGTTCTTACAATGATCTCACTTTTTTTGAACCTTCTCATTATTAGGCTCCTGGGTGCTAGGGTGTTCCACTTGGAGAGCAGAGTAGGATCAGGGAGATTCCTGGTCACATTTTCTGAAGGAATTTGGATGTGTTCATTGGGGAGGCAGAATGTAGAATGGGATTGCCTGGAAGCTGGGACTGGGGTCTTATCACAGTGAGAGCAGGACCTTCTTTATGAGACAGCATGGCACAGGCATGAGGCTCTGACTCCCTGGTCCTATTCCCAGCAGTGCTGCTAATTTCCCTAGTAACATTTAGAAGACCCTGAACGATTGCAGTGAAATGAGTTCTTACCTTTAGTCCCGATTAAAATTAATTAAAAAAATTGGTAGTCAATATAATTTGGAAAAAGATTTGAAGAGAAAGATCAGGATCTGATGCAGTTCATGGTCAGTGGGTGTGGGGAAGAGGTAGGTAAAAAAGACAGACACTGTTGTGTCAGTGGGACAGGGTTTGGCATCTGACTGGACATAGGAGACAGGAGAGGGAGAGAACTTCGTGCCTCAGGGCTTCATTATAACATGAACCAGCCTTGCGGTATGCGAGTGCATATTGTGACTGAGGTGTTGTACACATTTTATATTTGTGTATTTGTTGTGGTTAGGGTCTTGTTCTATGATACATGTGTATCGTATTGTTTGTGAATATGTGCACAAGTTGTGTGCACATTTGATTTGCTTTAGCTTTAATTTCCCATGGCCCGTCTTAGAAGAAGTGTCTCAAACAGCAGGAATGTAAACAAATAAGGCATGCAGTCTAGGGAACCTGCTGGAGGTGTCAGGTTGTGGAGCACTGTCGTCCAAGTGAAGCAGCTATTATCTTAATTAGACCATCTGTAATTACCTGCAAAAGATCCTCAAGATTGCATCCATTCTGTTCTGTTTTAGAAGAAGGGGATGGGGAGGGTGTTTAGCTCCTTTCCTGAGATTTCAGCCAGTCCCTGCTGTGCCTGACTTCCAGTTGAAATTCCTCCCCAAATACATGGAGGGAGCATCCCAAGGAGGGGGCTAGGGTACATGGAGGCGGAAGGTTAACTAAAGGGGCAGGAGAACTCCCATCTATGCAGTTAAAAGAAAGTTGCCATCCATCCTGTGGCAGGACTTTTTGGTGACGTAGCTATTTTGGGGTAATTCATGTTCTTTTGTGGAACCCCTTACCCATGCTTTTATAAGTAACCCAATGAACTCATTGGTTCAATAGACTAACTTGGGTGGAATAGTTACTTTGGCCTGTTTTTTGATACCCTAAATTCGATGAGAAAAAGCAGTTGTTGCTGTGACATAGTGGCCCATTGCTTAGCTTTAGATAGACATCTGTATCACCCTTTCCAAGGCTCAGGGACCACTTGGAAGCAGGAACAGAAAAAGGTAAAGGATCCAGAGAAAGGGGTGGAGTGCTATGTAGCAGTTTCCTCTAAGATAAAACATTCTATCTTGGAGGAAATTTTCTTAAGACACAGGATGTTCTAAAGGGAGGTGAAATATTCCATACTGCAGGGAAATAAAACAATCTATCCAGCAGAGAATCTCATTAAACCTCATGAAGTAAACTCAAATGCTTCAGAAGTTCCTGAAAATGACCAGATGCCCTTGTCTACCCAAACTTATAAAAGCAGTAAAAACTGCTGAGACATATCCTCAGACAAGCCAAGCTGCTTGAGAGATGCAGATAATCAGACAAAGTCTGGAAGATTTTCATATTTAGAGATATTCTCAGAGTAGCTGAGCTGCCTAGTTAAGGCTAAGGCCCCCTGAGCTGCCTCCAAGTTGTGTAGTGGGCTCCAGGCCTTCAGCTTTCATGAGCTGTCACTCATGCTGGGGTGGGCTTTGGTGATCCAAAGGTGATTTTGCTCCTGTAATTAACCCCAATAAAACTCATTGGTTCACCAAGTTGTACTTGGTGACATCTTTACTTTGGCCTGTCATTGGTTCCTTATCTGGGGTAAGTAGATGTTTATTCATATCTCCCCAGAAATACTTCCACACAGCATCAGGATAGAAGGAAATCAAATGGGGCGAGAGAAGAGACAGTTAAGCAGAGTCAAGGATGGATGAGGGCAGCAAGTTCACAGGGAGGGGCTTTGAGGAGGCCAGACTTCTCTTCCAAGGTTTACCCATGTGTTAGGGACTGTTGTAAGCTGTCCCAAAAGGAAGTGAAGGATGTAGGTGAAGGATGTGACTAGCACCCTTGGGAGGATTTTAGCCATTTGGGGAACATGTGTCTAAAATGCAGTCATAAGCACTTTCTACACACTACCTGCCAAAGATAGTTTCAATAAGTTCCATGGATCTTTTTAGTCAAGAGTCAGTGATGCTTTTATAACCTAATTAGCCACTGTCATCCACTTTGGCCCAGTCCTGTGTATGAACAGAAGGTAGGAGGGAGAAGTTCTTAATCAAAATACTAGAAAGTAGCTTTGATGGCAATGCCCCAGGCTTTGACTCTTCTCAAGATTCTGAATCTTGGCTCCTTGGTGTTTGACAGCATTTCTGTAGGCACTGAAATGTGACTAAGAGCCACATGAAGAACAGGAAGTCAGGGAGGCTTTCTGACTAGACCTTGGCCAGGTGTGAGTGCTCATTAGGTGCTCTGCTTTGTGTGTAGACTGGAACCAGTTGAGGGTCTTGGCCAGCACACTTGAGGCCTGTGGCACCCAAGGCAGGGCTCTCTTTCCCCACTTCTCTTTTAGGGCCCACCCACAGAGCATGGACACACAAGTTGGACACTCTCAGTTTAATGTCTCTGAGCTGCAATTATATTTAATGCTTTGAGTTCAGTGATCCTGTTCTTTCTGGATTCTAGAAAAAAAGTTCTTAGTAGGCTGAGATTTTTCATTTAGTGGGTTTAGATAGTCATTTGCTATCTGTGCAAATTTAGCTCTACCTAGAAGGAAAGTAAGAGTGAGAACGTCTTCAAGGGCCCAGATGACAGCTCCATCTTTTTTTATGTGTCCCCAGCTTCTGTCTTCAAAACTCAAAGAGAGGTGCCTCATAGGTTTAAGGACCTACTTTCTTTCCTCTTGAGGAATGACTTTTACAATATGGTATTAGAAAAATGGCTTTTACTTAACATTGCAACCAAAAAGTTATTCTTCTCATAGTTTGTTAATAATGCAGACAAGCTTGATGAGCCTTGAATTACTCTTGTAGCCTAAAATATATAAGTTTAATTTTTCATGACCCTTCCTTGCCCAAAACCCAAAGTAATGTATGAAGGTGTGGATGATTCAAGAAAGTGTTAAAAACAGCACATATTTGTTGGAAACAATGAAAATACAAAGAATATTTCATTTGTGTTGCAAACAATAGATGGGATTACTGGATAACATCTATTTGGTTGCTGCATGCTGGTCTAGGTCAGCAGGGATCAGTTAGGACAAAATTCTTCTCAGACAGATAAGGGTACAATTTTTGCTTTCCCATTTCATGCTGGATATACTGTTTCAATAAAAGAATGAAGGCACCGTCATTCAGCAACTCAGTTTTGATAGTATTCTGAAGGAACATGTTTGGGTCTGCTTTTGGTTTAAGACGGATGCTAAGAGCTAGGATGTTTTTATTCAGGCCTAACTGTAATATTGTATTGCCTATTAAACACCACATTTTGGTGCCTGGTGTGAGGAAGAGGCTCTTTACTCCAAACTCATTGGTCAGCACCCAGAGAAGTCTTGAGGAAAAAGGGAATTATAGACTGTCCTTGTCATACATTGTTAGCTGTCTGACAAAGAGCACAAGACTTTCCCTGATAGCTTTCATTGGGGACTGACTCAAGGGTTGGTGTCCAGGGAAGATGAGAGGAAAAGGGAATTATAGGATGCCCCCAGTCATACAGAGGTCATAAGTAGGACAACAGCACAAGAATTTTTCATCTGTGTATTAATAATTCTTTATTCATTTTTTGCTTTTATCTGTTTACCAAACCTGAAACATAAGGAAGAAGGTCTAAGCTTTCACTTTAATTTTCACCTTTCTGCTTTCTCTGTGGGGATCTATTTGTTTCTTGAATCTCACACACATGTTTACTTAAAGGAATTGGAGCCAATGTATCAGCAAAGCAAACTGATAAGATTTTGCATGTTCTTCAGAAATACTGTCCTCATTATCCCAACCATGGAACACTTGATTCCAAATGCTGGAAAAAAATTGGTGACTGATTAACCTACTGCTTAGATATGGGTCAATTGGAGCATTTAACTTTTTGGAACCAACTTAAACTAGACATATAATGCTATCAAGATAAGAGAGGGGAATGTCCAAAGAAATTACTTCTTGTTGAACACCATGCACCTCTACCTAATTCTTTTGTCTTCCACCCAGGTCCCTTTTCTGGGGCAAAAAGCAGTGGATGAAACTAACAGAGATTAGTATACCTGGTTCCTGGCAGCTGCAGAGTTTGGACACGTGAGTCTTAATCCATGCTTTTTCTACTCTGCATCTCCAGGCCTGTTTTTAAGCTTAAATTTAATTAAAAAATTTCTGTGTATGAATATATTGCCTGCATGTGTGTAAGTGCATCTATATGTCATGCAATGCCCTCAGAGGTAAGAAGAGGGCTTTGAATTCCCTTGGAACTAGAGTTATGGATGGTTGATAGCTGCCATGTGGGTGATGGGAATCAAACCTGGGTCCTCTGCAAGAGCAGTCAGTGCTCTTAACCACTGAGCCATCTCTCCAGCCCTTGCAGGGCTATTTTTAAAGACTATTCTTTCCCTCTTGGGAATTCCTTTGTTCCACGCTTGCTGTCTGCTTGCTTCTGTGTCATCTTGCTTACTATTACACTCAGAGGCTAGTATATCTCTCACCTCTCACCAGAGAAGGTTTGAGCGGCAGATGGTAATTAACACAGACACCCACATGTGGTCAACATGCTGGGAATAAGAGACTGTGGAGTGCTGAACCCTAAATGGGACACCTATATCGTACCTTCTTCTGCCAAAGCTCAGGGATCATTGTGGAAGAGGATGCAGAAAGACTGTGAGAGTAGAGATACCAGATGAATTCAAGGAAATTGTGTGTCTGGACACCACTGGTACTTGCACATATGAACCCTAGTGCTTGTGACATCAACTGATTTCAACCTTCCTTTTGAGTTCCCAAAGTGGCCTTCTATCACATTTTTGTCTCCCTTAAAAGAGACTCTGACTTAAAGCTCCAACTTTAAAACAAAGTTAACTTTCTTATACTTAGATTTATCTTTTCTTATTTGTTTTTAATACTCTCTCCTCCCTTACAGCAGCCATTGGATAATTCACTCCTTTCTTAGCAATTTTAAGGTGGTTATTTCTTCACAATCCATTCAAACAAAATTTTTACTCCAGATCAACAAAGAATTAATTATTCTTATTCATCAGGTCTGAACCAAACCATCCAACTTACTGGACAAGATCCTGATATTGCTTATTCTTCCATATCTCAAGATAGTTCAACTTTGTTTTACAGCCCTCAGAGGAACAACAATGCCAGATGACTTTTCCTGGTTTTGGGGACAAGCTTCCCTTCCCTTCTCTCCATATGGAATTTCATTACTTGCTATACAAGTCTTTTCTCCCATAAGTACACATCCCATTCTTAATGCACTATTATCAATTTTTTTTTGATGGAACTGGTAATTCAGGCAAAGGAACCAGTACATGCTGTGGTTAATCTGGAATATAGTGCTCTCTTATAACCACCAGAGCCACTGCCACACAGCAGGCAGAACTTTTAGCTGTGCTTTCTACTTTCAAACAATTCCCTAACTGGCCCTTCAATTTACTCACCGATTCTCACTATGTGCTCAAGCCATCTCACTATTATCTCAAGCCACTTTGACTCATTCCTCGTACCCCTTTTTTTCGTTATCAATGTTTACCTCTATTTAAAGCCTACATAGATGGAATTCCTTCTGTTTTTATTCTTTGCATTCAGTCCCATGCAAAATTACCTGGCTCCCTCGCAGAAGGAAATGGTTATGCTGACTGCTTAGTTGTGTCTTCAACTGTCACAGATACAAGCTTAACAATTTATCCAGTTCTGTCTGTCCTGGCTGCCAGTGGTTTGGCTCCATCATCTTGAGAAGAATTAACCTCCCAGGTCTTTCTTTATCCCAATGAACTATGACAAATGCAAATAACTCACATAAATTCCTTTGGTCATTTTCAATTGCTTCATGTATGTGTTAATACTTTTTCAGGCTTTATTTTTGCTATTGCTCAGACACAAGAATATTCTTGCACTATTTGTAGACATTTGTTAACTGTTTTCTCTGTAATGAGGCTCTCAAATCAAAACAATGATATCTTAAACTTTTATATCTTTTTGACAGCTTTGTGAAGTTTATGTCTCTCATGCATTCCCTACATAGCCCCCAAGGACAAGCCTAAATTATACTAAGCCCCAAGGAGAAGCCATAATTACTTATTAAATAAGCAAACAGAAAGGGGGAATAAAAGGCTAACTATTTAAGAACAATTTGCTAAAGTAACTTTAAAGAACAACTTTCTAAAGCAAATTATGCTTTAAGTCCTTTAAAAGGAAATTATACTTTAAAATTTAAAATTGTTTCTCTCAATTTCCTTTTCTAACACCTCTAAAAAAGCATCTTAGCTAACAAGAAATTTTACCCAAACCCATGATTTTATATGAGCTTATGTAAGGGCCAGCTAATGACTGGATCCTGTTCCTGTTGTTAATTTGAATCGAGCTTCTGAGCATGTGCTTTCTCCCATAGACCATCTCTGGATTGCAGTGTAACTGGTAAAGATGTACTATGAGCTGGCACCAGAAGGCAACTTAGCACCAGAAGAGAGACCCTCTCCTCCATTTCGACCACACGAATGCTGTCTCGTTCATATGCTGTCTCCTCGCAGTGCTGATCTGCCTGTGTTATCTTTTCTGGAGAATTTCCCAAGATGATGCCATGCCCACTCATTCTTCTCCTCCAGCACACTGTTTTCTAGACAGTCCACTGCCAGTGACCACCCTGGTGGACATGCTTCTTTGGTCAAACAAGAGGGAGATGTGGGAAAGACTTTCACAATATGGGCACAGTTTGGACAACTGACTTTTACTTAACCTTACAACCAAAAAGTTATTGGCTATTCTTAGCTTGTTTATAGTGTAGATGAGCTCACTGAGCCTTGAGCTCCTCTTGCAATGTAAAAACATATGATTTTAATTCCTCACTACCCTTACTTGCCTTGGACCCAAGATAATGTACAAGTGTGTGTGTGTGTGTGTGTGTGTTTCAAGAAAGTGCTGTACATAGTGCAGATATGCCTTAGGAAAAATGGATATATGAAGATTATCCCATTTGTGTTGATGATAGATGGGACTGAATTGGTAACATCTGTTTATGACTGTATGCTTGTTGGTCTAAGTCAGTAGGGGTTGGAAAGGGCGAAATTTTCTGATAGGGTCCAACCTTTATTTCTCTAGTTCATGCCATATATACTGTTTCAATAAAAGAATGAGTGAGCCCTTGTTTGAGAGCACAGTCCTAACATAATTCTGAAGGAACACCTTCTCAGTTGTCTAGGTGTGGTCTGCTCTTGGCTTAAAATGGTTGTTAACAGTCAGGCTGTTTTTATTCATGCCTAACTGTGATGTGGCATTGCATAGTAAATACCACACCCCAGTACTGCTAGAAAGAAAAAGGATGGTGTTAGACTTAGTAGAGGTTGAAGGACCTGCCCTCTTCTCCCATATGCTGTGTGAGAAGGGGCTGGAAACGGGGAGCTGTCCAGTTGGAAGGCTGGGGGTTTGTCCAGGGAGAACCAGTATCAGACAGCGGTGGCAGTTTGAATGTGGATGAGAAATTGGAGGCGTCTGAAAACATAAAGCGAGGGGAACCTCAATCCCAGGCCCGTGTTGGGTTTCACATGGGGTCGTGGAGTTGGGGTACCTTGTCTGTGGTGAGTATTTCCATTCCCATAAGGCTTTGCCTTGGGATGCACTCAGAGCCAAGAAAAGTTTTGCGTTTTAAAAACTCTTATACTCTTTTTGGGCTTTCTAAGGCATGATTTGCTAGTCAGTGACTTTTAATTAAGAGGAACTCTAGTTTTGGGAGCCAAAGTATCACAGCAGAAAGGCCGCAGCATTTAAAGACCCACCCCAGCAAACATCTATGTGAATTCATCAAGGGAAGAAGCTTGGCTGAGCGCCAATATGGAGCAGGTGGCAGAAATCACCACTGCAGCCCCCAGTGTGGGTACAGTGGGCACGCTCAGGGGGGCCTTGTGTTTGGGTGTGAAACTGCCTATTTCTGGGCTATGCCTCTCAGGCTTGACATGTTATACGAGCAGGCTACATCAGTTTTGATCTCGTGTAGAGATAGATTTACTTAGGAATTTGATTTTCTGCACTATTAGGGTTGCTGCTGATGTTGCTTTTGGAGGTGAAGTAGATGATGCTAGCATTTGATTTTCTTTATCAGCATTAGCTAAAAATACACCATTTTACAGATACTAACAAAGCCAAAGGATTTTTGTTTTCCACTGGTATGGAAGGTCCTATAGATACCTGATATGTGCTGGGTGCTTGGACACAGAAGTGATGTGCATGTACCTTGTTGCCTTAGGGAGCTAGGCGTTCACACACTGTGGAGCTCCTGAGGCCAGATCTAGTTACTGGCTTGAAGGGGCTGGGGATGACGGGAGGAGCTTGGGAGTGAAGGCATTAATACCAAGATGCTCATTAGCTCACTGATTGTCACTTAACCTCGTGCCCAACCCCCTTTACTTCACAGCAAACCTTCCCTTCCTCCAGTTTGTGCCACCCTCTTTCTTATGTCACTTGTTTATTCTATTATCATCAAGAGCAGAACCAAACCCCTTGCTTATCCTAGCCTCCAGCCACATCCCCAATTACCATCCCTATCATGGAGTTTAGGGAGCATAGGAGGACTCACAAGGCATAAGCTTCAGCAAATGCAACCTTTCTGGGGTCAGAGGAGGCACCTTATGTAATCGGGGAGAGAGAGGTCAGGTTGGAAGGACCGAAGCAGAACACCTGGGCTGGCCTCCACCTCACTCCCAGAATGCAGTTCTCAGGAATAATGGTCGATGGAGAGGGTCAAGTTCCCCTTTTGTCGAACTTCTCCTCTCTACGTGTGCTCTGGCTTGTCAGGTCTCCCTGAGATTCCTGTCATGGGCCAGCAATGATCACAGGAGCTCAAGTTCCTCTGTAACATGATTGGAGAGGACAGTGTGGGGACACGGGCTGTGCCCAGTGGTTTCTAGGATTGAGGCCCAGCATGTATTCCTTCTGTTCTTTCAACATAGCACTATGCAGAGCTCTTTGGCAATCAGTGGAGGGGCAATGCCAAAGGGATGAGCCCCTTCCGGCGAAGCTAACAGTGCTCATATTCTGTTATGGAGCTATTCAATTGCCGATCTGATGGTGCCATAAGGGAGAAAGAAGACATGGCATGATTTCAACAATGGGATATAATTCATTCTGCATGCTTGTGAAAGATTTTACATTTTCACAGTTATGTGTATATATAAATTATATATAGAAACTGAGATCAAATATATGAAGATTCATCAGCCATGTAACACTATGAGTTGGTGGGTTTGAGAGGGAGAGGAAAATATTCTAGGTAGAGGAAAGAGGAAGAAGGAAAGTCTTGATGTTTAAGGACCAGTGGGGTGCTGCTAAATCTTACCATGTGGGAGTGGTTAGAAAAAGCCTCCCTTCCTCTTGAGAGACATGGCCCCGGTGAGTTACACTACTAGCAAATACAGTGTGGGTTATTTTGACCTCCACCACCCCTTGCCTGGATACACTTCTGTAGACACAGCCTTCCCACCTACATTTAGTGGCCTGAGGCACTGGAAGAAGGTCAGTGTGGCTGAAACTTAGAGGGGAAAGTATGAAAGGTGGGAGATGAGCAGAGGAGGCAGCAGAGGCCAGAGGGCCCCTGGTTCCTGTGTGGGGGTCCAGAGGCTTCATATGGAGAACCAGAAGCAGGATGCACTTGTAAAGTCAAGAAAGCTGGGATGGCAGGGCCTGGATACTGAGGACTTTGGGTTTGGGACAGAGCAATACTCATGAGCACAGACAACAGGCCCCATCGAGAGCTCCCAGAAATAGCACAGTAGTGAATTTAATGCTTTGAATCCTCATTGAATCTGGGGATGGAATGCTGAACATAGGGCTTTTGTTAAGATATAAAGGTCCCATTGGAATCAAGCTTGGATCTTCTTTTTCTGTATCCTCCTCTTCTTCCTCTCTTGACTGTCACCAGTTAGGTTGACACATGCTAGCAGGTGCACTTGAAGGTGTCCTTGCAGGCAGGTCCTAGTAAAATAAGAGACTTTTCTACTGACCTCCAGTCTTTTTTCCCTTCTCCTTCCTTCTTTCCTCACCTCATATGCTCTCTGGGATCTCAGGGGTTGAGGGAATTGCTGGACTATGACTGCTGGTGTAGTACTCTTAAGATTCTTTATGTTTCTAGGAAAAGATTGAGACCTCAGGAGCTAACTCCGTCCACTCCTGCCTCAGTCTATATAGAACAGTTTTTTCCCAGACTAAGTGAGCCTCTTTCTCAAGAACCAACACCAAGCTTCTTGAGGGCCCTTGAGGGACTGGGTTTGAAAGCAGGTGTACCTTCTTCATTCCAGAGGAAGGATTCCTTCAGTCCTATGTCTCTGTCTTCAGGTTTCATGGGTGAGAATACATATCTCCAAGAGAAACTACTGGGTAGGGTAGGGTGAGGGGAGCTCACAGAATCTGGAGTTGGTACTTCCCTTTGAGTGTGGAACAGCCATGTGGGAATAATCCAGAAATGCAGACCATGAAGTTCACTGTGCATGAGATTTCTTCCTCTCCTGGATTTTGAGTTCTGGTTTTGTCATATACATATGGCATCATGCAAACCATCATATCCTAAATTTGTGAGGCATTCACTGTCACCCAGGAGTCATGGATCCTAGGTACAATCTAGTGATAGAAAGCGTGCTAGTCATGTACAGGAAGCTGTGGAGCAGAGAGAGGCTGGACCTGCCTTCTGGCAAGGAATCTGTGACTGAGACAGTAGGACCCCTGAGCTCCCAGACTGAAATGATACTTGTTGCTTGGGCTCCAGAAGAGTCATGCACTGTGCACTTCTATCCACAAACAGGTATATGAGCTTCGAGGGGTCTTGGATCTGGGGCTATAGACATTTTTCTACACTTGCTTTCTGGCCTCCAAGAAGTTGAGTTTTTCTTCTAGTCCTAAATTCTTTCTCTGGAGCATAGGAGCTGTCCCTGAACCCCACCCCCCCAGCTTTCCAGGGCAGCTGTGAAGTAGAATGAACTCAACGGTTGTTGAGTTTTCTGTTGTCTACTGGGTTTGGCTCAGAAAACAAAAGATGATCACAATGTTTTCCTGGTCCTTAAGAAGCTTCCAGTGTGATGAGAGCTGGGGTGATCAAAGGGAAAAAAGTGTATAATCCTTGTTTGGAAGTTTCGAGCCAGAGTTGCCTTGGAAGGCGGCACTGTTCTAATCTTAGAAAGTATTAGGGAGTCTGATTTGTACATTACAAGATCATCATATTGCCAAACACATTACTATTTCATCAACAGAATTATGACTGTTCATACCAAATGAGCTTAAGAAGGAATATAAATAGCATATGTCAGTTTGCATCAAACTTTAAAAAATTAAATCAAGGAAAAGAGCTGAGCCTTGCTCAAATTTTTCCATCAAATGATTTGTGAAAGGCTTTGATTTTCAGCATTTCCTCATTTAAGAAGTATGTGTTGGCCTGTGGACCTGTGGACTGAGGTGGATTAGAAAAATGGAGGGAACCTGTACTCAAGTCCAAAGGCCTGGGAATGAAATTTTGCCTGTTTGCATAAGTTGAGTGATCTTGGGAAGAAGTGATCACACATCTCAGTTCTTGGGTCCAACACGTGGTAATTCAGAACTATATGACACTGTAGGTGCAAATGTGACGACGTGGCTCCTAAGCTCCCTAAGCCTGAGACATCCTCCCCTAGAAAGGAAGCTGGACCTTGTTTGCTTGGCATTTATTCTTTGGCAAACATTGGGAGCAGAGAGGTGCATATTGAAAGTCTAAATTTTGGAATAATCTGTTTTTCAGCAAAGATTTAGTATAGCATGGTGAGGCGATGGCTGTGCTCTTAATAACCGTGGCATATATTTGGTGGCTGCTGGCACAGGGCTTCAGCTCTCAGCTCTTCCCAGGTAGCAACATTTCTTTCTCCTGTTGCCTCTGGTTTGAGAATGGTAGAGGCTTTCTGCTACTTTCCAGTCTTTGTATCTCCATATAACAAACTTTTTACTGATCTATTCATTTTTATAGTTTCATAAAGTGTATGAGTGTTTTGTCTGCATGTTTGTAAGTATACCACATGTGTGCAGTGCAGGAAGAGGCCAGAAGAGGGCATCAGATTGCATGGTATTGGAATTAAGAATGGGTGGTTTGTACATTATAAGATCATCATATTGCCACCATAAGCCTTATGGTTTAGCCACCATGAGGGTGCTGGGAATGGAACCTGGGACCTCTGTAAGAACAGCCAATGCTCTCAATTACTGAACCATCTCTCTAGTCCCTGTACTAAAAACTTTTTAAATTGAAGAGTCCTTAAAAATCACTTCTAAGCTTTGGAGGCCGAGTTCTGGGGCCAGTTCTTGGAGCCAGTAATTTAAAGATGATTTATGGAGCCACTGGCAATTGAAGCATGCTTAATCTTCTGAGGGTGACGGTGAGGGCACACAGATCCCTGGACAGTGAGCTGCAGGTTGAGAGAGCCTGTGCTTTTGGTCCCAAGGATTTTTTAATAGGAAATCACACAAGAGTGGCTTCTTGCCCAAACTGGCCATATAACAGATTGTTTTACTGTTTATTTTGGGGGTCCCTGGACATCTGGTATCAGTCATTTTTTCCTGACTCAGAGTCCTCTGGATGTTTGCATTAGCCATCGTGGTTGATGTCAGAAATCCATACCAGGGCTACGTTGTCTAAACATAAACATGCCCTGATGGCCTTAATTCCCTACATAAGCATGCAGCTTTCTTCCAGGTCCCCAACAGATAGATCTCTCCCTTCCCCATCATTCCCCTCCCTGTGTGTTCCAATGGGCCAGAGACTCTGAAGGGCAGAGAGTTCACACACATAGGACACAGATCTAAGCTGTGTCTCATGAGCCATGTTACTCTACTGCTATGGTGAACATGACCAGTCTTCTTTGCCTAGTTCTTGTGTGTTTACCCAGGCTCAGCTGCACTCCCTTGATGCCCTAATCCTCTACCTTGGCCATTGAGTGGAACTATTTTAAAACTCTAATTAGTTTTCTAAACCAAACATTTAGTATGCTTATATGCCAAGTGGTGTTTCCAGGGTCCTGTAAATGTTAATTCCATTGGATCCTCTTAGCAACCCAGTGAGAGATGTAACATTAAGGCCTCACCTTACAAGTGAGGAAACTAAAGCACCAGCAGGTTAAGGAACTGACTCACCCATGATTGCAGGTGTTCATAAGTGGCAGGGCTCGGTTTCAGATGCCAACTTGATGTCCCAGATTCCTAAAGTCACCATTTCTTGCTGGAATGACAAATTGTTTTTTTTTTTTTTTTTTTAAATTATATGTATTAGTCACTTTTCTGTTGCTGTGATAGAAACACTGACCCAAGCAATTTATAGAAGGAAGAGTTTATTTAAACTTACGGTTCCAGGGGAATTACAGTCCATCATGGCAGGGAAGCATGGTGGCAGAAGTGGCTGGAGGAGGAGTGGAAGCTAAGTTCTCACATCATCATGCAGGCACAGGAAGCAAGAGGGCGACCAGAGATCTGGCAAGGCTTAAGAACTCTCTAAGCCACCCCCAGTACTTCCTCCAGGATAGCCACACCTGCTAAAACCTCCCCAAACAGCACCATCATCTGGGGACAAAATGTCCAAACACTTGGAGCCTATGGGGGACATTTTCATTCAAACCACCACATTATATGTGTATTTTTTTATTTTTTAGAAGAAGCATTTCATTACAGCTTTAACATTCTCATTAACAGTTTCCAGAGCAAAGATACATCTCTTTCAAAAGTGGCTATAAAATTTTTAGGTTCATTGCTGGGCTTGGTGGTGCATGCCTGTAGTCCCAGTACTTGGGAGGCAGAGGCAGGCGGATCTCTATGAGTTCAAGTCCAGCCTGGTCTACATAGTGAGCTCCAGGACAGCTGGGGCCACAGGGAGACCCTGCTTCAGAAAGACCAAAAAATTTTTTTTAGGTTCACTGTTGAATTAATACAGTTATACAATATTGAACTCAGTATAAACCCTGTAAGACATAAAATTAAATGAGTTTTTAATCTTTAAAAAAGATCTCCATTTCATTTTAAAATATACTGTTTCTTGCAGAAAGACTCATTGTTTTTGCTAGTAACACTGAGATGTTGGCGCATTCGTCTCTAATCTGTATGTATCTGATTATTACTAGTCATTGTTGATTGCACTTGGATCCTTGGCACCTGTGTATGGCTATAAAGTCATTGGGTAGATTTCAATGGTAATGTTTATCACCTCTACTAATTAACATGATGTAAATTTTTACGCTTCCTCCTCAAATATAGCTCATTTTCTAAATTTGTTTTTTTTGTGTGTATATCATGCAGAATATCCCAAACCATCTTTTTCATCTATACACACTCTTCCCAGATGGCAGCCTCTCATACCACCCCCTCCACTAGGGCCCTTAAACTCTGTCATCTCTGCTACGTCTGCTGTGTTGTCAGCACCCCCAGCTGTTCCAAGTACTTATACATCCGGAGAATCTAGTCAGCCTATCTAGAGGTCTTTGTTGTAGGAAAGTCAGCTGTTCCTCATCTAGCAGCAATCCTTTGACAATATTCCTTTAGACAAGTTTGGGGTCTGCTGTTAATTTTCCAGTTTTATGCTAGGTTACTATCTGGGAGTCCCTTTGGGCAACCTGGCCAACAACTCAAAACAAGATATCTCCTCTCTGGCATTGTTGCTTGTTATGTAGCCTTTAGCTATACATATAGCCTCTTAAAATTATAATGGCCCTTTTAATCTTTGCTTATACTTTCCTTTTGCATGTTTAAGAATATACAGTTGGCCCAAATAAACCAATTTATTTTTACTCTTAAGGCCATTTGAGGATCTGTTCCTCAGGGGTCACATGGGC
>NW_008329576.1:1925490-1964971 GCF_000622305.1 Nannospalax galili
TGGGTGAGAAGGATCAGGAAGCAGTATTGGTTCCCCAGGTGTCTGGGGCCCCAAGACTAGGAATGGCGCAGGGCCCAAACTAGGAGTATAGAACGGCGAGGGGGGGGATGGAAGGGTGAATGTCGCTTAGGGCGTCCCGGCGCGGAGAGCTGCGCTATAGACTTACCCCAAGAGGCCTGAGGATAGTAGGGCAGGCTAGGAGAGTGACCAATTGTATTTTATAAAGTGCTCCTCTGCAACATTATTCCTCTTTCATCTTAAATAATAAGGACCTTTGAAAGTCATGGTTCTCTGAGGCAACAGAACCAGTTTGGTGTGTGTGTGTGTGTGTGTGTGTGTGTGTGTGTGTGCATGTGTCCATACGCATACAGAGAGAAACTGGTTCATATGATTATGGAAGCTAGCCAGTGATCAGAGTTCAGTTCCAAAGGCTGTCTGCTGGCAGAATTTTCTCTTGCTTGGGGGAGGTCAGTCTCATTGTGTTCAGGCCTTCAACTGACTGGATGAGGCTTGCCCACAATATGAGGGACCATCTGCTTGACTCAAAGTTTCACTAATTTTAATGTTAATCTTATCCAAAAATACCCTGAACAGAAACATCCTAAATTATAGCTTACTACATATCTGGATATTGTGGCTCAGTCAAATTGAACCTAAAACGAACTACAAGAGTCCCCTTAAAAATTTTGATTATGGAAAATTTAGAGAACATCAGTGGGTCTCAGAGAGCAAAAGACACGTTGTATGCAGCCCCAGAAGTTTCGTAGTCCAGGTGAAGGGTTCTCTCTGCACTCTTGGTTTCTCAGGCAAAGCAGTGCGCTCCATGGACTCCAAGGAAGAGCAAGGAGCGCCTCCTCCTTCCTGTGCGCTAAGCAGGAGGCGTCCTCATGGCTCCCATGTGGTTGAGATAGGGGCTTGGAGCCAACCACCAGGGTCAGGGGGTCGCAACTTCAATGCCTACTGTAGTCAGTCAGGAAACACCAACGACCGTGCAGGTGCAATGCTGGGCGACAATGTCCCTTCGTTTCAGGTTCGTGGAGTCAGGAGGAAGTGGCGAGGGGCAGCAAATGGGACTGTGTGTTCCAGGGAAAGCGCTCGGCTGCACGCCCCCAGCTTGCTGCTGACAGATGCTCTCATTCTCCAAGGAAGCCGGACGTCTTCTCATGTGAAATCTGATTTTCTTCTATTCTTGTGTATTGTATGTAACATTTTTGTCTTTATTATTTTGTAAAATTAATTTTGAATCTGACAAAATGTATTTATTATGCACATGGTAAATTTACCTACTTTTCATTTCAAAACAGTTTCAGACTTACAAGGAGTTGGCACAAAGCACAAAAAATTTCGACGTGCTCTTCCTAGGTCTGCCTCGGACCAGAGCTCCCAGGTGCTGGCGTTTCATCGTGCTTCCTTTCTCATTCTCTGTTTGTCTTTCCTGAACCTTTGCGAATGAGAGTTGAATTTTAGTAGACATGGACAGCGGTCCTTCAGACATGGCCCTTCATGGTCTTCAAGATGGCCGGTCCTGGTGGTTATGGGTTTATCTTTAGGAACAAAGTCTTCGTGGACAGCCAGGACTCAGCTGAGTTTTCTTTTTCTTCAAACAGTGCTTCCAATTACATACTGTAAAAAGTCCCTTTTCCATTTACTAACTGTGCATTGAACACATCCCATCACTGCCAGTTGTGTTTGGTCTACAGTCTATCCAGTTTACAACCTTTCTTTCTTTCTTTTCCTAGCTGACAGTTCACTGGAGAGACAGAAGGGCACATAGTCTGGCCTGGAACTTCAGGGAAGTGGGATAGGTCAGGTAGAGTTCTCTGAAGGTCACAGTCACTGGGGGACATTCTGATCTCTCCATCTGGCTTGACCTCCACTCATTGGTTCAACCAGAGCTCTCCTCTGATGCAGGGTATGGTGGTGTCTATTTAGAGGTGCTTAGTTTTATCCCAGACCCTCAAAGAGCAGTGCCTCCCTTAGTTCTCCCAGTGCTCCACAACCATCACGCACTCACTACGTGCTGCTTCCTCTCCTCCACCCTGCACAGCCCCTCCTACGTCTCTGCCGCTGACTTTTCCTCTTCCTCCTCATACTCCTCTTCCTCTTTTCAGTTCTTCCTCCCCTCCCTTTCCCCTTTCCCCCTATTTCTCCTCTTCCCCTTGTCTTTCTGCTCCTCCTCTTCATCATCACTTTGAATTCAGAGAATTGTAGCTATCACTTTACATTTGACCGGGAAGTTCTGCTACTGAACTACACCCCTACCCTTGTTTTTACTTTTCATTTGAGACTGAGTTCCTGACTTTGAAGTCATTCTGTAGCCCAGGAAAGTCTGAACTTGTGATTCTCCTGTCTTAGCTTTCCCAGTAGCTGGGGTTATGGGCCTATGTCACCATGCCTAGCTTAATTTAATTCTTTCCTTTTGTTTGTATTTGAATGTCCTAGAATGGTCCACATGGGAAAGGCTTAGTCCCAGGGTCATACTATTAGAGGATGCCATGGATCTTTAGGATTTCAGGCTTAGTGAGATGTCCTTAGGGCCGTTGGCACCAGCCCCTCTCTCTTTGGCTTCTTGTTTATGCAGTATGCAGTTACCTCCATATTCTCTCTCCATCAATACCACCCAGTACTTTCCATCAGACACCCAGAGCAATAGGTCCACTTAATATTGGACTAGAACTCCACAACTATGAGCCAAAGTGACCCCTTGTTTCAGTCGTTAGCTATCCAGGTATTTTATTAAAATAATTTACACTGACTAACATATTCTCCTTTCTGTGGTTGGAATGAGGATGAAGATGACAGAATGACCTTGAAGCCAGGTGGTGAAGATGACAGAACCATTGCCATCCTGAATTCCTGAGTGACTCTGTGGAGAAGACTGACCCTACCTGTCTCCCTCTGATCTAGAACAACTCCTCTGACTGCTGCATGAAGTAGTGTTTGGGCCATTCTGTTCTGGATTACTGTTTGCTGGAGTTTAACATTCCCTACCCACCTGACATACCCATGATGCCTGGGGATGGACACAGGCTTTACTATAAAGTGTCCTTGTTGCTCTAGTCTGATAGTTAATTGATCAGTCTAGAGTGAATATCCTGTTGTGGAGAGAGAAACCAGTCTTCTCTTAGACTAGACACTTCAATTTTGAGTCCCCCCCCCCACCAAGCTGCTTACTTGGCTTAGACAAAGAGGGAGTGGAAGAACTAAATATATGTTACCCTTCTTCCATGAGATGTTCTGGAAAATTTGCCCATCCTTTTAAAATTTCGGTTTTGAATGAAGATTTCTCTATATAGTCCAAGTCTGGCCTTGAAAATTTGATCCTCCTGCTTTAGCTTCCAGAGTTCTTGGATTACAGGTGTGTCCCACCTTTCCTGGTCACAAATACCTTGGTTTGAACAATACATTTGCCCCCAGAGTTGGTGACCCTGAGGAATTCATTATTCTCCTTCACAAAGCAAGGGATGAAGAATGGTCCTAGGGTTGACTGTGTTGGGCTGGTGTTTATGACTCTTATGTCCCAGGGGTGAGGACATGGTATTTGAAGGCTCCAGATGTGAGAAGTTCTTCATGGACTAAGAGGAATTTGAGGTCTATGATTTCTAGCTGAGGGCCCCACAGCCAGGTCCAGACAATGGGAAAAGGCACATTCAACACCCTGGTGTTCCAGCCCCACCCTCCTCATGAAGCTCGCAGACATGCTTCAAGTTTTTTTGCATAGCCGAATAGCATTTGGCAGGGAGATTGACCAACTCAGGAGTTGAGGTTCAGTGCCTGCAGACATGGGCAATGGGTGATATTAGTGGGTGAACTTGCTGTGGCCTCTGATGTGTGGGAAGACCCTGATATCAAGATTCTGGGGGAAGCATTAGGTACCCACCTAAGCCCTGTGGGTAGCTGTTCCCTCCAGTTGGGTTCATTGTTAAGCTTCTTCCCCATCCTTCTCAAGGAACACACAGATGTGCTTGACTTTGATGTTTTCTGGTTAAAGCTACAATTCCATTTTTTTATTTTTATTTTATGTGTATGCGTGTATTGCCTGCATGGAGATAAGTGCACCCATGTCGTGCAGTGCCCGCCGAGGACAGAAGAGGCTGCCGAATCCCCTGGAACTGGAGTTACGGACAGTTGTTAGCTGCCATGTGGGTGCTGGGATTCGAACACGGGTCTTCCATCTCTCTAGCCCCTACAATTGCATTTAAAAAATTTCAGTGTTTACTGTTTTCTATTTTGGTGTTATGCTATAGACTTAGAGCCTGGTACTCTCGGCCATCATTTCCGATGTCTTCCTTCCTTCATCTGCAGCTTCCTAAGAGTATCTTCAGTGTTGGGGATGACATGGTGATGACTGACGTTACCACAGTTGAGATTATATTTGCTATAGGAGAAAAAGGAGGAAGAGATGGAATTAGAAAAGGAAAGAGAAAGAAAGAATAGGCAGGGAGCTAGGGAAGGAGAGAAGGGCTCCCCCTTTCCCATCTTCTGCCTTTCAAACTCATTGAGGCCCTTCAGGGCCACCCAGAAGCTGAGGGATGGAGTTAGACTCAGCAGAGGCTGCAGGACCCTTCTCTTACCAGAGGACGGAAACAGGCTGGTTGTTCACTGGGAAAAGTGAGGTTTGTGCCCAGGGTAATGAAGTTTCTGACAATAGGGTCAGTTTGTATGTGGATGAGAAATCGGAGACATTTGAAACCATGACATGTGGGAAGACTCAGTGGCAGGGCTGTGGCCTTTGCAGGCCTCATGGTGGTGGCAGTGGAGGTGCGAAACGAGGGAAGAGTGGAATTGCTCATATTGAGGCTCATAGGCCGCACTTGGGGGCAAACTTACTATTATTCAGTCTTGTAGAGATCCAGTATTATTAAGTTCCCACTTTCTCCTTCCGTTTAAAGCTCATATTCTATTTTTGAACTCTTCCTAGGAAGAGCTCTAATTCAGGGCAGAAGTGTATCAGCAGAGAATCAGCTTCAACTGTACGAATCTCGATTCAGGTCCAGGCCATCAGGGGTAACACTTTACTGGGGGAACCAATTTCTCTCTTCCATGAGGAGGATGGTAGTCTGTTATACACAGCAAATTCTGTTATCCTGGGCATCTCATGTGTGGAGGCAGATGTGCAGAACTGTACTGCTCTCTTGGGAGTGGGTGTATCTGTGCTCCTGTGATTGTGCCTGAGACTAAGGCTGCCCCAGAGAGCCCGCTGTTTTGTGCAGAGGTCAATTCCCTGACGTTGATAGAGGCTTACCCACAGGGATGGGCTTTGCTTCCTAGGTGACTTTGTTGTCTCTATGGCAGGCTCCGGGGCTGTTACATTTCCCTTTTTGTTAGGAAGTTCTTCACGGGATGCTACAAAGACCGGAGAGGATGAAAGGAGCAACAGTTGCCCCTTAATCCCAGGAGGCTTGGCCGGCTTGTCTCTCCAAGGTGCCGCTTTGGGATCTACTGTCTGGGAGATGCCTTGGAGCTTGGCTTTTAACCAGTGCTCATACTTTAGCACCTTTCAGGTCTTCTGCTCCCTTGTGGATTTTCTCTACTCCTCCAGGGCCTCTTCCTGGAGCAGATTAGGATGCAGGGAAAAGTAGTCATGTTGGCAGAAGGATCAGATCACTTTAGAGAGAATCCCCCTAGTTTTCATACCTTAATGCTGGCTGCACCTTCCCCCAGGATCCTTCCCTGGGATCTCATTTCTTTCCTGGCTCCCACTCTGTCCCCTTTCCCCTTCAGGGTCTAGACAGAACTAGCCTTAGGGTCATCTACAAAGGAGGGAAGACATCAAGTAGAATGCAGTGTCCGAGCCTTATCCCAGAGACAGCCCAGAGTTCTGAGGACTCAGGACGGGAATGGAGAGCTGGGAGCATGAGCTCTGCTACGCCAGGATTCCACCAGAAATGCTTTTAGGTATCTAAGCCACATCCTTTTCTCTGTTGTCTCCACTGACCGGGGTTACTCAAAATCTCCTGGTGAAAATGAATTCATTCTCTGACTCTCTTCCAGAGCTTCTTAGACAAGCAAGTTTGTATCCCTGATGTGTGGACTTGAGCCTTTCACGTCTTTGTCCATTTAATAACGTGACTGCAGCACACAGAACGCACCTGTCAGGGCTTTAGAAGCTGGGGTCACAGCTGCAGGGAAGCTGACAGTCAATGGGGGATTTGGAAAAAAATCATAATTACATTAGCAATAGTGCTACGAAGCAAAGTACAGGAAAGTGTAAAGCAAAATAAAATCAGGAAACCCAGTCACTCTGCGCTTCAGCAAGTTGTTCCGGGGAGATAGGCTGATACAGAGAAACAAAGGGCGAGTGCTTCAGAATTGGGTAGGTGGATGGTTGACACTATGTGGCTGAAAGGATGGGCTGGAGAACAAGGAGAAGCTTTTGTGAAGGTCTGAGTGGTAGAAAAGGATGTCGCAGTGGATGGAGCAGAGTGGGTGGATTCAGAGAGGGGCTGTACCAGAGAGCGAGGCTGGGGTCTGAGCAGTGGGCACAGGGCCTCATGTGGAAGCAGGACTGGGAGGCAGAATGCATTGGGGAGCACTGTCCCTGTCGAGGAGGGGAAGTGGGGAGGAAGGCAGGGGCCAGTTTCCCAGGGCTGCAAGGCTGAGTGAAGGGCAAGAGTCATACTCATGGACATAGGCCAGCGTCCCAGCCAGAGCTGCCAGGAGGAGGAGAGTGGTGAACCCCATGTTTGTATGCTGAGTGGGTGCGCTGCAGAATCCTCAGAGATTTTCTGGTCTGGGGTGTCTCTACTGTCTCCCTGGACCAATCAGCCTCCCAGTGGTGTGTTGTCTCTTCCTCCTCTTCTATCTCAGAACCACCTGCTAAGTCAACAAGGGCCACTGGGGCTGCTGGTGCCTGTCTTCCTGCAGGTAGGTCCTGGGCAGTTCTGGCGCCATCCTGACTGGTGTCCTTTGCTAGTCCCTCCCATCTCACTTATCACTTGAATTTCAATCTCTTGTGACATATAATGCCCAGGTGAGGCTGTGAGGTATGTCTGCCGGGAGTGCTGTGATTAGTAATCTCTTCCTGTGTATGAAGGCTGGAAGGTGGCTCAGATTCAGGAATTGAACACAGGTCCTCAGGCACATAACTTGCATCCTCCCATATACTTCATAGTATCTCTAGATTCATTATAATACTTAATGCAGTGTGGATGCTGTGTAAATAGTTATGAGATACTGTTTAGGAAATAATGATGGAAACAGTCCGTGCATGTATGGCACAAGCACAGCTTTGGGGGACTATTTTTGATCCCCTGTTGGTTTAATCCTCAGTTGCTGAACCTGCAGACACAGAGGACTGGCTGGCTCTATTTATTTATTATTTATTTACTTTTTATTTATTTATTAATTATTTAATTTATGTAGTCTTTTTGAGACAGGGTCTCCCTGTAGCCCCAGGAATTGGTTTGGAATTTGCTACATAGACCAGGCTGGCCTCCATCTCACAGAGATCCACCTGCCTCTGCCTCCCGAGTGCTGGGATCAAAGGTATGCGCCACCATGCCCAGTCTGGATGTACTTATTTTTAATACAGAAAAAAATAGGCTTGACTCTTCTTCCCCACTGAGAGAAATACCATTTCTTTATCAGTATCTGTTCAGGTTCCCAGGAGATCTTGCGATCACTGCCCTCCACAGTTTCTTCTTTCTGATGAATTCTGTGTCATTTGTTTTTTTATTTTCTCTAGTGTTTCCTGTTCTTAGGAATCTGCAAATAAGTTATACAACCTTTTCTCTGAGTTTCTCTGAGCACAATAAGACTAGAAAAGACAAATTTTTGGCCTGGTTAAGTTGGTCAATAGGGAGCATCGCACCATCTCACTCTCCTTAGACCTTTAACCTCCTGGTCCTCCTTTCGAGCACTCCACTTGTTTAACTTTATTTTTCATTGCTCATCAACAGATGCCTACTGAGTGCCTAATATGTGCCAAACACAGCTGTTGTCACTATTAGTTTAAACAGTTCAATTCCCACTGTTCCTAAACTCAAGGGAACTTGAAGTTTCCCCACTGAAAACACAGAGCTGGATTTCCTGCTATTTGCATTAAGGGAACTCAGAGGGAAATGCTCTGTTCTGTGATGAACCACAATGAATCAGACCTCGGTTTGGCACTAGTCCTCCACAGAAACAGAATGTGACCCCTTTCCCTGTGAGTCCCAGCCTCCCTGGTGCAGAAGAAACTGACGTCTGAGTTTTCCAGTGTCAGCGTGTGCAGTGACATGTCACTCACCGCAGATGTGAGACCCACGTTGTAGAAATGCTGCTCTCCCTTCCACCAAGGGCCAGACCAGCGGTTATGCTGCGGCCTCCCCTGATCTTCCCTGGGTGCTGTTTGCAGAGCCCAGTTCTTCTCAAGGAATTACTTTCAAATCTTGCAAATCTACTACTCTGTTTTAGACATTCTAATTTGCCTCAGCGTTTTTTGGCTTTCTTTTAGCCTTACCCAACCCCGTCTCCCTGCTCCCCTGCTGGCATTCCTCAAAGCTCACTGAGATATTTTCTTAAACACAAACCATATGTGTCTGGACAGATTATTCTATTTCTTGCAAAATAGGAGGTTTAGTGCAGTAAATTTTGTTATAAATTATTGTGTAACAAGAATGATGAGTTTGGTTGGTGTGTCTGAGGTGAGACAGGAATGGGCCCCACCTGAAGGGTGAGGTAATTCCCTGGACAAGAGTCATCCCTTGGGTTCTTGCTGGTTCCGACACACTGAGTCTCAGTCTCTCCCACACTCTGTTCCTTTCCTCTGTGCCCCTAGAGCCCTGCTGTCTTTTGCTACCTTAGCACATGTCCCAGCTTTCTGACTGATGCCACATTGAAACGGGAGCAGCCTGACCCATGAGTTGGTGTGGGGCTGCGCCATTGGTAGGTTTCTGGGTGGTGGGGTGGAAGACAGATCTTGTTGTAAAAACAGAGTAGGAGCCAGGCAGGGCACCTGCAGCTTTCTGCCAGTCGTCAGGAGACCTCGTGAAGCACAAGGCTGCTTGTGGTCCTGGCAGGGAGTCATGCCTGGTAGGTCAGGATTCTGTTTGCTGGGCTGTGTGTCCTGACTTTTGTGTTTAACTCCTCTGATTATTCTTCATAAATAAGCTAGTGTAGAATGTTCCAGACTCTTTCTGCTGAGCTAAATGTATTAAACAAAGAATATTTTCTTCATACAGGAGCTAGGAGGGCTTCAAGGGCTGTTATGCCATGACATGGCAGTGACACTCTCCAGAACAACCCATGGGGACAGGGTCTGGCTGCCCGGCTGCCTCTCCTCTTTTTTATAGCACAAAGCTCTTGGCATTTATGAGTTCAGAGCTAAGAAGAGAGGACAGTTCCTATGTTTAAGTCTCATTTCCTAATTTTTAAGGAGAGTCAGGATCATGGAAAGAAAATCGGCCTTGACTGAGTAGAGCATCTGAGTGAGACACAGAAGTTGCTGTGCAGGGACCACATGGTAGTATGCTGTCTGCCAGAGCTGTGGTTGGTTCTGGTTCCTGCTCTAGGGTTGGTGCAGCCTAAGCATCCCAGTCCACAGCTGCTCCTCCTTTATCCCAGGATGTTTTCTAGTTTTGCTGTAGTGGATGCTTAGAAGCTACGTATTTTCTATCACTGGTTATGTCTCATACATTGGAAATGCCCTGGGACACCTGGTTCATCTCTGGCCTGTGAATGACACTTCCTGGGAACATTCCGCTGAGTGGCTGAGAGGACCTGGTCTCCCATGGCTCTGCCACCGCCTCACTGGGTCTCCTCTGAAGCAACCACTTCTCCTTTCACCTGTGTTGTAACCCTTTCTGTGAAAAGAAGAGGTTCCCAGGTTCCAGCTGGTTTTGACAGTCCTACTGTAGGGTTGGACTCTCTCAGGTCTCCTGTGCGCTCTGACTGTGGCAGGATGGTCTGAGACTCTAGTCTTTTTCACTTTCATTTCTGTAATTTCCATAATGCAATGCACACAGAAGGTGCTTGGCAGAGAAATAACACTTGGTGCATGCTTATTAACTGAATGAATAGATGTAAAAAGCAAAAATCTCAGTTTCTGTCTTTACATACAAAGATGTGCCCTTTTCTTCTGACAAGCTTGTTCCTTCCAAATGGCTGGAGATCATGGCACAAGCTGTGTTGAGTTCTGAGCAGTCTTGGGTCACTGCCTCGTTGTATATAGATTCTGCTTTTTGATTGATCCTGGGAACCTCCATTCGACTTCAGGAGTATCTTTTGAGGAGAAAGGCTGGTGGGCAGTAGGTCAATGAGCTTCAGACCTGAACCAGGCAGTAGAGGAATGTGGGGACTGCCTTCATGTTGTCTCCTGGTGGGAGTGTCCTGTTGACCAAGAAACTAAGGTCCTGGAGACATCAGTCATGGGCAGCCTGTCCTCTTCCCCCTCTTCATGTGGTTCTGGTGCTTAGGGTTTTGAGGAGACCAGATATGAAGGAGGCTGGGGGTATGATCTGAGTGCTGTTGTCTGGTGCCTTGGAGAAGAAGCGAGGTGGCTGTGTTGGGTTGTGTGTTGTTTTATTTTAGCACCTTAACTATGCTAAGTGACACTCTGGAGGGCTTTTTAGGCTTTTAGGGAGCCCACTAGCAGTGTGGAGAGAAGAAATAGAAGATACTCCAGGGGAGATCTGAGAACTGCTGAGAGCAGATGCCAGGTGTGAGGAAGAAGGAGGAGCAGGAGTGAGGCTTCATAGGCCACACAGAGCGTGTAGCTAGCTCTTGAAGGAGATGGCAAAGGATTTAGGATGGAGAGTCAAACCTGAGGATCAGTGGGGACTGGGGTATGAAATGGGGTAAAATGTGCCCGGGAGACAGAGAAAAGAGGATCCCAGGAGCTTGCTGCTTTACAGGTCTATCCAGAGCAATAAGCTTCAGGTGCAAAGAGAGACCCTAACTCAAGAGAAGGTAGAGAGTGATAGAGGAAGACTCTGACTTAAATCTGTTTTTCACAGACAGGCAGACAGACAGACACAGACACGCACATGCACACACATATATACACACATACACACCACACAAACACACACACACACAGATAGAGAGAGAAATATTATAAACCATTTCTATTGACAAAGTAAACATGTCAAGAAACATAGAGTAGATCAAATTTTGCAATATTTATTTAAAATGAGCAAAACAAAGCATTCATAAAATCAATGATGCATCAGATAAGTAGATGAGATTAGTCAGAATCATCTCATAAACAAGGTGACAGATTCCAGGAGAGTGAGAAATAAAAAAACCATTATAAATGTGTTCTATTAAGCTGCCTTCTCCTAAAGCATCTTTTCCCTCTTCTCATTGACCCTGGAACATAACTACATGTAATATGCCTTATGTGAATAGAAAACTAGGAGAAAATTAGACATTAAAAAGGAAATTAAGGAAGAGATATGATTCAAGAGAAAGTGACAGATATTGAAAAGAGGCAAAGAAGATCCCCAGGCACAGATAGAATTGAAGTAGGCTTGCGTAACAAATGGTCCTGTAGACAATCAGGGACAGATGGAGGACTTGGATCCACCCCTCACTGCTGAACTATTTGCTACCAGTAGATACAGGACACGGAGGAGCCTTTGTCTTCAGTTGTATACCCACTGGTTGACCCCGCAGGGTTCGAATGGAGAGCACAAAGCCAATGTTCGTACAGATGGCCCTGGTTAAACCAAATGGGTCACAAAACAAAACCAAAAGTCACGACTGGTAGGGATGGTGGGGGTTGATAGAGATGGGAGAGATATGGAGGTGGTGAGTAATCCGAATACAATATGTATGTATGAAATTGTCAGAGAACAAAATTAGTAAGAAAGACATGAAGCTAGAATTCAAAGAATGTATCATCTGCCTTTGAATATTAACCCAGAGTGAAGAACACAAACACCAATGTATAATATAATGAGTTTATGGGACTTTAAAGTATAATAGGCAGACTTTGAGCTACTAGGCAGAAACAAGCAGCTTAAAAAGGGGAATTTGGTTATATTTTTGACTGGGAAAAAATAAAGTAACATGTTTAAATTGCCTATGAAATTCTGCTAAGTGAACTTATTATGAACATACTCTCTAAATTCATCCCTCTATACCCATTCATTAGTAAACTCTCAGACCTCGTCAGAGGAGTCTTTTTGTGCTGTGGACAGTGGTTAATGCAGAAACTCACGTGGATCAAAGTTGAGAGAATACAGGTGCAGTGCTCAGCCACAAATGGAGCATTTCTATTGCTCCCATCCCCCCAGGGTTCATGGACCAGTGGGTAAGAGGGCTAGAAAGTTTGAAAGAGAAAGGGACTGGGGAGGAGCCAGGCAGAACAGTGTCTTTTGACCATGACGGACTGCTGCACTCATGAGCTCTAAGCAGCCATAGCTGCCTGTACGAGACCTACACATACCAAGCCAGTTAGCTTTCTAGCATTAAGGGGGAAGGGGCTCAGGAGCCTCTACCCCAGCTAAGGAGCTAGTCACAGGTGATGGCCTCTGGGGGAGACAGAGTCAGTTTTCTTTGAAGGTGTGGCTCCTGGTAGGCTGAATACACTCCAGTGGATCACCCCATACCATGAGGATGTGGGCAACACAATTGAACCTCATAATTTTTTTTAAAGGACACGATGTTGGAAGAGGGTGGGAGGTGGAGGTATATTTGTGAGGAGTTAGAGGATTGAGGGGTAAATATGATCAAAACACATTGCCTAAAATTTTCAAAGAATTCACAAAAATATTATATTCAAAGGAATCCTAGGAAAATGTGAGTCAAGGATTATTTATCCAGCAAAACTGAATTTAAAATATATTCAGATGAATGACTATTATTGTGATCTTACTGAAAAATCTACTAGAAAAAGGTATTCTGACAGTGAAAATGACAAAGAGACAGAGTGAAGGAGTGAGGGAAGGAGAGAGGGTTAGAGTTATTTTCACAAAGAATGATGATGCTCGTTTAAAAAGTTCCATATGGAACTAAAATTAAACAAAAGCTAAAAAGGAGAATAGCACAAAATTGTCATACAGTCAGTCGAGAGATGGGTGGGAAGAAGGGGGAAGGTGCTCACAATTAAAAACAGCTGCTCTGCAGGGCTGGAGAGATGGCTCAGTGGTTAAGAGTGCTGATTGCTCTTGCAGAGGACCTGGGTTCGATTCCCAGCACTCACATGTTGTCTAACAGCTGTCCATGACTTCAGTTCTAGGGGAATACAATGCCCTCTTCTGACCTCCACAGGCATTGCACAATGTGGGTGCACTTACACACATACAGGCAATACACTCATACACACAAAATAAAAATAATAAAAATTTTTAAGAAACCAGCCACTCTGAGTATTGAGGTGGCAGTTCTGACATTGTTATTCCCGAACTGCTATGTGTGTAACGTGAAGAGGCTGAACAGACAATGCTTCTCTTCTCTTCTACCATGTATTGCGTACTTCTGTACCAGGACTCTTCATATGGATGTAGAAAAATGAGCAAATGCCACAGGCTTCCTTTTACATGGGCAACCTTAATTTAAAAAGATGTGCAACTAGAAGAGAGATTATTAGACAAGAGGAGGGGCCTGGGATAGGGAGGGGGCAAGAGAAGGGAGCATGGGAGTGAATATGATCAAAGCATATTCTATACCTGTATGGAAAGCACACAAGGAAATCCATTATTTGTAAAACTGATGTACACTAATAAACAATGTACACTATAAAGAAGCAAGCAAAAGTTGCTTTGAAATTAATTGCAAGTATGAATATGAAGTCATGAAGTATTTTCTTTTTATTTTTTAAATTGTTTTCTAAGGTTAGCATACAAAGTATTGGGTTTCCTCATTGTGTGAAGTATTTTATTTTTAAATATTTTATTTATTATTTTTATTTTATGTGCATGAATGTATTGCCTGCATGTAGGTAAGTGCACCTGTGTCATGCAATGCCCGCGGAAGACAGAAGAGGCCATCAGGTCCCCTAGAACTGGACTTATGGGCAGTTGTTAGCTGCCATGTGGGTGCTGGGATTTGAACCCGGGTCTTCTGCAAGAACAGCCAGTGTTCTTAACTGCTGAGCCATCTCTCCAGCCTCGTGTGAAGTATTTTAAATATTTTATTTTTATTTATTTTTTTATTTTATGTGCATGAGTGTATTGCCTGCATGTGTGTATGTGCACCTGTGTTGTACAATGCCCGTGGAGGTCAGAAGAGGGTGTTGGATTTCCTAGAACTGGAGTTATGAATGGTTGTCATGTCAGCTGCCATGTGGGTGCTGGGAACTGAACCCAGGTCCTCTGCGAGAGCAGCCAGTGCTCTTAACTGCTGAGTCATTGCTCCAGCCCCTCATGAAATATTTTAATCTTAAAGAATATGTATATGAAGGTGGGCATGGTGGCACACACCTTTAATCCCAGCACTTGGGAGGCAGAGGCAGGCAGATCTCTGTGTGTTCAAGGTCAGCCTGGTCTATATAGTGAGTTCTAGGCCAGCTGGGGGTACAAGGAGACCCTGTCTCAAAAAGACCAAAAAAAAAAGGGAATATACATATATGTGTATATATGTGTATATGTATACATGTACACGTATATGTGTTTATATGTATATATATATGTCTACATACATATGTATGAGCAAATTAATCTTTCTGTGTGCACTCATGTGACTATGTAACTGAGCATTCATGACCCTGGATTAGGATGTTGAGATTCCATTTTTTTTTCCATAAAAAAATAAAGATTCTTTTCATTTACTGTGTGGGTGAAGTAAACTTTATTGATGATATTCAAGAGAGTAGGGCTTCCTAAGTTCCTCCCCTTCTCCTGAGGTGTGGGATGGAAGCTGTGAAGGGAGGTGCTCTGTGTGTTGGGGCTGAGTTGGGGTCAGGAACTCCCCAGCTGAGGGCCTCTCTTTTCTTCTTGTTGGGTGTGTTGTCCACCACCCTGCTGCTGCAGCCAAATTCTTGTCTTACCAGGAAATGAGTTTGACAAAGTGGTTGTTAACGGAAATGCCATCTTCAAGGGTAGAAGAGTGGCTGTAACTGGTAAAGTCACAGAAGATGACATGGTTCTTAGCATAATCTAGGATGCCCATTAAGGGGCCCTCTGATACCTGCTTCACCTTCTTGATGCCGTCATATTTAGCAGGTTTCTCCAGGTGTCAGGTAAGTTCTATGACAGACACATTGGGGGTAGGAACATGAAATGTTATGCCAGTGAGCTTCTAGTTCAGCTCTGGGATGACCTTGCCCACAGCATTGGCAGTGCCAGTGGATGTAGGGATGATGTTCTGGGCATCCCCATGATCATCACAAAACAATTTCCTGGAGGGGCTGTCCACAGTATTCTAGTGGCAGTGATGGTGTGGACTGTGGTCATGTGTCCTTCAACAATGCTGATGTCATGAATGACCTTGACCAAGGTGTCTAAGCAGTTGGTGGTACAGGAAGCATTGCTGAGATCTGGCCTTCTCCAGGATAGTGAAGACACCAGTAGACTCCACAACACAATTGCCACCAGCCCCACCGCATTTGATGTCAGTGGGATCTTAATCCTGGAAGATGGAGATGACCTTCTCATTGATGACAACGTTCCCATTCTCAGTTTTGACTGTGTTGTGGAACTTGCTATGGGTGGGATCATACTGGAATATGATGACCATGTAGTTGAGGTCAATGAAGGGTCATTGATGGCTATCCACTTTTCCAGAGTTGAGGTAGTCCTGGTGACAAGGTGCTCCAAACTGCCAAATCTGTTTACTTTAACCTTCACCAGCATGTCTCAGGGACAAGACTACGTGAGAAGATGCTGTTGTCTCTGGAACAGGGAGCAGCAGGGAGCTGAAACCCTATTCATGAGAGCTTATTTGGAGGTTCTAGAAGAGTGCAGCTACTTGACTACCCTTGATGGAAGAACGGTCCTTCTCTATTGGGAAGGTTATTCATTTTGACTGAGTGCACAGCTTCAAGAGGGATTCACATGGAGCAGTACGTGAGGATGGGGACCCCTGTCTAGCTAGCCAGATCAGCCAAATCAAACCTTGTGATGAAGAAGGTGGCAGCTGTTGCAGCCTGATCATCATCACATAAAAAACCAGGGCTTCTTGAAGAAATGACTGATTTCTGGTATGGGGCAAGAAATGCACACTATGAACTTAGACTATTTTGTCACATAAGTTGAGGAAAAAGCTATTTAGCAGAGGTTACTAGGATCACATCAAAAGAACTCAGGATTCTACTCAGAGAGCTTTCTGCTGGTCAATGATGGGTCTCTCTGGGTGTCACTCAGGGTAATTGTAATTCATTGTCTCTTTTATTGTGATCCCAGAGTGAATTTAGGGCCTTAAGTACGCTAGGTTAGAGCTCTCTACCACTTAGATACATCTGTAAGTTTTTATTCTTTATTTATTTTTATTTTATATACATGTGTGTATTACGTGCATGTAGATAGGTGCACCTGTGTCGTGCAATGCCTGTGGAGGTCAGAAGAGGCCATTGGATCCTCTGGAACTGGAGTAACAGAGAGTTATTATCTTCCATGTGAGTGCTGGGAATTGAACCCAGGTCCTCTGTAAGAGCAGCCAGTGCTCTTAACTGATGAGCCATCTCTCCAGCCTCTACATCTGTAACTTTTACTTTTTATTTTGCCTTCTGGAACTGAGAATTTATTTCTATGTGCCTACATTGATTTATGTAACTACATTGGGAAATAAAATATTCAATAAGGAAAGTGTTTCTCAATGAATGAATTTCAGATAAATAATTACTCCACTAATATCTCCACATGAAATCCCAATAATTAAAATTTAGATAACTGGACATTAATGACTATCAACATCACAAATAAACATGCAAAAAAACAATAAAAAAGGAATAAACCAGTTGCATAGACATTACCTGCCTCTTTGTAGAAGGACACAGCCTTCCTCTATGACCAAAAAGGAGGAGTGTGAGTTTGTCCCAGATTCTGTATTCAGGTTATCAGTTTATCAAAAACACAGAGAAGAGGGAGACATGTGGCACTGAGTCATAAGTATGGAAACATCAGAGTCTGCACTGTCAGGCATTGTACAGGACAAAAGTCCATCCACAGACAAGCATCTGTCCTCAGCAGGTGCACTGACAGGAAGAGAAATGAACGCAAGGAAACTTTAGATGAAAAGAGATTAAAAATAATTCCAAACTATGCTGTCTAGGGGTGCACACTTGGCTGGTAACGTCATAAGACTAGAAAGAAGGTCACTCAAAAGACTAGTCTTTAGGCCACTCAGCTTTAGGAAAGCTGATGCAGAGAGGAGACCAGTACCTGGCTCGAAGTTCCTGCATCAGAGAGGCAGGCAGTGCAGGCAGCGACTCAGGGCCAGCTCTGCAGCAGCACAAAGGCTCCAGGTCGTGTTTATTTTACTTTTCCTATTCTAAAACTGATAAACAAGATTGTATGTATTCATTATGTACAGCATGATGTTTTGAAGTTTATATACATTGTGGAGTGACCACTTCTAGCAAATTACCTTCAATTACCTGACGTGTTTGTGCCGTGATCATCTTCTGTCCGCTCCTTCGGTATTCTCTTCTTTCTTCTTTCTTTTTTTTAACAGAGCATAGGGTAGGGTTTATTTACAGAGGAGTGGGCACCCCCATTAACGGCTGCGCTGGAAATTCCACACTCAAATATAGATCCTGTGACTTCCCCGACAGCTGCATAAAATGATGAGAGAGGCGCCTCCTGGCTGATCAGCTTAAATATCCTCAGCCCCTCCCCGACATGCAGCTAAGGTTGACTGATTGGGTGGGTGGGGGGTAACTGACTTCCCCCTGGACTCCTTGATGAGTATGGGAAGGAGTTGTGACTATAGCTTGCGGGCATAGTGTTTGGAGGACACTTCCAGTTAACACTCCACCCCTTCCTCTGGCTTTTACATTCTTTCCACCAACCTCTTCTGCAAAATTCCCTGAGCCTTGGAGGGGATGGTAGGTGTGGGGTGATCTTCCTTATATTGTGGCAAGGCACTGAACTTTCAGGTCTCTGCATCATCTGTTTTCCATGAGCTATTGGCCCATTTCAGTGGATTTCATCTACTATAAAAACACAAACAGCAGGAAGCAAGAACATCTAAACAGCAGCTGTTTTAATAACCTATGGGTGTAAACACAAATGTTTGGATGGTACTTTAGCAGGTGCATCCATCCATCTAACAAAACAATTGCAGTGGCTTCCCCACTGGGGCCTATATCCTCCCCTGCCACAGGGGGTTGGCCTGGTCTACAGTACCAGATGTGTGTTCCACCCCTAGGATCAGACATTATATTCAATCGAAAGATTGCTGGCTGTACATAACACTAGATGCTCCATTGTTGCACCAGCAGGAACATCTTGTTTGGTATGTTGATAGTGCAACACATGGGGTCCATCATTGAGCAGAATTTTAGGGGATGATTCTCCCCCAGTCATCTGCATATTGCCTTTGGGCACCATGAAAGCCACCCATCCAGTGACAGTGAGTTTCCAGCTTAATCCAAGCTTGGTTTCTCACTCTCCTGTGCTCACATCAAGCAGTGTCTTCAGCAATAGGTCCCTCTATCCACTTCTGGTGTACAACCAACATTATTGGCAATAGTGTTAATTGTTTTGGGGACCTCCAGGGTCCCTCAGGCCAACAGCTCATAGGAGGGCAACACCCTTATGGCACTGGGATTTTCATTTAACAATCATAATGCATCTGGAACAGCTTTCTTCCATCCCTGTAGGGTTCTTTCTGTGTGTAAGGCTTTTTATTTTTTAAATTGTGTATCTGGAGAATTTTTTTCCTCCTTTATTCCCATAGTTCTCTGTACATCCCTTCTTCTTCCCGGCCCTTTAACTACCCCCCTTTTACATACTTCTCTCTTAGTAACACCTTTCTCCTACTATTCTTTTCTCTAGAGTTTCTTCTTTCCCTTTACCTCCCTGTTTCCCTTCCATATTCCTGGTTCCTGCAGTTATATCAGGATATGCACTCACTTAGAAGGATTTGGTGCTAGGAGCCACAAATATTTTATCCATTATTTTTTATTTTATGTGTATGAGTGTATTACCTGAAAGTATGTAAGTGCATCATTGCCCATAGAGGTCAGAAGAAGGTGTCAGATCCCCTGGAAGTGGAGTTATGGATGGTTGCTAGCTGCCATGTGGGTGCTGGGAACCAAACTGGGGTCCTCTGCAAGAGCAGTCAGTACTCTTTGTTTTTTTTAAATTTGTTCAGAATTTTTTTGGTAAGTTTTAATTGAATTTTTGTGTATTTAATACAGAATATGTTAGTCAGTCCTAATCATCTTTATACCCCCTTCACCATTGGCACCCTCCCATAGGCCCCTCCCCACTGGAATTCACACAGTCTGTCATTTGTGTTAAGGCCCTATTGTGCCAAATTAGTGTCCCCAGACATCCCTCAGCACAAGTTCACCCACTGAGGTCTAGGCAGGCTCTTTAGAGTCCTTCCCTTTAAGAAGATTGGTTCTTCCTCACCCATCAGTAATCAGCTGCTAATAATTCTTCAACTAGATTGGGGCTTGTTGCTCATTTCCACAGTTCTGTGCTGGGGGTTTGTCTGTTTTAGTTTGCATGGGTCTTGTGCATGTTGACACCATCGCTGTATGTTTATATGAGCAAGGTCCCAGGAGCCTATAGGACTCTATTTCCATATGGTCATGTATCTCCTCCCTACCTCTTACAATCTTTCTGCCCCCCGGAGCTCTGGGTGGGTGGAGTTTAATATAGAAGTGCTGTTCAGAGACCCACACTGCAGATTCTTACTCTCCGTGCTTTGGCCATTTGTGACCCTTTGTATTCTTGGCCCTCTGCTGCATGAGGGAGCTTCATTGGTGAAAAATGAGAGATACATGAGTGTCCTCTTTACCCCTTGTTCTATTTTTCATGAGCCTTAGGTGTAGAGATTGCATTGTAGACGTGCCTCTTAGGCCTGGGCAAGTCACAGACAATGTCTGTGTGTGACCAGTCGTGGAATTCTGTAATACTCTCTGTCAGTTGCAAAAGAAGCTTCTTTGATGGTAGTGACTGGGATATGTGTCTGTAAATATAAGGATCCATATTTTGCACATAGTAAGAAATTACATTTGTCAAGGGATGTGACAGCCTTGGGGTTTTCTCTAAGATCTATGACCTCTCCAACTACACATGAGTTTCCTCCCATTGAGTAGGCTTCTAATCCAATTAGGTAGCTGTTTATTGCTCCCAAGATAAAAGTGCCACCTCTGCACCAATGTTGTTTGATGTGCTGGTCATTGGTGTGGTTTTTAGGTCTTGAAGCTGGGGTTGGATCACTGATTGATGTTCTCCCTTACCAGCTTGCATAGTGCTCTCCATAGCCATGAGAACCAGCCTTCAGGAGAGGAGGCTTCCAGGTCAGTTCCAGCTCCATTGCTCCAAATACTATGTCCGAAGTATGTCCTGTCTTCAGAAATAGGGTCTTACCTTCAAATTCTGGGAGGTAGTCAAGGGCTGTGCAATAGTCTGTGTAATTTTGGGAGTCTCTTGGACTACGCTGGCCATAACTCAAAGGGAGGTTTCTCATGTGTGGTGTGGTTTCTTGTTATGTAGCCTTCAGCTATACACATGGACTCATTCAGAGATATTTTATGTATAATTTGTCAGTAGGTTTTTGGACTAATATAGTTTCCTCTGGTTTTTTTCACACTAGCTAGGCATTATTTATATCTCCTCTCTCTCTCCCTGTCTAACCCTCCCTCTATTCCCTCCCCATTTAAAGTCTCCCCATTTTCTCCATTTCTGTCTTGATAATACCAGCCTCCTGTGGTCCCACCTCTCATGAGCTCCTTCTTCCCCTTTATCCCCATAGTTCCTTGTATAACACTCCCACCCCTGCCATTTAAATATCCTCCCCCCTGCCCCTTACCATTTTTTCCATTAGTAACACATGTCTCCTACTGTTTTTCTCTTTTGGGTTCCTTCTTTTCCTTTACTTCCCTGATTCCTTTCCATTTTCCTGGTTCCTGCAGTTACATCAGGGCATGCACTCACTTATAAGGATTTGGTGCTAGGATCCACAAATGAGGGAGAATGTATGTCATTTGTTTTTCTGAGTCTGTGTAACTTCTTAGTATAACAGTTTCTAGATCCATCCATTTACCTGCAAATTTCATTATTTCATCTTTGTATACTGCTGAGTAGAACTCCATTGTGTAAATTACCACATTTTTGTTGACCACTCATCAGCTGAGGGACACTTAAGTTGCTTCCATCTCTTAGCTATTGTGAAAAGAGCAGCAATAAACATGGTTGTACAAGTGTCTCTGCAATAGGATGAGTCCTTTGGGTATATGACAAGGAGTGGTATAACCGGGTCATATGGTAGGTTCATTTTTAGTTTTTAAAGAGTTCTCCACAGTGCTTTCCATAGGGGTTGCATGAGTTTGCAATCCCACCAGCAGTGGATGAGTGTTATCCTTTCCCCACATCCTCTCCAGCATTTGGTATCATTTGTTCTCTTGAATTTAGCCAGTCTGACTGGGTAAGATGAAATCCTAAAGTGGTTTTAATTTGCATTTCCCTAATTAATAATGATGCCGAACACCTTTTAAGATGTTTCTTACTCATCTTTAGCTCTTCTTTTGAGAACTCTCTGTTCAGATTCTTAGCCTATTTTTCAACTGGGTCGTTTGTTTTCTGCTTTGTTTTTTGAGTTCTTTATATATTCTGGATGCTAAACCTCTGTCAGATGTGTCGCTGGTGAAGATGTTCTCCTACTCTGTGGGTTTTCTCTTCACTTCTGTATTAGTCAGCGTTCTCCAAAGAAACAGAACCGGTAGAATGAATATATATGTATAGGGATTTATCGGTTTAGCTCACAAGACAGAGTCGGAGTAGTCCAGCAATGGCTGCACCACACTGGAGAGGCTGAGACTCCGTAGTCCCTCAGTCCACAAGGCTGGATGTCTCAGTAGTCCCAATCTGGCAATGAAGGTCTGATGAATTCCAAAAGATCAGCTAGTCTTCAGTCTACAGCAGCAAGACGAACTCACCAGCGAGAGAGAAGGCAAGCAGCCAGAAGCCAGGCGTTCTCCTTTGCCTTGGCCTTTTATACAGGCTGCCATCAGAAGGTAACACCCACATTTAGGGTGTGTCTTCCAGCTTCAGATGATCCAATCAAGAAGATCTCTCTCATTTCAGTTAACCTCAGATCCAGTCAAGTTGACACCCAGGGTTAGCCATCACGACTTTCTTGGTTGTTTCTTCTGCTGTACAGAAGTTTTTTAGTTTAATAAGGTCCCACTTGTTGATTTTTGACCTAATTCCTGAGAAATTGTCCTGTCCCTTAAACCCAACACCTGGCCAGAGTTTCTGAGTTTGAAGGCTGATCACAGCCACATGCTGGGCCTTATGTAGTAAATTCCTTTTGGAGGCTCTGATGTCCTTTGCCATTGGACATCAGTAACCCTAGTTGACAGAGGTATCCCATTGGTGAAGTAGTCCCAGAAGGGAAGGGGTCAGTGTCTGGACCTCTTCCTCCTAGAAGCCTTGTTGATATTTTCACATTTTTATTTCAAGGATCTGTTTTGGATATTGAGTGTCATAAATCAATATGGGCACATATCAAATACCTAATGATATATTTCAAATATCTAATGACATCTTCAAATATCTAATGATATCTTCTTCAAATATCTAATGACATCTTCTTCAAGAGAATAAGTGCCTACTGGCCCTGCAACTACATAATTAGAGGAATTATCTGGGGATTCTAGTAATAATAATAATAATAATAACAACAACAAAACAAAGTGCTTAGCACATGCCCAATTCTCTGTGAGGCTGAAGAAATCTTAAATTCTATATGCTAAGCATCCTTTTACACACATAATAGTCAATTTGAATACTTACATTTAATAAGACAGTTATAACTTGTTTAACAGAGGCTAATTACAGTTGGCATGTTGCTCTTACATAATTTACAATAAAAGAGGTATTGTATATTTTGCTTTCCATGCATTTGTATTACTTACATGTGTAATTATTGTTGTAGTTTTTCAGTGATGTTAAATGGTTAGATCATTTGCATTAGCACTTCCATGGAACATTGGTGATGTAGGCAGTCCAGGAAAAGACGTGTTATATCACAGAAACGGAGGATATACTCTGCTTTGGGTTTTATGAAGGATGCTCCTCTGGGACTGAAAAGATGCATGCTCTGCTCAGCATGCTGTCCATGTCTGTCACTGATGGTTTCTTCTTGTGTAGCTGGTGTGTGTGTAATTGTATAGTAGGCATGCCAGCATGAGTGTGTATGTTTGTGCTGCAGGGCGTTCATGGAGAAAAGTAGCTGAAGAATTTGAAGTCTATATGTGTTCTAGGTTCCACTGTGGTAAAATGCCCTGACAAAAAGCAACTTAGGGGAGAAAGGAGTTTATGTCAGCTTCCAGTTCCAGGTCACAGTCTGTCATTGTGGAGAAGCACAAACTTCAAATACCCAGTCACATCACATCCATATTCAAGAGCAGAGAGAAATGATTGCAGACATGCTCGCTTACTTGTGCCCAGCTTAATTTCTCCACTCATACAATTCAAGACCTCTTGCCTAGGGAAGGGTGCCACTCACACTGGGCTGCATCTTCCCATATCAATTAACTTAATTAAGACACCTCCGAGACATGCCCATAAGCCAACCCAAAATAGATGTTCCCTCCTGGAGACTCTTTTCTTGGATGTTTGTATGTTGTGTTGACAAAACTAACTACCACAATATACTTTCTTTTTCTTTTTTTAAAAATATTTTATTATTTTTACTTTGTGTGTATGAGTGTGTTGCCTGCATGTATGTGAGTACACCTGTGTCATGCAATGCTGCGGAGGTCAGAAGAGGGCTTCGGATTCCCTTGGAGCTGGAGTTAAGGATGGTTCATAGCCGCCATGTGGGTGCTGGGAACTGAACCTGGGTCCTCTGCAAGAGCAGTCAGTGCTCTTAACTGCTGAGCCATCTCTCTAGCTCCCACAATATACTTTCATATAAATTAGATGATTGACAGGACCACTAAAAAAAATTCTTTTTATCACCTTTTGATAAGTAGTTTGGCTTGAAGGTCAATGGGGATAGACACCTCCCTAGTGATCAGCAGCTTGTAAAACCAGGAGCTGAGACTGCAGGACTCTTGATTGCTGGCCAGGAGAATGGGATCAGAGTTTCTCGCATCTCTGGCCTCAGATGGAGACATAACATTCCGAATTGTACAAAGATGATAAGATTACTATCTACCCAGAAATTTTCTATAAAGACACTTCCCCAAGAGTTAATTCAAACGGCCCCATCAGTTACCTGGGCATGAGAACATCTCTCAGGAAAGCCATCTATTTTGGGGATTTTGAGAAATAATATAAAGTGGGGCTAGAGAGATAGCTCAGTGTTTAGCAGAATGCATACTAGGCTTCCAGAATATCTGAGTTCAATTGCTAGTACCCATATCATGTGACTGGCTCACAACTACCTGCAGCTTCAGCTCTAGGGTATTTGGAAGCTTTCTTCTAGCCTTGACAATCACCTAAACACAAGTCACATGCACAAGTGCATGCGTGCACGCACACACACACACACACACACATCAAATTAAACAAAAAAGATAAAAGAAAATGCAGGTTGGCAGAATGGTCTCTCTAGCCATTGCTCACTCTTACCCATTGAGAGTACTTCGTATTGCTCCATAATAACCCTTACCTGTCTCTGGCAATATATTAATCCTTACTTGTCTTCTGCACTGCACTAACCCTTACATACCTGCTGCACTAGCTTGTATGTCTCATCTGAGTGCTTTTGAGGGAGATTATAGAAGCAGACCTTGAACAGAAAATGGGATCCCACAGTCAAGCAGGAAGCACTTTTTTTGTACTGGTACAGTGTGCACACATGAGAGAGATGAGAGAGAGAGAGAGAGAGAGAGAGAGAGAGAGAGAGAGATTTTCTCTGAATCAGGGCCCTGAACAAAGGAAAGTTCAGCCTTTTATACCTTTTGGTTTTCTTGTTTCCTATAGATAACAGTATACTGTGGGGTCTCTCCCTCCCCTCGTGGGTCATTGGCCACCAATCCACAAGGACAAAGGGAGCAGAAGCAATGAATGGGGTCAGGATGGCCAGTGAGCACTGATGGAAGAAAGTCCCTCTGGAGAAGCAGATTCAGTGATACAAACAGCTCCAGACTCAGTGAAACAGCTCCGTTTATTCAGTGGGGGTCAGGGAAAATATAGTGTGGAGGCAGCAGCCAATGCTTCAGCTGATAGGTGCTCATAGTATGCTTTATTTACATGTAGTAGAGGGATCCTATCATCTGACTATGGGGCAATGCTTAATTATCATATAGAAAAAACCTGGGGGCAGTTTTTACTCCAGGTAACTATGCCAAAGGTCATGTTCCAAATAAGGTCAGGCATCCGTGCTTGGTGACACTTTCCAGGTAAGTCAGGCAGAGAGCAGGAGGCCCCCTGCTGAGAAGGGGAGTCCTTCCATATAGCACCAAACCCCTTAGAGCTATCTGGACATGGAGGACTATAACCTTAGCAGCAGGGTCCCCCGACAGTATATGTTATGAATGGTATTTAAAATATTTTAAGAGGATACAAAATGACTGGAAGTCTGGGGGAGGAGTGAGATTTTGAGGGCTTGAATAAGGGAAGTACATGAATGCATACATACACAAACATCATTCAACAAGATCATGACAAGGCTCTGAGGGTGGACAAGTGTGATGGCTAATATTGGTTGCCTTAGTTGAGGAATTGCTCTATCAGATTGGCATGTCTGTGGGGCATTTTCTTGATTGATAATTGATGTAGGGGGTCCCAATCCACTGTAGGCAGCCCCATCCATGGATAGGTGGCCTGGGCTGTATAAGAAAGGTAGCTGACTTAGCAAGGAGAAGCGAGCCAGTAAGCAGTGTTCCTCCCCGGCTTCCATGTCAGTTTTTGCCTCTAGGTTCCTGCCTGAAGTTCTTGCCCTGACTTCCTCAGTGACGAAGCATTCTTACAAGTGTAAGATAAAATAAACCTTTTCCTCCCCAAGTCGCTTTTGTTAATATTTTATCATGCAACAGAAATGCAAAATGGAACAACCAGATAGAGATCTTGGTAACAGTTTTTTTTCAAGATTGACTTAGGGTCATGCATGACATTTTATCTTTATATCTCTTTTGTCACCTTCAAACTGGGAAAGTTCAGTTTTATCTCCAGGACTAAGGGAAGATATTCACTATTGCTGAATGAGCAAACACTGAATAATCCTCCCTCCCTCCCTCTCTCCCTCCCTCTTTCCTTCCCTCCCTCCCCCTTCCCTCCCCCTTCCCTCTCTCCTTCCCTCCCTCCTTGTCTCCTTCCTCTCCTTCTCTCCCTCTTTCCCTCCTTCCCTCCCTCCCCCTCCCTCCCTTCTTTCCCTCTCTCCTTCCTTTTCTTCCTTCTGACAGGGTCTCATATGTAACTCAAGGTGGCCTCAAACTCAAGATCTCCCTGTCTCTGCCTCACAAGTGCTGAGATTACAGGTAAGTACCACATACCTGGCCTGAATACTTTTCAGTTAAAAAATTAAAAAGGGGAAAAGCTACTGGAACCAGATGGTGGGGTGACTGAAGCAGAAAGAAAAGCAGAGAGAGCCATGTAGAAGTAGGGCCTGCTTTTCCCCGAGGAACCCTGGGAGGGTTGAATCCATCAAAACACCCAAGGGAAACCAACCAAGTGGATGATCATAGAGGCAGATAAACAAATAGCAAACTGAACAGAGAGTCCTTGTGCCTTTGGTGGATAGTTTGCCTTGGAGTGAGCAAACATGGGGGGAGGAGCTGGGTCTGTAGCAACTTTGAGTCTGCACAGATGGTCCGAGGAAAAAGGAGGAGAAATCAAAGCGACACAGCTTGCCTGTTGGCTCTACTCCACGCACCTTGACAGGGACCCATTCCCCAGCATCCTCAGCCTGTTTGCCCCATTTGGCCTCAGGTCTTCTGCCAGAGGGAGAGAGCCCTACTGTGGAAACAGACTTACAGAAGGTTGTAGGGGCCTAGGCTGGTCATATCTGTGGTATTGTAAAGTCCCAAAAAAGGAAGGCCTGAAGGCACCTCACTAAAAACACAAATACTTTCAAGTTATGGAAGGCAATCAAGGGCTGTAACAATAGCCTGTGTTATTTGGGGATCTCTTGAACTACCCTGACCAACAACTCAAAGGGAGGTTTCTCCTGTCTGGCACTGCTTTTTGTAAATATATGGCCTTCATCTCCACACACGCACTTATATATTTACTGTATGTGTATTTTTCCGTAGGGCTTTGAACTAGTACACTTCTGTTTTTTATACCATCTAAGCATTATTTATCTCTCCTCACTCTCCCTGTCTAGCCCTTGCTACTCCCTCCCCCATTTTCCTCTTAACACCTATTTCCTACTATCCCCCTCTCTTGAGCTACTTCCTCTTTATCCCAGTGCTTCTAATGGTCTTACCCAGTTGTAAAGCCTAATAAACAACAATGACTGGCCCAGAAAACTATCACTATTGGTGCAATAGTAGCACTTTTACCTTGGGGGTAATCAACAGCTGTCTAATTGGTATTAAGGCCCATTCAATGAGAGGGAACTCATGTGCAGTAATGTAAACATAGCCAAATACAAATGGCTGGAGAGATCCTAGATCCTAGATCTGTGGCCTACTTTTGCCACATTCCAAGACCAACACAAAATTTTACTTTATTCTTAATATGCAACCTTATACATACTGACAAGTGTACCTTTCACCCTCATCAAAGAAGCTTCTTTTGGCAACAGATGGAGACTATTACAGAGTTCCAGAACTAGTCAAACACAGAGAATAAGTGACTGTGAGATGCTTAACCCTAAGTGACACATCTTCAATGCAACCTCTATTATGTAGAATTACTGTATACCTCAACTCTCAGCAGAGAAATTTCCTTATACAGTAGATGGTGATTAACACAGAAACCCACAATTGGCCAATGTTCAGCGAACAAGAGGCCATAGAGTGCTTATCCCTGTTTAGGACACCCATTTTGAACTTCTGCCTCCCAAGGCTCAGGGATCATTGCAGAAGAGGAGGTGAAAAGATTGTAAGAGCCAGAGGTGGTAGATGACCACAAGGAAACAGAATCTTCCAGACAGCAGGTCAATTATGAGCTCACAGCAATGGTGACAGTGTGCACAAGTCCTATGCAAGCTCAAACCACACAAAATCCCAGCATAGACACAGGGAAGTGGTTAAGAAACTTCAACCACCCCAAGGAGCCTTTGGCAATTGATGTCTGATGGGAGTGTGAAAGGCAGTGTCTTATAGGGAGGGGGCTCTTGGTGGGCCCAGTGGATGGACCCACACTGAAGACCATTTGTAGACACAATCAGATTCTATAGGATGTGTTATATATATGAGAGCACATTAAATTGGGCAGGGGGCAGTGGGCAGTGGGGAGAGGTGTATAATGGAGATCTAAATACCATCAAATTATATTGCATGAAAATCAAAAAAATTCAATAAATTAAAAAACAAAAACAGATATTACCAAATATTTGAGGAAAAGAGGCCTCAGATGAATAAATGTGATAACTGATCAACAGTGAAACAAGCCTTTTCATTTCACACAAAATTATCATTACTTTGAAAAAAATTTAGAGGAGATTAAATCCATATATTTCAGGTAGATTTCCAGAAAGAATAGTCAGTCACTAAAATATGAAAGAGTTAATGACTTTGAAATGTGGTAGAGAAAAACCTGTTAAGAGAAGGGCTGAAAAATTAAAAATATGTGGCTAAAGAAATCAGTCAGTTGTTTGGAAATTAAATTGAAGAGGTTAAGAGATAAAGTTAAGAGATGGAGTATTGGTACAGTGAGCAAATATCTGTTTAGGAACTATAGAATTGAAGGATACACAGGGAGAGAAGTCAGGGCAATTACAGCAGGAACTTTCCCTGAGGACAACATAAACACAGACTTTAGGTCTCCTAAAGATCTAGGAAGGAGCTCTGAAAGAGGATTCCACACCTCAACTCATCTGGGTTGAATCTGAATTTCAAGAATAAAGAAGATGGGTGTCAGGCATGGTGGCGCACACCATTAATCCTAGCACTTGGGAGGCAGAAGCAGGTCGATCTCTGTGAGATCAAGGCCAGCCTGGTCTACATAGGCAGTTCTAGGCCAGCTGGGACTACAGGGAGACCTTGTTTCAAGGTCTTTTTGTTCAACAAAAACAAAAATCAAAACAAAAAGGAGTAAAGAAATCTTATTAATTCCAGGTAAAAGTCACTTACAAAGAAAGGCAAGTAAGATTAGCCCCAGGTGCCTGACCTGCTTCACCAAAGTTTAATGGGCCATAGGTCATAGCCTGGAAGTTTGAACTAGAAGTTTATAGCCAGGGATTGAGGATGGCAGAATAAAGAGTTATAAAACTATACTCTCACATGCCCTCACCCCTTTAAAACATCTCTAGAAACAATACAATTTCAAAAGAGGAGAATGAATTTGATATAGAAAAAGAGTAGTAGGTACATAACCAATGGAACGTATAAAATTCTTCTTAGTATCACTGTGTTTAAGAAATTCAATACAGGACTGGAGAAATGGCACACTCAAATATAAAGAAGTTTAAACCTAACTAAGAATTTGAAGGTTCTCTGTAATGAAAACTTTAGATCTTTGAAGAAACACATTAGAATATATAAAGACTTGCCATGCTCATGAATTGGTAAAATTAATATTGTGAAAATTGTCATCCTACTGAAAGCTATGCACAGATTCAATGCTGCCCCAATCAAAATTTTCACATGAATAGAAAAAACCCTTAAAATTCATGTGGAAACATGAGACACTTCAAACAGCCAAACCAATCTTGAACATAAAGAATAACGCAGAAGGCATTACCATACCCAATCTCAACTATACTACAGAGCTGTAGTAATGGAAACAACATGGTACTTGTGGTAGTTTGAATGAGAAATGCCCTCCCTAGGCTTGGAGTGCTTCAATAGTTGGTACCTAGTTGGTTGTGCTGTTTGAGGAGATCTAGGAGGCTGCAGCCTTGCTGGGGGAATCTCTGTCTTTGACGGCAGGCTTTGAGTGTTCGTAGCCTTGCCCAACTTCCAGTTCACTCTTTGCTTCATGTTTACAGCTGAATACAATCTCTTAGCTTCCTGCTCCTGCCACCTGCTGCCATGCCTCCCTCACCATGATGGACTCCTCCTCTAGAAACGTAAGCCAAAATAAATTCTTTCTTCCATTGGTTGCTTTCTGTCACAGCAACAGAAAAGTAACTAATGGAGGACTGGCACAAAATAGGCATGGTGGCCAGTGGACTAGACTAGAAGACTCAGGATTATTTCCATGCAGTTGTAGCCATCTGATATTTGACAAAGATGCTAACATACACCCTGGAGAAAGGTTAGCGTCTTCAAAAAACGATGTTGAGAAACCATGTGGAAACGTGAACCCACATCCCTACCATTGGCCCTGCATACAAATCAACTCCAAATGGATCAAAGACCTCAACATGAAACCGGAACCTCTGAAGCTGCTGGAAGAGACGGCAGGGAACACACTATTGTTAGATAAAAAGGTGGCCTGGGCTGGGATCACCATGAAACAGAAACAAAGAGGACTATGGCAAAGCGAGAGTTTGAGTTTGGTAGGGCTGATCCTCAACTCCGGTGTGAGGAAGAACCAGCAGCCTAATGTCTACAGGGAGCAGCTTATAAAGGGACAGAATGTGGAAAAAGAGAATATTTTTCTGCTGTTTGGGACTGTTTTGGGGCTGCTTTCTCGGGGAGGGTGTGGGGTCTGTACCTGGTGAAACTTATTGAGGAAAAGATGTACTGTAAAACATGTTTTCTACAATTATAGGGTTCCAGGAATTAACTGCAGCTAAGGGGTTTGGAAACCTGTTTGCCAGCCCGTGGAGCATGCTCTGGTGATCACAATACATCCGTCATTAAGTTCCCAGTGCTGCTTTTGTTAACGTGCAGGTGGCTGGGAGTTGGTTGACTCAGTTCCCCTTAGGGGCCTTATTGTTTCTGGGTCTGGGGTCGCCTAGATCTGAACCCTATCATTCCAGCTTCTTATGTTATAGAATTGGGGATGGCAGGGGAAGAAAAAGCTTGTGTACAGCAAAGGGAACAATCAAATGCAGAGACAACGTACAGAATGGGAGAAAATTTTTGCCAGCTATGCATTCCACAGAAGATTGGTAGCTGGAATACAAAAACAAAGCAGCAAAGAAACAGCCCCATCAGAGAATAGACTGTAATTCTGAATAGGGAATTCTCAAAGAAATACAAGTGACTAATAAACATTTTTAAATGTACACTACATCTTTAGCCACCAAAGAAATGCAAATGGAAACTACTCTGAGATTCTAACTCAGAATGACTATCATTAAGAAAACAAATGAGCCAGATCTGGATGGTATACATCTTTAAACTAGCACTTAGGAGCAGAAGCAGGTGGATCTCTTCTTAGTGACAGGTCAGCTTGGTCTACATAGTGAATTCCAATCCTGCTGGGGTTACCAGGAGACCTTGTCTCACACACAAAAAAATGGAAGACAAAAAATGTTGAGGATCTAGGAAAAGAGTAATGCTTATTCACTCTTGATAGGAGTGCAAACTGGAGCAACCACTATGGAAATCAGTACAGAGATTCCTTAAAAAACTGGAAATAGCTTACCATATGACCCAGCTATTCTATTCTGGGGCACACACCTAAAGGACTCTGTATCTTGCTAGAGAGATACTTGCTCACCCGTGTTCATTGCTGATGTATCACAATAGCCAGGAAATGGAGTCAACTAACATGTCCATCAACTGATGAGTGGATAATAAAAACATATATGTACATATTAGAGCTTCATTTGGTGGTAAAGAAAAATGAAATTATGAAATTTGCAGATAAATGGGTAGAACTGGAAAAATGGTACTTGTGGTAACTTAGGCACAGACAGACAAATGTCACATGTTCTTTCTTATATGTAAATCCTAGCTTTGAATCTCTAATTCTGTATGTTCAACTTGGAGTACCTGTAGAAGCCAGGAAACTAGAAAGGAGCCATCAGTGGTGGTGGAGGGGTGACTAAAGGGAGGGGAGTAGAAGAATGTAGGAAATAAAGCAGACAGGGAGAATACTGGAGGTGGAAAGGCTTAAGCAGGGAGGTGAGTAGGGCCTGGGGAGACAGGAGGGGCATGAAAAGCCATATGGAAACCTACATGTAAGCTAATTAAAAATTTAAGCTAGCCATTGTTAATAGGAAGATACTTTGCACAGCTAAAGCACCTCCCAAAAGCTATAGAGTATTAAACATTATGGTTGAGTAATCATCCCTAAACAGGACATTTCTACCACTTCCTCTAAGGGACATTGCAGAAGAGGCAGTAGAGAGAATGCAAGAGGAGGGAGATTGGGAGAAGGTCTGTGACATGCTACCTTCTGGGAGTGACACAGGCATTACCACCAGCACTGCAAGCAAGTCTGCCTGCACTGTTCTGCACAAGATTGGGCCTGTCAGCTGTCAGTCACGGACCAGGGAGGGGCTCACAGGGCTCTGTCCCTCCTGATTGAGTTATTGACTACTGATGGACTGATGGAGTGACAGTGTTGTGTCTATATTCAGTTGCATATCCACTTAGGAGCCCCTCAGACTCCAATAGTTCCAAACCCATGGTCACAGAGATGGCTCTGGTTAAACTCAGTGGGTCACAAATGAAAAGAAAACCATTAATGTGATAAAGGACCTTGTAGGGAGAAGGGGGGCTTAGCAGAGGTGGAAGGGAGAAAAGACAGAGTGTGTGTGGGAAAGAATAACCAGAATATATTATATATGTGCACAAAACTATCAAAGAGCAAATTTAATAAAACTTATTTGAAAAGAAAATTTCATAAATGACTCATAAACATAATATAGGCTCAATATTATTTTTTGTCTCTGAGACAGGATCTCTCTGTAGCCCCAGCTGGTCTGGAATTTGCTACATAGATCAGGTTGACCTTGCTCTCACAGAGATTCACCTGCTTCTTCCTCCCTAGTGCTGGGACTAAAGGCGTGCACCACCATGCCTGGCATGTTTTGGTTTTTGAGACAGGGTCTCCCTGTAGCTCCAGCTGGCCTGGAACTTGCTATGCAGACCAGGCTAGGCTTGAACTCACAGAGATCTGCCTGCCTGTGCCTCCCAAGTGCTGGGATTAAAGGTGTGCACTACCACACTCAGCTTAAGTCTCTATTATGTTAACAATTGTTTATGATTGTTATTTTGTTAATATGCCAGCACATAATAAAATCACATTTTATTTATTTGTTTATTATTTAATTAATTAATTAATATTTATTCATTTATTGGATTTTTTGAAACAGGGTCTCCCTGATGTTCCTTGCTAAGTAGAGCAGGCTGGCCTAAATCTCAGAGATCCCCCTACTTCCATCTCCTGAGTGCTGGGATAAAAGGAATGTGTCACCATGCTCATCTTGATTGATTTACTTTTATTTTATGTGTATGAGTGTTTCACTTGCATGTATGTAAGTGCACCACTTGCATGCAATGCCACTGATGTCAGAAGAGGGCACTGGGGCTCCTGGAAGTAGTTATGGATGGTTATTTGTTAGCCATCATGTGGGTGCTGGAAACTGAACCTGGGTCCTCTGCAAGAGAAAGTTCTCTTAACCACTGAACCATCTGTCTGGCCCCTAAACTTACTATATTTTATGAACATAATATTAATATAACATGTTATGCTTATGTGCTATATTAACAGAAATTAGTATGTGAATTAAAATTATAGAATATTCTTTAAAATATTAGAAGACTCAATGGGAAAAATAGGGAAGTTATACATGAAATGGATTGGGGGGGTGTATGTTAGTCACAGAATGCTTACCTAGCAAGCACGAGACTATGGATTTCACTTCTGTATCAAAACTTAGATGGGGCTGTAGCTATGTGGCAGAATGCTTTCCTAGCATATGTTAGGCCCTGGGGTCAATCCTTAGTCCTATGAAAAAGAGCTTCTCAGTATCACTATATATGTGCAAACATATTTATAGACACATATATATGAGATGGATATTATTTTTGCGGGAGAAAATTCATAATATTAATTATTGATACTCATATGAGTAGAAATTTAAGCCAGGCTTCTGGCTCATGGAAAAAGTTTGAAAGTAGAGATGGCCTCCTGTTCAGAAAGTCTTTTCTTGCACCTCCATCTTGTAGGGTACTGCCTGTTTTCTTCTAACAGCATCAGTGTTTCAGGTTTCACATTGAGGTCCTTGATTCATTTTGTGCAGACAGTGTTCTAGTTTCATTCCTCTACATGTGAAGATCAGTTTTCCCAGGACCATTTGTTGAAGATGCTCTTTCTACCAGTGTGTATTTTTCACATCTTTGTCAAATATCAGATGGCTATAATTATGCGCATGTATGTTTGGGTTTTTCTATCCTATTTCATTGGTCTGCATGTCTGTTTTTGTGCCAGTACCATGCTGTTTTCATCAACACATCTCTAAAATATAGTTTGAAATCTGGTATGGTAATCCCTCTGGCATTGCTGTTTTTGCTCAGGATTGCTTTGGCTATCGGGGGTCTTCTGTGCTGCCAATGAATTTTAGGATAGTTTTTCTATTTCTGTGAAGAATGTTATGGGGATTTTTAGTGGGATTGAATTGAATATGTACATTGCTTTTGGTAGGATTTTCACAATGTTAATTCTACCAATCCATAAGCATGGGAGGTCTTTCCTGTTTCTAGTGTCTATTTCAATTTCTTTCTATGGAGATTCAAAATTTTCATTGTAGAGGTCTCTCATTTCTAGGCTTATTCCTAAATGACTAGCTAATTATGTTGTATAATAGCATAATCAACAGATAAATGCTTTTATTTTAAGGCTATTTTGTGACTTGGATTGTTTCTATGATCTCTCTCTTGGCATGCTTGTTACTGCTATATGGAAAAGCCATTGATTTTTGCAAGTATTCTGCACTCTGCTTAAACTGTCAATCCTTTTTGGAAGTATTCTGGTGGACTTTCGGGGATCTCTTATGTATAATAGCATATGATCTACAAATCGGGATAATTTGACTTCTTTCCCGTATTACTTTCCTTCTCTTGTCTTATTGCTCTAGCTAGGACTTCAAGCACTATATTGAGAAAGAATATGGGTAGTGGATGTCTCTGTCTTTTAAAAAATATTTTATTCATTTTTATTTTCTGTCCATGAGTGTATTGTCTGCATGCACGTAAGTGCACCAGTGTCATGCAATGTCCATGGAGGTCAGAAGAGGGCAGTGGATCCCCTGGAACCAAGGTTGCAGATGGTTGTTAGCTGCTGTGTGGGTGCTGTGCAAGAGCAGCCAGTTCTCTTCTTTAATTTTTAATTTTTACATTTTAATTGAATTTTTGTGTATTTCATACAGAACATCCCAATCAATCTTAATCATCTTTATACCCCCTTCCCCACTGGCACCCTCCCATAGCTCCCCGCCTCCACTGGAATTCACGCATTCTGTCATTTGTCTCAAGGCCTATCATGTCAAGTTAGTGTCCCCAGACGTTCCTCAGTCCAAGTTCATCCACTGAGGTCTAGTCAGCCTATCTAGAGTCTCTCGCTTTAGGAAGATCAGCTCTTCCTCATCCAGCAGTGATCAGTTGTCAGTATTTCTTCAGCTAAGATTGGGGTCAGCTGTCCATTTCCTTAGTTCTATGCTGGGTTTTGTCTGTTAGTATTTGCATGGGTCCTGTGCATGCTGACACCATTGCTGTACGTTCTTATGAGCAGGGTTCCAGGAGCTTGTAGGACTTCTCCTTCCTGGCTCTTACAATCTTTCTCCCCCTGTTCCGCAATGGTCCTTGAGTCTTGGGTGGGTGTAATTTAATATAGGAGTCCTGTTCAAGGACAAGCATTCTGCAGACTCTTAAGTCTCTGTACTTTGGCCATTGTGACCTTTTGTGTTCCTAGACATCTGTTGCATAAGGGGGCTTCACTAATGAGAATGAGATACTCATTAGTGTTCTCTTTACCCCTTGTTCTATGTTCCATGAGTCTTAGGTGTAGAAATTGCATTGTAGATGTGCCACTTAGACTTAGGCAATTTGCAATGTCTGTGTGTGACCAGTGTGGTACTCTGTAATAGTCTCCTGGTGCAAAAGAAGCTTCTTTGATGGGTGGTGACTGGGATATTTGTCTGTAAACATAAGGATCCATAGTTTGCACATAGTAGGAAATTACATTAGTTTAAGGATGTGACAGTCTTGGGGTTTTCTCTAAGATCTATGACCTCTCTGGCCATGAATATGCAGTACCACACATGAGTTTTCTCCCCTTGAGTGGGCTTTTAGTCCAGTTAGGTAGCTGTTGATTGCCCCCAAGATAAAAGTGCCATTACTGTAACAATGTCATATGCCGTGCAGGTCATTGATGTGGTTATTTGGTCTTGAAGCTGGTTTTGGACCATCAATTGATGTTCTCCTGTAGCACCTTGCATAGTGCTTTCCAAAGCTATGATAGCCAGGCTTCAGAGGAAGTGGCTTCTAGGTCAGTTCCAGCTCCATTGCTTCAAATCCTGTGTCTGAAGTATGTTCTGTCTTGAGCAGTAGGGTCTTGCTTTCAACTTCTGGGAGGCAATCAAGTGCTGTTGCAATGGCCTGTGTACTTTTGGGAGTCTCTTGGACCATCCTGGCCAGCAACTCAAAGGAAGGTTTCTCTTGTCTGCCACTTTTTCTTGTTATGTAGCCTTTAGCTATATACATGGACTCATGTAGAGATATTGTATGTGTAATTTGTCAGTAGGTTTTTGGACTAATATGATTCCCTCTGATTTTTGACACTACCTAGGGATTATTTGTTTCTCCTCTCTCTCTTCCTGTCTAGCCCTTCCACCATGACTTTCCCATTTAAAGTGTCCCCCTTTCCCCATTTCTTCCTTGAGAATATCAGTCTCCTATGGTCCCACCTCTCTTGATCTCCTTCTTTGCCTTTATCCCCAAATTTCCTTGTATAATCCTCCCTCTAGCCTCCTATTTAAATATCCCAAATTTATCCACGATCCTGTAGTAATATGTCTCCCCTGTTCTTCTCTCTCAAGTTCCTTCTTTCTGTTTACCTCCCTGGCTCCATATAAGGAGTTTGGTAGTTCTCCCTGTTTCTATTTTTTTGAATAATTTAAATAATATTGGGTGTAGACCTTCTTTAAATGTCTGATAGAATTCTGCTGTGAATCAGTCTGGGATCAGGCTTTTGTTAGTAGGGAGGTTTTCCATTGCTGTTTTTAATTTCCTTATTTGTTATGGGCCTGTTTAAGCTGTTGATCTCTTCTTGGTTTAACTTTGGTGGTTTCCATGAATTTAGAAACCTATTTCATTTAGATAATAGACTATAGGTTTTTCAAGTATTCCCTTATAATGTTCTGGATATTTTTGGTGTCTGTTGTGACATTTCCCCTTTAACCTCTGATTTTGCTAATTGGGATTTGCTCTTTCTTTCTTTTGGTTAAATGGGCTATCTATTTCGTCTGTCTATCTTGTTTAACTTCTCAAAGAACCAGCTCTTAGACTCACTGATTCCTTGTATTGTTTTCTTTGTTTCTATTACATTAATTTCTGCTCTGATTTTTGTTATTTCTTCTTTTCTGCTGGGTTTGGGTTTGGCTTCTTCTTGCCTTTCCATAGCCTTGAGTTGCACTGTCATTTATTTGTGCTCTTTCTGCTTTTTAATGTAGGTGCTTAGAGCTAGAAACACTCCCTCCTAGGACTGTTTTTAAAGTGTCCCAGGGGTTTTGTTGTGTTGACTTATCATTTTAATTTAGTTTCAGGAATACTTTTATTTCGTCCCCAATTTCTTCTTTCACTCATTCACTATTTGGGAGTGTGTTGTTTAATCCCTATGAGTTCGTGTATTTACTAGAATTTCTTTTGTTGTTCATTATAAGCTTTATTACCTTGTGGTCTGATAGAAAGCATGGGATTATTTCATTTTTTTGTGTTTGTTGAGGTTTGTTTTGTGCTCCAGTCTGTGGTCAATTTTAGAGAAACTTGCATGGGCTGATGAGTAGAAAGTGTATTCTTTGGTGCTTAGGTAAAATCTTCTGCAGATGTCTATTAGGTCCATTTGATGTAAGATGTCTTTTAATTCAGATGTCTCTCTGTTTATTATTTGTCTAGTTGACCTGTCTATTGGAGATAGTGGGGTATTTAAGTCACTAATACTGAGTTTGGGTGAATCTGTGTTTTACAGTCCTGTAGTACTGTTTTTATGAAATTGGGTCTCCAGAGTTTGGTACATGTATGTTCATGACTGTAATATCTTCTTGGTCAATTGTTGTTTTTATTAGAATATAGTGACCCCCTTTATCTCATGATTAGTTGTAATTTGAAGTTTATTTTGTCAGATATTAGAATTGCAGCACCTGCCTGATTCTTGGTGCCATTTTCTTGGAATATTTTTTTCCATCCTTTCATTCTAAGGTAGTGTTTATCCTTGAAGGTGAGATGAGTTTCTTGAAGACAACAAAAGATGGATTTTGTTTCTTAATATATTCCAGTAGCTGTGTCTTTTGACTAGGGAGTTGAGGTCATTGATATTAAGGTAATTGTTGAAAGATGTGTGTTGGTTGCTGTTATTTTAATTTGTGTTTTTCATCCTATTTTTTGTTTCTGTAATTATACCTTCATTTGTTTTCTTTCTGTAACCTCTCAAGTATAGTTATTCCTATCTTCAGTCCTTTGTATTGCTTCGAGTATTCTCTGTATGGCTGGTTTGGTGGACATGAATTCTTTCAACCTATTCATGTCATGGAAAATTTTCATTCCCCTTCAACTGTGATAGATAGTTTTGTTGAGTAAAGTATTCTGTGTTAGTATTCATGGTCATTTAAACCTGGGAATTCTTTGTTCCAGGCTCTTCTGAATTTCATAGTTTGCATTAATAAGTCAGCTGTAATTCTGATGAGTTTCCTTTATACATAACTTACTGTTTTTCTCTACCAGTTTTCAGTACCTTCTTTGTTGTATACATTTAGTGTTTTTGGTATGATATGCCATGGGCAGTTTCTTTTCTGGTCCTTCTAATTGGTGTTCTCTGTGCTTCTTGTATCTCTACAGGTAAGTCCTTAATTTAGGGAAATTTTCTTTTATAATCCTTTTTTTTAAACATAGAATAAGTAGATTTAATAAATGTTTATAGCATATTTCATCCAACAGCTGTGGAATATACATTCTTTTCAGCAGTCCAGGTAACTTTTTCTAAAATAAATCACATTTTTTAATTCTTATTCTTTTATGAAGTTAGTTAAAAATTAATGAACAAGAAATTAAAGAGACTGCGCTGCAATTAAGTTAGAATATTCTAACTGGAAAACAATTACTGTGAAACTATTTACATTCTCATAGAATTATAAACATTTCTCAAGGAATACTTTACAGCACAACTTTTTTTTTTCATACAGAAGAATTCATTCCAAAGCAATTGACATTGAGACGTTTTCACATGCATTTCTAATCTCTATATGCATGACTATCACTGGT
>NW_008329576.1:1969175-2018835 GCF_000622305.1 Nannospalax galili
ACTGGGAATACTTTGGTCCAGGCTCTTCTGGCTTTCATAGTTTGCATTGAAAAGTCAGCTGTGATCCTAATGGGTTTTCCTTTGTATGTGACTTGTTGTTTCTCTTTTGCTGCTTTCAGAATTTTCTCTTTGTTTTGTGGGTGTAGTGTTTTTACTACGATGTGCCGTGGAGAGTTCCTGTTCTGGTCCTGTCTGTTTGGTGTTCTGTATGCTTCTTGTATTTGTATGGGCATGTCTTTCTTTAAGTTTGGGAAATTTTCTTCCACAATTCTGTTGAAGATCTGGTCCATGCCGTTGTCTTGGGATTCTTCTCCTTGTATGCCTATGATTCGCAAGTTTGGTCTTATAATCCTTTTGAAGATCAGGTCAATGCCATTGGCCTGAGATACATCGGGGATGTCTGTGATATGTTGATTTGTTCTTTGAACTTAGACAGATTTTTAAGTGTATTTTCAATATTTTGTATTGCTTGATGTTGCTGATATGATAATCTGTTTTCTCTTCACTGAATGGTGAAAAGGATCCTCAATAAAAGGATCTACAGATCAAACCAGATGATGTACCCAACCGATAGATGTGCTGATTGAATCACAGAAATAAGAAACATGCAAAAGCAAAGAGCACGACGTTTCCAAAGGACCATAACTCTTCAGGTAGTGAACGCAAAGATACTGAAATAGGTAAAATGCTGGATGTAGAGCTCAAAATATTACCGGTAAAAATTATCAGTGACTTCAAATAAGATACAAGCAACTTGTTATGGGAAGAACATTAAACTTTGTTATGGACACTCAGGATATGGAGATGATCCCGTGTCCTTTACATTCTGGATCGTTAAAATGATAATAGTGTAATGTCAATTGCTCATATGTTAGTTTAAATGAAAAGAAGTTTGGCATAAAGTCCCTAAGTACATACAAAACAACCAAAGTTCCCAGTCCTATAAACCTAGTGTCTGTACTTTTCGTATGTGTTTTCATGCATATGTGTGTGTGTGTGTGTGTGTGTGTGTGTGTGTATGTATATAAGAAATATATATATTCATGTTTGTGTGTGTAATGGGCACATTTGTGTTTGCAGGTGCACGTGTGTGTGTGCCCATATGTGTAGAGGTCTGAAGTTGATATCAGGTGTCTTCTTTGATCACTGTACACTTTATTTATTGATGCAGGGTCTCTTACTGATCCTTGAATGCACCAATTTTGGTTAGCCTGGCTAACCAGCTTGCCCTGAAATCCATCTCTGGCTCCTGAGTTCTGGGATTACAGGCGGCTGCTATATTGCTGAGATTTGTAAATGGATTCTGGGGTTCTGGCATCCTATACTTACACTTGCACAGTGCATCAAGCACTCTATCCACAGAGCCATCTCACCAGCCCTTGGTGTATACACCTCTGTAGCTGCCCATTGAAGGAGAGCAATCATGTGCTGACTGTTCTTAGTTCAAATTGATTGCTACAAACCTACACTGGACACTAATCTCTGCCATAAACTATACAGCATTTTCTTTAGTAAGGGTGTCTTTAACTCAGGGGAGGGATGATATGCAAAAGAAACTTGTTAGAACTTACTTGTTTTAGTCAATTTTTTCTGACTACAACACAAATACCGGAGGCCAAGCACTTTATAAAGAAAAGAGGCTTATTTAGTTTACTGTTTTGGGGCCTTGAAATTCAAGACTGAGAAGTCTCAGCTGTTGAGCTGCTGAAGAGGACCTTCTGACTGCATAAAAATATGGTGAAGTAGAAGGGAAATAGTGGTCTTCAGAAGGGCTCAAGCATGTACCTGGCCTTGCTTGATAACACCCTTTCTCAAGAGAACTAATTTAGTCACAGGAGACCTAACCTATTCCCTTGTGGTGATTATTAGTCCATTCATGCGGATGGGTCGTGATCTAATTATTCTACAGTAGGTCCTACCTCTTAATGGATTGCCACATGGTGGCCCAGGTTCCATTACATGAGATTTTGGGGGAATGAACCATACTCACAACTTAGGAGAGCTAATAAATGAATTTAGCAATGCTGTGAATTATAAAATCAGTGTAAGATTAGGTGCCTTTCTATATACTAACAATGAAACTATTTTGAAATGAAATTTAAAAACAGACTATTTACAGTATCATTTAAAATGATATAAAGGACAGTCTTTAACAAATTATATTGGGAAAACTGAATAAAAAAACTCAAAAGAGTGAAACTTGACCCTGATCAGTTTACACAAAAAAGTGGACAGATGGACAGACAGACACTCAAAGCACAGGCGTCAAAAGTAACAAATAGGCAAGTAGCATGCCATTAAAAGCTTTTGCACATCAAAGAAAACAATCAACAGAGTGAAAGAGCACTTGAGGGTGTCAGCATGTACAAGACCCATATAAACTTAGGCAGACAAAAACCCAGCCCAGAACTATGGAAATGAACAGCAAGCCCCAATCTTAATCCAAGGATTATTGGCAGCTGATTACTGCTGGGTGAGGAAAAGCTCATCTTCTTGAAGGGAGAGATTCTAGGATGAGCTTGCACTGAGAGACATCTGGGGCCACTAAGTTTACATAATATGCCTTAACACAAATGACAGAATATATGAACCCCAGTAAAGATGATTTTCTGTCTGAAATGCACAAAAATTCAATAAAAAATTAAAATAAAAAAAGAAAAGAGAGAGTGCCAGATCTGGCCTCTGCCTGGTGTAGGGGCTGAGACCTCAGCAGACCCCCTGAGAGCACCTGGATCCAGCCTCCACATGGTGGTAAGCTTCCCCAAATGGTGCCATACCCAACCCCTTAACTGGGATTATGTGAGGCCCCTCCCATGGCCCCAGGGGCCTCATGTAACCCCAGTTTACTCACCCTACTGTGGGGCAGACAGTGGGGTAGAGTCCTTAGCAGAAGGCCTGAGAGTGCCTGATCTGGCCTCCGCCTGGGACGGGGGCTGAGAACTCAAAAGACTGACTGAGGGTGCCAAAATCAGGCCTCCCCTTAACTAACTTCCCAAACTGTGCTCCGAGTACCTGCTAGTAGGGATCCGAACATTAAAAGGAAGCCTGAGTGTACCTGACTGGAGCCTGACTTGGGTCTCTGTGGGAGCTCCTGAGTAGCTGATCTGAAGCCATCAGTTCCCTCCAAAATAAAATCTGAGAGAGCCTGAAACCTAGACCAACCAGCTTTATATATGAAAACACCCAAGACGCACTAATAACACAAACAGAAGCAGGCATTAACTCAATAAAGGAAGGCTTAGGTTTCATACCAGAATCACAAACAATGAAATAAATCCACATGCCAAAATCAAAATGGAAAAATAATACGGAAAACCCAAACAGCACGTTTCCACCAAATTCCACCAGTCCTGTAGAAGGGTTCTACAAGGAGAACCTCCTAGAGATAACCCAGGACACAGAATTCAAAAGAGCAATTATAAACATGGTCAAAGAATTCAACGATTTCAAAGAATACATTAACAAACAAATCAAAGAACTAAAGAAAGATAGGGCAAACTTCTGACTGAATTCACAAAAGATATAGAAACATTGAAGAAAACTCAGGCTGAAATGAAGGGGGTGAAAAACTCGATAAGCCAACTTGAAACAACAGGGGAAGCCTCACTGCTGGAATGAATGAGATGGAAAACAGAATATCAACACTGGAGGATAAAGTTGAAGACTTGGACAGCTCAAGCAAAGATTATGAAAAATAAAAATGAAAAAACACAGGAATGGAATAGGCAGGAGATGTGGGACACCGTGAAAAGATGAAATCTCCGTACAATAGGCATAGAGGAAGGAGAAGAATTTCAGGTTAACGGTACTGATCAGATCTTAAACAGGATTGTAGAAGAGAACTTTCCAAAATTAAGGAAAGACATCCTCATACAAATACAAGACGCACATAGAACACTAAATAGACAGGACCAGAAAAGAAACTCCCCACGGCATATCAAAGTAAAAACACTAAATTCACAGAGCAAAGACAGAATACTGAAAGCTGCAAAAGAAAAACAACTCATATATAAAGGAAAACCCATCAGAATTACAGCTGACTTAGCTGTGAAAGCCAGAAGAGCCTGGATCAAGGCATTTCCATTTCTAAATGATCATAGATGCCAGCCCAGAACACTTTACCCAGCAAAAATGTGTATTATAGTTGAAGGGGAAAGAAAAATCTTCCATGACATGAATAGGCTGAAAGAATGTATGTCCACAAAACCCACCCTTCAAAGAACACTTGAAGCAATACAGAGAATGGAGAAAGGAACAGCTATACTCCAGGAGCAACAAAAGAAACTAAAGGTATAATTATGGAACACAAAACTTGACAAAGAATGCAAACAGTAATCAAAATGATGGCAATCAATACATATCTTTCAATTGTAACTTTAAATATCAATGGACTGAACTCCCCAGTCAAAAGACACAGGCTAAGTGAATGGATTAAGAAACAAAGACCCATCTTTTTGTTGTCTGCAAGAAACTTATCTCACATTCCAGGATAGGCACTATCTTAAGGTGACAGGATGAAAATGAATATTTCAAGCAAATGGCACTAAGAAACAAGCAGGGGTTGCAATTCTATTATCCGACAAAACAGACTTCAAATTAAAACTGATCAGTAGAGCTAAAAAGGGTCACTTCATTACAATCATGAACACATATGCACCAGACTCTGGTGCACCAAAATTCATAAAAGCAACACTACAGGATTTTAAGACACAGATTAATCCCAATTAAGTAATACTAGGGGACTTCAATACCTGACCGTCTCCATTAGACAGGTCAACTGGACAAAGAATAAACAGAGAGACGTCTGAATTAAATGATACCATACATCAAATGGTCCTAACAGACATCTACCAAATATTTCACCCAAGCACCAAAGAATGCACTTTCTATTCATCACACCATGGAACTTTCTCAAAAACGGACCACATATTGGGGCACAAAACAAACCTCATCAAATAAGTTAAAAAATTTGAAATAATTCTATGCATACTATCAGACCACAATGCAATGAAGCTTAAAATCAACACTGGAAGAAGCTCTACTTACTATATGAACTCATGGAGATTAAACAACACAATCCTGAATGATGACTGGATCAAAGGCAAAATTAAGAAAGAAATAAAAGTATTCCTGATACTAAAAGAAAAGGACAATACAACACAACAAAACCTCTGGGAAACTTTAAAAGCAGTCCTAAAAGAGATGTTTATAGCTCTAAGTGCCTACATTAAAAAAATCAGGAAGAGCACAAATAAATGGCTTAACATTGCAACTCAAGACTCTGGAAAGGCAAGAACAAATGAAACCCAAACTCAGCAAAAGAGAAGAAATAACAAAAATCAGAGCAAAAATTAATGAAATAGAAACAAAGAAAACAGTACAAAGAATCAATGAATCTAAGAGCTGGTTCTTTGAAAAGATAAACAAGATAGACCCTTAGCCCAGTTAATTGAAAGAAAGAAAGAGCAAATTCAAATCAACAAAATCAGAGACGAAAGGGGAAACATCACAACAGACACCCAAAAGATCCAGAACATTATAAGGGAATACTTAAAAAAAGTTATACTCTATTAAATTGAAAACCTAAAAGAAATGGATGAATACCTAAAATAATTGGAACCACCAAAGTTAAACCAAGAAGAGATCAATAGTTTAAACAGACCCATAACATATAAGGAAATTAAATCACTAATACAAAACCTCCTGGCTAAAAAAAGTCCAGGCCTAGATGAATTTACAGCAGAATTCTACCAGACATTTAAAGAAGACCTCCAACCAATACTACTTAAATTATTCAAAATGATAGAAACAGAGAGAGAACTCCCAAATTCCTTCTATGAAGCCAGCATTACTCTAATATCAAAACCAGGTAGAGACACAAACAAAAGCGAAAACTACAGACCCAGATCCTTAATGAACATAGAAGCAAAAATTCTCAACAAAATTCTTGCAAACAATATACAGATGTACGTCAAAAAGATCATAACCATGATCAAGTAGGATCTATTCCAGAGATGCAGGGATGGTTCAATATATGCAAGTCAACAAACACCTTCAATCATATAAATGGACTCAAAGACAAAAACCACATCATCATCTCAATAGATGCAGAAAAGATTTTCAACAAAATTCAGCATGCATTCATGATAAAAGTTCTAGAGGGAATTGGACTATAGGGAACATACCTCAACAAAATCAAAGTTATATACAACAAACTCAGACCAACATCATTCTAAATGGAAAAACACTGGAAGCATTCCCACTAAAATCAGGATGGTGTGATAAGAATAGGAGGTAGGAATTGGCTAGGCAGTTAGGGTCAGAAGACTTCAAAGAAATGTATCCAGCTTCTGGGCTAAAAGTCAAAATGTCCTTGGGCCTCTTAGCAACATACTCTGTTTCAAAGGCCACAAATGTCAAAAGTAGTTGGGAGCTTGTATCTAATCCTTAAAAGATTTTAGGGTTACCTCTTCAGATGGGGGAACGTTGGAGGGGAAGGAGTGGGCATGGATTTGTTCAAAACACCTTGTACACATGTAGGAAATTCTCAATAAAATTTTTGTAAAAGTTAAAAAAAAGATTACTAATGGACTTCAAGACATAGATTAAGCCCAACTCAGTAATAATAGGTGACTTCAATATCCCATTTTCTCCAATAGGTCATCTGGCAAAGAATAAACAGAGAAACATCTGAATTAAATGATATCACATATCAAATGGATCTAACAAACATCTATAGAATATTCTACCCAAGCACTAAAGAAGACAGCTTCTACTTAGCAGCCTATAGAAATTTCTCTAAAACAGACCACATACTGGGATGCAAAACAAATCTCAGTGAATAAAAATTGAAACAATTCCATGTATCCTATCTGAACATTATTCAATATAGCTTAATCTCAATAGCAAAAGACACTCCAGAAACCACATGCACTCATGGAGACTAAACAACACACTCCTTAATGATGAATGGTTAAAGAAGAAATCAGGAATAAATGAAAATATTCATGGATGTAAGTAAAAATGAAAACAATGCCCCTGGGACCAATTAAAGCAGTCCTAAAACAGGAAGTTCTTAGCTTTAAGTGTCTATATTGAAAAAAATCAGAAAGAGCCCAAGAATAAACCAAACCCAAACCCAGCAGATGAGAAGAAATAATAAAAATCAGAGCAGAAATCAATGAAACAGAATAAAAGAAAGCAATCCATAGAATTAATGCATCTAAGAGACGGTTTTTTGTAAAGATCAACAAGATAGACAGGCCCTTAGCCCAGCAAATCAGCAAAATCAGAAATGAAAAGGGAAGCATTATAACAGACCCAAATCCAGCATATCATAGGGGAATACTTTAAAAACTTACACAGTGTTAAAGTAGAAATCTGAAAGAAATGAATGAATTTGAAGATTCAGTTGAGCCACCAAAGTTAAACCAAGAAGATATCAGCAACTTAAACGAACATATAACAAATAAGGAGATTGACCAGCCAGAGAGATTGCTCAATGGTTAAGAGCACTGGCTGCTCTTGCAGAGGACCCAGCACCCACATGGGGGCTAACAACCATCCATAACTCCAGTTCCAAGGGATCCAAGACCTTCTTCTGACCTCTGTGGACATTGCACGACACTGGTGCACTTACACACACACGGACAATACACTCATACACTTAAAATAACAATAGTAATAAAAAACAAATAAGGAGATTGAAGGAGTAATGCAAACACTTCTGACTAAAAGGAAGCCCCAGTCCAGGTTGAATTCACAGCAGAGTTTTAACAGACCTTCAACAAAGAAATACAACCAATAATAATTAAAGCAAATTGTTTTTAAAAAATAGAAAAAGAGAACTCTCAAACTTCTTTTATGAAGTCAGTATTACTTTAATACCAAAATTAGACACAACAAAAGGAAAACTACAGGCCCAGATCCTTAATGAACATAGTTGCAAAGATTCTCAACAAAATACTTGCAAACTGCATACAGACAAAAGGATCAACCACCATGATCAAGTGACTTTATCTTGGAGGTGCAAGGATGGTTCAATATGTGTAAGTCAATAAATGTAATAAATCATATAAATGGACTTAAAAACCAGTCACATGTCATCTCAATAGATGCAGAAAAGGCCTTTGACAAAACCAACATGGCTTCATGATAAAAAGTTCTAGAGGGAATTGGACTGGAGGAAACATACCTTAACATAATTAAGGCTATATACAATAAACTCACAATCAACATCATTCTAAATGGAGAAAAACTGGAAGCATTCCCATTAAAATCAGAAACAAGAGAAGGCTGTCGACTGTGTATAGTCCTTTTCAGTACAATGCTTAAAAGCCTAGCTGGAGTAATAAGACAAGAGAAGGAAATTAAAGGAGTACTAATTGAAAAAGAAGTGATCAAACTATTGCTTTTTGCAGATACTATAATATGAATATTATACATTGAAGACACCAAAAATTCCATCAGAAAATGTCTGGAAATGATCAACAGTTTCAACAAGACACAAAACCAATTTTTAAAAATCATTATCCTTTTTATGTACTAATAACAACTCGTTGGAGAAAGAGATCATGGAAACACTCCCATTTGCAACAGCCTCAAAGGAAACAAAAAACACAACCAAAACCAAAACCAAACCAAAACAACGGCATCTAATAATAAACATGACCAAAGATGTTACAGATCTCTACAATGAATACTTTAAATCTTTGAAGAAAGAGATAAAGGAAGACACTAGAAGTTGGAAGACTTCCCGTACTCATGGATTGGTAGAATTAATACTGTGAAATGAGCATCCTACCAAAAGCAATTTATAGGTTTAATGCAATCCCACTAAAAATCCCCATGACTTTTATCACAGAAATAGTACAAACCACCCTAAAAGTCATATGGAAGCAAAAAGGACCCCAGATAGCCAAAGCAATCCTGAGCAAAAAGAATGTGCTGGAGGGATTACAATACTAGATTTCAAACTATACCACAGAGCTATAGACATAAAAAGGCATGGTATTAGCACAAAATAGACATGTAGATTAATGGAATAAAACAGAAATCCAAACATAAGTGCGTGCAATTACAGCCACTTGATATTTGACAAAGATGTCAAACCCCCCAAGAAAAACAAACCCCCAAATAAACAAACAACCCTCCCCCCAAAAAAACTCACACTGGAAGAAAGACACCATCTTCCACAAATGGTGCTGGGAAAACCAGATGTCTTGGTGTAGAAGAATGAAATTTGACCCAAATCTATCATCCTGCACAAAAGTCAACTCCAAAGGCATCAGTCATTAATCTGAAACTTGAAGTGCTGAAACTGTTAGAAGAAAACAGGCAGTTTTTGGTGAGTGGGAAAGGACATTCTAAGCGGAGCTTCATCGGCTCAGTGTGCTGCATTGCTGCGGTTGTCAACTTAACACACCTGGGAAAAGGGAACCGTGACTGGGGAATTTCCTCCATTGGATTGGGCTGTGGGTGTGTCTATGAGCATTTTCTTTATTGTTGAATGATATGGAAGATCCCAGCCCACTTGTGGGTGGTGCCACCTCCGAGCAGGTTGTTCTGGGTTATATAAGAAAGTAGGCCAGAGGAGGAAGCCAGCACCCAGCATTCTGTCATGGTCTGCACTTTAGGTTCTACCTGTAGGCTCCTGCCCTGAGTCCATGCCTGACTTCCCTCAGGGATGAACAGTGCCTTGGATATGTAAGATAAAGCATGTCCTTTCCTCCTCAAGTTGCTTTCGGTCCTGGTGCTTTGTCACAGCAATAGCAAAGTAAGACAGGAATGAAAGGCAATAATTGACAAATGGGACCTCATTAAACAAAAACGCTATGTACCGCAAAGGAAACAACCGAGCAAGTGAGGCAGAAGCCCACAGAGTGGGAGAGAACCTTTGCCAGCTTTATATCTGATAGAGGATTAATTTTCAGAATATACAAAAATCCCAGAAAAGCAATCAAGAAAACATGTGACCCAATTAAAAAATGTGCTACAGATCTGAATAGAGTTCTCAAAAGAAGAAATAAAAATGGTTAAGAAAAACCTTTAAATTTATTAAACATTCTTAGTAATTAGGGAAATGCAAATTAAAACTACTCTATGATTTCATCTTACTCCAGTCAAAATGACTAAGATCAAGAGAACACATACAACCAATGCTGGCAAAGAGGTAGGGAAAGAGGAACCCTCATTCACTGCTGGTGGGATTGAAAACTGCTGCAGCCACCTTGGGAATCAGTGTGAAAAATTCTTAAAAAGAAATTTTTAAGAATGACCCAGCTGTTCCATTCCCTGGTACACCCAATGGACTTGCTATCCTACTACAGAGATATGTGTTCAGCCATGTTTGTTGCCGCTCCTTTCATGACGACTGGGAAACAGAAACAGCCTAAATGTCCCCCAGTGATGAATGAATAATAAAAATGTGATACATTTACACAACAGAATTCTGTTCAGTGGTAAAGAAAAGTGAAATGAAATTTTGCAGGAAAATGGATGGAACTAGAAACTGTTTTACTAAGTGTTGTTTTGAGGTGGTTGAAAAATACTCCTCTGTGAATGTGGGTGGCTTTCAAGACTGTTTCCTTGAAGACTGCTGCAAGGTCTTGAGGTTGCATGCCAGACTGTTGTCATGCCCTTTCTGTAGTCTTTGCACCCTCATCAGAACCTGACCTAGACAGTCTCCACTGTCTCCACTGAGAAGCTGGGATGGAATCAGGTAAACATAGGAGCCTCTTCTCTGGTGGGGGAGACGCCTTGTTTATCTAAGAAACAGATGATGACAGTTGTGCTGGATAGCTTTAGTATCAACTTGACATACCTGGGTTGAGGGAGCCTCAATCAGGGAATTGCCTCTATTGGACTGGACTGTGGTCATGTCTGAGGGGCATCTTCTTGATGAGTGATGTGGGAGGGCCCAGCCCACTGTGGGTGGTGCCACCCCTGGGCAGGTGGGCCTTTGTTGCATAAGAAAGCAGGCTGAGCAGGAGCCAAGGGAGCAAGCCTGTAAGCAGCGTTCCTCCATGGCCTGTGCTCCAGCTCCTGCTTCCAGGTTCCTGCCCTGAGTTCCTACCTTGGGCTCCCTGATGAGCTGTGTGCAACCTGGGAGATGTAAGACAAATAAACCCTTTCCTCCCCAAGTTGGTACTCGTCAGAGTGTTTTGTCATAGCAATGAAGAAACAAACTAAGACAACAGTCATTACAGGAGCAAACTCACATGGATCCTGTGATGGCTAATCCTGGGTGTCAACTTGACTGGATTTGGGATTAACTGAAATGAGAGTGATCTTCTTAATTGGATCACCTGAAGCTGGAAGACATGCCCTAAATGTAGGTGTTACCTTCTGATGGCAGCCTGTATAAAAGGCCATGGCAGAGGAGAATGCCTGGCTTCTTGCTGCTTGCCTTCTCTCTCACTGGTGAGTTTGTCTTGCTGCTGTAGACTGAAGACTAGCTGATCTTTTGGAATTTGTAAGACCTTCAGCACCAGATTGGGACTACTGAGACATCCAGCTTTGTGGACTGAGTGACTACGGATTTTCAGCCTCTCCAGTGTGGAGCAGCCATTGTTGGACTACTCAGACTCTATCCTGTGAGCTAAGCTGATAAATATCTATACATATATATTCATTCTACCAGTTCTGTTTCTTTGGAGAACCTGATTGTGGTACCAGGAGTGGGGTGTTGACTGTGAAGAACCTGACCATGTGGGATTTTGAAGAAATGTGGAAGATTTTGGAAGGATGGGCTAAAAAAGTGGTTGACTGCTGTAAGTGGAGCTTAACAGGCCATTCTAGTAGGGGCCTGGAAGAAAGTGCTGAGAACAATGTTGTTCCAGAGGGAAATAAGGACTTAAGTAGCAACTGGGATATTTTGGCAAAGAGTCTGGCTGGAGTCTGCCCACAGCCAAAAAGCTTGCTGAGGCTAAGTTGAAAAGCCATGGGCTAATTTCTCTGGCAGAAGAAATTTCAAGACAGCTTAATGTAGAAATGGTGGAGTGGTTATTAATGGTGAATATTATACAGATTTACAGAGAAAAGGAGCAAATGGGGCAAAAAGAAATACAGAATGTACAGGATGGATCGAAAAAGAGCACTAGGAAGATTAATGTTGGAGCCCTGGCATGTGATGGAGAGGATCCCATTGATAAGGAGATTAAAGTGATTAAGGAGGGGCCTAGAGATTCAAACTTAAACAATGGAGTGAGTACCTCCAGGGCAAGACCACACCCAGTTAAGCCTCCAACTTGTGAAAGGAAAATGCTATAGGGGCCACTGAAGAGGAAAACTTCTGAAATGGATAAAGCAGGCTGGAGTCCATCCCAAACTTACAGTCAGACCCGGCAATGTCATTCACCCGGTGCTGGTTTTAGAGGCATGAAAGATAGAAGAGTGAAGGGGTCATCAGTTCTTTTTCCAGTTTCAGAGAGCATCAGAGGCCAGGCAGCATGCAGCAGGGGTTCCCCTGCCCAGAGAAGGCCCTGATAGGCCACTGTGTGAAGTTGTGAAGGTGAAGCTTGTTGGCAATGGAGACCCCAAGAAGTTCGTGATGCCAGAGCTGTGAGGCATCAGCCAAGAAGACCTGCACACAGGGAGTGGTACCAGCCCAAGGGAGATGTGTGTTGCACACAACAAAGCTAGAGAGGCCGAGCCATCTAAGCCCTTTGGAAGTAAAGTCCCAGAAGTTGGACGTGGAGCTACTGGATTTGGTGTTTCCCTGCTGGTTTTTGGTCTTGTTTTGGTCTGGTATTTCCTCACTATGCCTCCACTCCTCCCTTTTGGAATGGTAATGTGTATTCGGTTCCACTGTATGTTGGGAGTATGTAATTTGTCTTTTGATTTTATAGAGGCTTACAGTTAAGCTATTTACCTGAGTCCATTTTGGACTGTGGACTTTTGAATAGTATTGAGACTGATAATGACTATGGGGACTTTTAAAAGTTGGACAAAATGCATTTTGCATTTTATATAATCATGAGCCTGTGGGGGCCAGGGGGTGGAATGTGGTGGTTTGAATGAAAATGTCCCCCATAGGCTCCAAGTGTTTGGACATTTTGTCTCCAGATGATGGTGCTGTTTTGGGAGGTTTTAGAACGTGTGGCTATCCTGGAGGAAGCATGTCACTGGGGGTGGGCTTAGAGAGTTCTTAAACCTTCCCAGATCTCCAGTCTCTCCCTTGCTTCCTGTGCCTGCATGATGATGTGAGAGGTTAGCTTCTGCTGCTCCTGCTTCAGCCACCTCCAGCCACCATGCCTCCCTGCCATGATGGACTGTAATTCCCCTGGACCCGTAAACTCAAATAAACTCTTCCTTGTATAAATTGCTTGGGTCAGTGTTTCTATCAGAGCAACAGAAAAGTGAGTAATACAGATCCCTTACCCTCACTGGTCTGTCAAGCACTTTTTGGGACTGGGTGGTGGGCTACTTTCCTGGACCAGTACCAGCTGACCAGGCCCTTTGGTCTACTGTTCCAGGTGTGAGCAGAAGGAAAACAGATAAATTTTATACTTATTTGCCAGAAAGACACCTTAGCATACATTTCTCAGGCTTTGAATACTTCAGTGTGACACACTGTGAGTTGATATTTGGAAACAGTCAAAGGCCATCAAAGTCCAAGGGTGGGAAATGCGAGGCCAGAGATCTAAGTTGAGAACAGGGCTTGACTGTACCATTGCCAGCCTTTATGGTCTGTGTGGCCTGCAGTCTCTAAAAGTCATTATCAAAGAGAAATTTCTGTAGATAATTTTGTAACACTGGGTGGTTTTTTGGGTATGTGTTTGACTCCAAGAATGTCTAGTGTAAAGAGGATGATGGCCACTTTGTGAAATCCTGGGCTTTGGGACAAACTTGTTTTTCTCACCTTGTGGACTGACATGTTTAGTGAGAGCCAAGCTCCTTTTCTCAGAGGGATGGGAGACTGGCATATTGGGTTCTGAGAAAATGTGGGGGAGGCAATGCATTTCAGGGAACTTCCTGAAGAAAAATGTATGTGGTAGAATCAAGAAGGAGGGAAGCAGAGGTGAGAGCCAAAGGCTGGAGACTATTTACTGTGAGTTTTGGACAGAAGAGTCAAAACCAAGACAAACAAGCTTAGTGAAGTTGACTTTGAAACCTCTGTAAATGAAAAATGATATAGATATGAGGTGGAGGAAGGTATGATGCAAAGGAGATGGTTTCCTTTGTGGGAAGCAGTTACGAGATACAGTTATGAACAAGAAATGCTGATGTACACATGTATGTGTATGTGTGCATGTGTGTGTTTGCATTGTATGTGTGTGCATGTGTGTGTGTATCTGCTTGCTTGACTCCATCTACTTTTGACAATTGGAGGCAGTTCCAAAGTGCTGATGTGGCTTGTTGGGAGCCTCGCCAGCTTCCAGTCCTCTTGACTCATCCCTTTAATCCCTGGAGGCATCCTGGAGTCAAGCCCAGATGCATGAAGTGCCAATTCCCTCCTGGAAATGACTTGGATAAATAGGATTTTTATGTTCCTGTTAGTTCATGTGTAAGCAAGAGGTTGAGGAAAAAGGAGCTGCCCAGTGGGGTGTGAAGGACACAGGGCTCCTGTTCCCTGCTGAGATTCCTGGAACCACAGGAGGCCAGTGTGTCCTGCAGTGTTCCAGATGGCCACAACCCCCACTGGCCTGGTTACCTTTGGTTCTTTCTGGGTAGACTTCTATTGCCTCTCCTTTTCCCAGTGGTAACCAGGAAGGGACCGGCTGGATTTGTGCAGGGATGTGGGTTCATTAGTGATTTAGAGACTTAGAAAGCAAGGGGCTTAGGTCAGTATCATTCTTGTTTGTCAGGGAGGAGGAAGCAGCCAGGTTTGCGTGTGGAGAGGTGTGCTTTGTGTGTAGGGGCCAGTGTGACTTCTTTCCTCTGGCTTTCCATTTTGCAGGAAGCGCATTAACAGCTGGATGGACACATGCAGTGACTGTGTATTGATAAGTGCACTTATCTCAGCGGGTGGGGGTGGTCTCCTTGTCCTCCAGTCTTCTCTAATTTTTCCCTTTAATCTATGAGAAATCACATGGGGCAAGTCCTTGCTCATCCTGCCAAGCACCATGGCTCCCTAGGGGGTATTTATTCTCATGCCTGCTTCTCCCTGTGATTTCTTCTTCCTGCATGTCTGGTGTTCTCGTAGGTCCCTTGTTCTGCAGTCATCCTACCAGCTTCGAACCACCTAGATACAAGGGCTCAGTCCCTCTTCTCTCAAGCCCATAACCACCACCTACATGGAGCTGTGCTGGAACAGGCTCTTGCTGGTGACATCACAGCATGAAAATCAATTTTATTTTGACCCTTACTGGCTCAGGGCCCGTGTCCACTGCTTAGTATGACAGAGATCTTTTCCACTTGGCCTCCACCCCACAGCTCACCCTGCCAGGAGGGTTTTCTTCCTGGGTTTTTGCTGTATTGTCTCTGACCGCTGTCTCTCTCCTGGTCACTTCTACTTTTGGGGGCCCTCATATAGTCACAAAACACATGCACTCCATGCAGGCACTTGTGTACACAGTTCAGCTCTCCACTCTTCCATTTCCGGTTGCCTCATCTCTCTCCAGCAGCTGGCTTCTGTAAGCATACCATACACACACACACACACACACACAAAACACATCACACACACACACCACACACACATCACACACATACACCACACACATATACACACACACCACCACACATACACACACACATCACACACACATGACACACACACCACACACACCACACATACCACACATACCACACACATACCACACACACACACACCACACACACACACACACACACACACACACACACACACACACACAAAGGTAAAACAAAAAAAAGTTTGCTCCTGGATGAAAGCAGTCACTCATCTAAATGGCAGAAGGTCTGTACTCAGTTGTTATCTTGAGATGTTCCCCGTGTGTGTGTGTGTGTGTGTGTATGTGTGTGTGCGTGTGTGTGTCTTTTTAAATTGAAAAGCTAACAAATTATTTAGTTACACTTCCCCCAAACCACAAACTGGGTAGAAAACTAAGTTTCTACGCAACATATTCAAAGCTGAGAAGATTTAAAAACCAGACAGAATAAGTCCTCAGGTTCAATGCCATTGTAACAGGCACCATGGCTCCCTAGGTGGCTCGTGGAGAGTCCAGCTACAAGCAAGCTAACCAGCAGGGGTGCTGCTCGACTTGGGGCTGGGAGATTCCATCAACCCCATCAGAACATTAACTTCAAGTCGCCTTTCTTTCAGTTTCCAACTCACGAATAAGCATCACATTTTGTCAATTTTATTACAAAATGCTTTTTTAGGTTGTTTTATTTACAATGCTCATGAGGTTAAATGGACAATAAACTAGGTAGAAATCACTTTACAGAAAGAAGGAAAGCCACCGTCTGTTGAGAACCGTAGTTCAGTTTTATTCAGAGTAAAGGAAAAAAAAAGAAACTTCCGCTAATAGAAGTGACTTGAGCATAGGGCGTGTACTGGAACTACACAGGCAGCGAGGACATTATAACAACAAATGCGCATTCGCATCTGCATGTGTCTACTGTTCACCCAACATTAACAGTTCTGAACAGCAGTGCAGCCAGCACTGGAGCAGTCCTCACAGTGCCGGTGTGGGCACAGCACTTCGCTTCTCTTCGTGCCGCTGGCTCTCTTTGCACACCTGGGCTTCCTCCTCTTCAGTGTAGTCATCTTTGATACTGAAGGCTTTGTGAACCTGCCCAGCAACGTTCCACTCTATCATATTGGCTTGCACGTAACATCAAGCAAACCTTTGATGTCTAAGTAGTTTTCAGCCAGAGTAAGTTTGAAAAGTGTTCCTTGGTGAACTTTCAGGAACTCTTGGTCCCAAACAAGGACATCATCTGTCCGCTTTTCTTTGTTCTCAGTATCCTGTGAGGAGGAACGTTGTGTGGGTGACCACTGCGTGACCTTTTCAAGCACTGCTGCATTGACATTTGAGGAGCACTGTCATCATGTCCTTCATCATCCATTCCCAAATCCCCAACGTGGTCTTGATGACCACAGATTGTTTAGCAACTTTTACATTGGCTTCAAACGTCTTTTCATCCGAACTCTGCAACTTCATTGAAGGCATGGTTTTTGGTCTCAAGACCATGGGCCCGAGGCTGATGGGTGCAAAGAGGCATCCACACTCGGAGAAGAGAGAGTCAGATGACAAGGCCACTGTGGTCTATAACCAGACAAGACTACTAAAGGTAGCATGTGTGCATGTGTGTAGTATGTAAGACCTGGGAGAATGGGGGGAAGTCTAATGGAAGGCAGAGACGGGTCCCTGGACAGTGGTGGCAATGCGCGTGTGTGGTAAAGTTCTGACACTGTCATTGGGCACCTATCTGTTCTCTGTTAGGCTTCTGGTGAGCTCCTGGCCCTCTGGCTGACTGCCCTGTAGGCATCAGCATGTCTGTAGCTGATCCTGGTGGGAGGCAAGGTAACCCTGTGACTTTGTGTCTACTGTTCAGCCAATATTAACAGCTATAAACAGCAGTGCAGCCAGCACTGCTGCAGTCCTCACAGTGTTAGTGCAGCAGTGCCATTTTCATGCTCCTAGGTTCTGGGGTGCGAGTTCTAGTTGGGGAGCAGAGAGGGATCAGGGAGATTCTTGCCCATTTTTCTGAGGCAGTTTGGTAGTGGCCATCAGGGAGGCAGATGGTAGAATGGGACCACCAGGTTGCTGGCGTTGGAGCCTTGTCTCAGTGAGTCCAGGACCCTGTTTGTGAGACAATATGACATAGGCTCGAGGCTCCGAGTGCCTGGTCTTATTCCCAGCTTTCTCCTAATTTTCTGAGTGACCTGTAGGCGTTATCTTGTGTTATGAAGATGGGATATTATCTTTTGTCTTGATTCAAGTTACAACAAAGAATTACAGGGTTAAGGTAAGCTGTAATTGAAGGGGGAAGGCTTGAAGGGAGAAGTGAGGATTTGATAGAGTTTGGGGTCACTGGGTGTGGGGAAGAAGGCCAAATGCTGCAGTCAGTGAGGACAAAGCTCAGCTTCTGAGTGGAGATGGGAGAGGGAAAGAGCTGCATGTCGGAGGGCAGTGTAACATGTACCAGGCACATAGTGTGTGAGTACATGTTGTGCACATGTTATATTTGTACGTGTGTTTTATGGTATGGGGCTTTGTGTGTGATACATTCGTGTCATATTTGTAAATGTGTGCACGAGTTGTATGTATGTTTGATTTGCTTTAATTTTAGTTTTCCAGGGCCAGTCTCAGGAGAGGTGTCCCAAGCAGCAGGAATGTCCAGAGAACCTGCAGGGAGTGTCAGGAGTAGGGTCAAAGGAACATCAGGACAGCCTGCAATGGGTGTTGTGGAACACTATCCCCAGGCAAAGCGGTCATTATCATCTTTATCAGACCCTCTGTGATTATCTGCAAGGGGCCTCATGATTGGGCTTGTTGATGCTCACGTGTTTCAGAGGTGTTTGGGGATGGTGCTTAGACCCTTGATATAGCGAGTCAAGGCACTCCCTCCTGAGACCCATTTCCAGCTGCAGTTCTGCCCCAAGTGCACATGGTTTTGGGAGGTGTTTGAGAACATGGGTGGTGGAGAGTTAACTGATGGGCTGGGGAATCCATCTATGCAGCTACGAGAAAGTTGTCATCCATCTTGAGGTGGGGTTTTCGATAGCATAGATGTTTTGGGTCACCTACACTCTTTTACATAATTCTTCACCCATGCTTTTGAAAGGAACCCAACAAACTCATTGGCTCACCAAGTTAGACTTGGGTGGTGTATTTACTCTGATCTTGCTGAGATCAGAGTTTCCTGTCTGGGCTGAGTAGGGAACTTGCTCAGGGCTCCTTAGGAAAAGTCACACAGTGGCCTCCTTGGATGCAGCCCCTGAATGTCTTGCATGCTCCCTGGACTGTGGATCTTACCTGTTTGCATTCATGCTGTGTAGGTGTCCTGATATACTACAGTCTCCATCAGTCTCAAATGACATCCAGGGCTTAGGGGTTAGAGCAGAATGGGTTGTCACTTGAGGGGAGGTAGGCACCCAAAAAGACTTGGAAAAAGTTTCTTTTATAGGTCTATGTTCCCATCGTTTCTCACCGCCCCCCCCCCCCGAGTCTGCTTTTACTATTACCTCGGGGAAATGAACTACAGAACAGTAGTGATGCTAAAATAAGTATTGAGGGGCTGGAGAGATGGCTTGGCAGTTAAGAGCTCAAATTGCTCTTCCAGAGGACCAGAGTTCAGTTCCAGCACTCATGTCAGGAGGTTGAGAATACCTTGTAACTCTAGCTCCTGGGGGTCCAACTTCCTCTCCTGGTCCCCAAAGGCATCTACACTCTCCCCTCTTCCTGACAGAGACACATATATACATATAATTAAAAATACAAAATAAACCTTAAGGGGCTGGAGAGACGGCTCAGCGGTTAAGAGCACTGACTGCTCTTGCAGAGGACCCGGGTTCGAGTCCCAGAACCCACATGGTGGCTACGAACCATCCTTAACTCCAGCTCCAGGGGAATCTGAAGCCCTCTTCTGACCTCCACGGCATTGCACGACACGGGTGCACTCACATACACGCAGGCGATACACTCATACACATAAAATGAATATAATAAATAAAAAAATAAATCTTTATAAAAATCCGGGTGTGGTGGTGCATACCAATAATCCCAGCACTAAGGCGGGCAGATCTCTGTGAGTTCAAGACCAGCTTGGTACACATAGTTCCAGGCTAGCCAGGGCTACACAGTGAGACCGCCTAGCACTGAAGTCTGGGAAGCACTTGCCAAAGAGCAGAGTAAATACTAGTAGGAAGCAAAAGCTGGATCAGTGCATTACGGGACAGGTGAAGGGCAGAGGGAGGAGAGGAACTCGAAGGAGGAGGACATTTTCAGCAAGGTCTGTGTTAGAGGAACAGCTGGCTATTGATTTAAGGACCAAGCTTTACAGAAGAGCTCACGGGTTTCTGGGTGAAGGTTTTGATAGCATGTACTCATCCCAAGGACTGTATAAATGAAGCAGGAGTGAGGCAGTCAGGTTGAGGGGATGACAGGGTTTGGCATGGGTTTGGGGGTGAGGCATAGAGAATGTGGATGGTCAGAGAGAGAGAGAGAGAAAGAGAGAGAGAGGCAAAGAAAGAGAGGAAGAAGGAAGAGACCAATAGGGAGGCAGAGATATTTGAAAGAGGAGACAGAAAAGCGAGAGATCAAAACAGAGTTAGAAGGCCGAGAGAGAGAGAGAGAGAGAGAGAGAGAGAGAGAGAGAGAGAGAGCTTGACATCCAACTTCAGCACAGTGATCACGGTGTTAGCCAGTGGACAGGGAATTAAAAATGGGAGATGTTGAGAAAGGCAAAAAGATTTTTGTTCAGAAGTGTGCCCAGTGCCACATGACGGAAAGGGAGGCAAACACAAGACTGGACCAAATATCCATGGTCTGCTTGGGCAGAAGACAGCCTGCTAGATTCTTTTACACAGATGCCAACAAAGGCATCATCTGGGGAGGGGACATATTGTTGGAGGATTTGGAGAATCCCAAAAAGTACATCCCTGGAACAAAACACGGTCTTCGTGGGGATTAAGAAGGGAGAAGGGCAGAGCTAATAGCTCACCTTAAAATGACTGCTAATGAGTAATAGCCAATGCCTTATTTATTGTGAAACAAATGTCTCATGGCTTTTAATGTGTGCTATAATTTAATTTATACACCAGAATTCAGATCATGAATGGCTAGCAGAATATTTTTGTTGGATAGTCCTGATTTAAGTAAAATTGGCTTGTAAAGTGAGTATCTTTTTTTAAAGAAAATTATTCCAGTTCCATAAATATCACTGCTTTCTCTTTTTCCCCTTATGAAGAGATGATTTGACTTAATTAGTAATGTTCAACTTTTCACAAAGATGGGGAATGCCTCCTCAAAACCTATTGAAGATTAGTTTTCTTTCCTTTTTGTCTTTTTGAGACAGGGTCTCCCTGTAGCCACAGCTGGCCTGGAACTCACTATGTAGACCAGGCTGGCCTTGAACTCACAGAGATCTGCCTGCCTCTGCCTCCCAAGTGTTGGCATTAAAGGTGTGTGCCACCATACCTGCCTTGAAGATTACTTTTATTTATTTAGGTTTATATAACTGGCTACATGCATATGCTTAAACACTGGGGGGAAATTCTCACTGTTTTAGAACCAAGCAAAATATTCACCTGTGTTGGAATTTGTCTTCATTGGCCTGTTACAGACAGTGGTTAAAGAAAAGGAAACAACTGTCTATATTGTTCTTGCCTCTACCAATTTATTTAAATTCCCTATATCAAAGATGTTGCCTTTTAATACTGAAAGGCATTTTAGTGTGGTTTATGTATAATAGTAAATGAAGACTACTTAGCACTTCTTAAAACAGACAATAAAATATCTTGTCTTCTTAAAAAAGACAAGAATATGCTGAGAACTCCTTCCCTTTTCAAGGCTGGGGTTTTAGAAGATTGGATTATTCTGGTTGCTGCAGCCTGTGAATTAGAATAGAAATAGAATTGTCTTGGTGCTGACTGAAGGCAGTAGGCTTTACCTGGCTGGGGAGAGAAGCTGGGGCTGGGGAGGGATGAACCTTTTGAAGGACTCTGTGTTTTTATGTCCAGGAGGGACTGGCTTAAAGTTTCTGGAAGATACTACCCCACTTCAATGACAGAAAAGTATAATGTACAAGGAAGGTCATGAAATCATTCTTTCCTGGCAGAAACTGGTTTCTGCTTCCCTTAGTGTTGGTAAGAGACAACAGGTGACACAGGGAACACCTGTGGTATAAGCTGCCTCTGTGTCTGTGCCGACTGCACCTGCCTGAGTGATCTGGAATGTAGTGGCAATTTAGCAGGCCTCCTTCAGATCCAGGACAGGCAGATGCGTTAGAAGAGCTTAACTCATCTGATAATGTTGGAAACCAGAAAGTGGTTTGCTCCCCAGTGCTGTCTGTGATGCCCCTCATCCCTGCTTATTTCCTTGTGAGCCACAGCAGCTGCCCATGGAGCAAATATGCTAACAGTCAGTCTTCCCCATGAATATTCATGATCTTCTTTCCCTTTTATTGTTCTCTAATGATTTCTCAGTTTTTTTTCTCTCCTTTAACTATTACCTACTTTAAATTCCATTTTAAACAATCAGATTTATTTCTTTTTTGCCCCAGTTGGGCTCTCACTGAGATGGAATTGTGCAAAAATAAAATCAATATAATATGTCAAGAGATAATCATTACCATGATAGATATAGGAAATAGAGAACAGTAAGGAAAGATCTTGTTGATGAAGTGACATGTGACTGCAGAAAGTGGGGAATGAGGGTGGTGGGTCTCGATGGAGGAGGTGCAGGGCAGAAGCTTCAGGGTAGAGCATCTTGGCCCATCTGGCCCTGGCAAGAAAACCCTCTGGCTGGCAGCCGGGTATGGTGGTGCATGCCTTTAATCCTATCACTCAAGAGGCAGAGGCAGGAGGATCTCTGTGAGAACAAGACCATTCTGGTCCACACAGCGAGTTCCAGGTCAGCGGTGGCTACAGGGAGATCCTGTCTCAAACAACAACAAGAGCAACAAAAAGAAAATCCTGCGGCCACAGGGAGGTGGGCAAGAGGGCTAGCAGTGGAATGTGTTTAGAAGAGTAGCACAGGGTAGACCATGCAGAGCCTAGGAACTGTGGTGGGGATTTTGGATTTTACTGCAAGTGAGAAGGATTTTGAGTAGAGAAGTGACACGATCTGATTCACATTTAAAAAAGACTATTTTTGCTGCTATGTGGAGAACAGACAGATCAGTTTGTTGGTGAAACTTGCCACACATAACGGAAAATCCAAGCTTTGTTTCCTATTGAAATACCCAGAGCCATGCATTTTAGAACCTGTGAGGTGACTGCTGGGAGTCATCAAGAGTCAGGCTTTGGTGGCTTTGCTTCCCCATCCTGAGCACCTGTCATCCTTCATGGTTGCTTCATGATACATAATGAAGGCTGAAACTGCAGCCACTGAGACCATTCTGAAGTGGCAGAATGGCCAAGGAGGAAGCCTGTTACCTGTCAATAAGTCTTCCCAGTGTTTTACACAGCAGTTCTGATTCCATTCCATGAACCACAATTGAGCTTCATGTTACACCTAGCTGCAAGAGAATCCAGGCAATGCAGCTTATCTGTTGTATACATCTAGGTTTTTATCACTGAGAGAGAAAAGGAGGATGTATATTGGGTGGCAATTACTATCCTCTATTGTACAGTTGAGCTGCAATCTAGGGGCTAGGTAACATTGGCATGTACCAGCGTGTATCAAATGGTGGTGCAATAAATGGCTGTAGGTGGTCAAATACTAGAGTTTTCAGGTAAATCTGACCAAATTTGCTGGGGGACAGAATTTGTGTGTGTGTGTGTGTGTGTGTGTGTGTGTGTGTGTGAGAGAGAGAGAGAGAGAGAGAGAGAGAGGGAGAGAGAGAGAGAGAACGTAAAGAGAGAAGGGTTAGTCACAGAGAGAGTTTAAGGGAGAAGCTTGTGGAGAGCCAAGCGTGATCTAGCTGGTGAAGGACTGCTGTCTTGCTGAGGTAGGTTTGGTATCCTGGGGGAGCTCTCAAGCAGGCAGTTTGAAACATAAAGCTGCTGTTCAGAGACTATTTTTGGAATGATATTTGAAGTCAAGAGATTAGATGAGATCCCTCTGGGCATGAATGCAGAGGGAGAAGAGGATGATGGCAGGAAGATGGGAGGACCTTAGCAAAGGAGATTGGGTGGTAAGGCATAGGGAGGTTCCAAGAGTGCTGACATGAGGTGTCTTAGATCCTGGAGGATACAGTTTGTTTTTTTTGTTTTTTTTTTTGACAAGGTTGGAGTTACCCCAGCCATTTTGACAGGAGTGTGTGATGAGCCAAAACCTGCTTGGAGTGTGTTCAATAAAGAATGGTAAACAGAACAATAGACTAGATACTCTAAAACTTTCTTCTGTTACTAAACAAACCGAGTCTGAATTGAATATAGCTTAGATTGTATTATTGGGCTTGCAAGAAGTAGGTGGAAGTCATCAAACAGACCATGAGCTAAGACTAGAGTGTTGAGCAGAAAAGCCAGGGAACTCAGGGAAACTTGAAGGCTCACAGTCTCAGAATCAATCACATCTGCCCAAATATTCTCCCAAGATGCTCCTCTGTCCCTTCAGTGCCATAACTTTAGTAAAAGAGACCTGGAGTGTTGAACCTGTGATTGGTGTTGGATTAGACATTGGTCCTGGTCCTCAGTCACATCTTCCTGGTGACTTTGGGACATGGGAAACTCTTTCAAAGCACTTGTTTTCCTCATATAGTCCCTATTACAGATTTATTATCCTCACCTCCCTCCTAACTACACACTCTAGGACTGTAAGAAACAAGATAACTGTAATTTTTTTTTCTTAAAACACCATTGTCATGGCAACCAAGTGCCAGGGGCTCTCCATTTCCTGACGCTGTCCCTGGCCTCCATCTGCACTTCCTCCCATGTTACCACTAGTAATAACTGAAGTAACAGGATGCAGCAAGTTCAAAACTTGGATTACTAGAGTTTTAGCTTCCCAAGGAAAGGAAGGTGATCCTGCCTTCTGTTGAGAAAACTACCAGTCCTGAATGAGCTTGTCAGGCTTAATGCATAACACCTCATGAGAGTAATAAGTAGTGTCAGAGACGTGTCTAGGACAACACAGGATTTTCCTGATGTGGTATTAGGATGGGTAACACAGTCTTTACTGGACAAACTCTCCCCTTCTTCCTAGCCCCTCTTCAGAGCACGGAGTCTTTAAGAGCTGAAAACCTATGAGTAACACAGGGCGCTGCTGACCTGGTGTTGATTTTTCTAGTAGCACATAAATCATCAAAATAGATGTAGGAATATTTATAAAAATGAACAAATGAGTCACAGTAGGAGAACTTTGAAAGATGACTAAAGCATAAAATTAAGAAGGCCCTGGGAGCAGCTGAGCTTAGAGCAAAATTGCAGCTAAGGTTTAAAGTGATGTTTCACAAAGCGTCTATAGTGAAGAATCAGTTTCCAAAGTTTTTGGTATGCCACAGACCAGTATCTGTGTTGGCATTATTTTACCATAATGAAAAAAGGTGTAAAATAAAGAACTAATGTTACTCTGTCAAATTGCTGTAGAAGTTTCTGTATAATCTCAATTCCCGTTTGCAGTAGGCAGAATTATGTTCCCCTCAGGCAGACCACATTCTAATGTTCAGAATGTGAATGTGTTTCCTTATATGGTGAAGGGGCTTGGCAGAGGTGATGAAGGATCGTGAGACAGAAAGGTCATCTTGGAATGCTCATGTATGCCCAGTGTCATCACATGGGTTCTTCAAGTGAAGGAGCTGGTAGGAGGGAGGGAAGCTGAGGTCAGAGTGAGGTGAGCCAAGGAGAGTCCCACTCTAGAACGAGAAGAATGCAGGGCGTGGTTCTCCTGTGGAGCCTGCAGAACAGCCCTAATGACACCCTGAGTTTTGGCTTAGTTTTGACCTCCAAAACTGAATTGTTTATGCCACTAACTTTGTGGCAATTTGTCATAGTATTAGTATGCTAATGCATTTTTCAGCTGGCGCTAGTTTGAGGACCGTATTTTAAGTAGCATTGCTTTAAAGAGCTGGTAACTTGATGTTTTGAATTATTCAAGGCTACGGCCAAAAACAGATGACAGACTCTCCAGTTAACTTTATGAGGCTTGGATCGACTAATACCCAAATGATAAAGGAAACATAAAAAGAATTGTAAAAACTTATTAACATAGAGGCAAAAATAGCTAAACAAAATGTATTATCAAATGAAAGGCAATGTGCTAAGGAAGTCTGCACTGAACAAATAGGCTATAGTGAAAAATGTCACGTCTCTTCAGAGAAAGCATTGTGAAGAAATAATACAACGTATCTGACCAACAAACGAAAGGAGAAGGATCATATTAATAGTTTATTTTAACTTAATAGAGTCTCGAAAGGCCATTATTTTATCCATGAAGCATTCTTAATTAAAGTCTAGGAAAAAAGAAGGTGGGAAACCACATAAAATTTCAGAGACTAAGTGCTAAAACTTAGTAACCAACATTGTACAAATGGCAAAATAGGAAAATAATTGCTATCAAAGTCAGGAAAATGTGGGTTACTCAGCAGCTCAACTATTATTCACTATTGTTTTGAAAGTTTCGTTTAATACACTAAACCAGGAAAAGGAAGTAATCTAAATTAACGAGGTAGAGAAAATTTGTTTTCATTTGCAAATGATAAGCTGATTAAATAATAATGGCACATTCTAGAAAATCCAGAAGAGTTTGCTAACCAAAACCTATGAAAGATCTGTAAAGGAACTTGAGACTATAGTTGGATATAAGGTAAATGCAAGAGAAAAATCATAGATTCTGTCTAACCTGGAAAAAACCCAGTTAGAAGTATAAATGAAAAAATACATTCTCTCTCCAAAATGATGAGCTATGAAAGCTGACTGTACATTTTACAAAAAGAAAATGAGAGACAGAGATTAGTGTCCCAGATGTGAACTCATTTAACTGCCCCCATTGTTCATTTACCCAGTAAGCTTTCTGAGCACCTGCACTGGAGAAACCCATTTCAGGGCACTGAGGCCTAAAGGCACTGGGAATTCAGGAAAGAGTGTGTGAAGACCAGAGCCTTCCAGAGTTTCTCGAGTGACTTTGGCACAAGCATAGGCAGCAGATCCTCGGTGGAACTGAGGAGAGGCCACACGGCAGGGCAGCTCTAGTTGGACTCAGTGTGGAAATAATTACTTAATAAATGCTACAAGAATAGCCGGGTGTTCTACGTGCTGAGGGTAGCTTCTTCCCTCAGTTTCTGCATACATTCCAGATGGTCTAAAAAGCTAAAAACAAAAACCAAAAAGTTAGGTGGACAGTTAGGAGAGTATGAAAATAACTTGGAGGTGGAAAAATTTCTGAAAGAAAAAGAAAAACAACCGAACTGAAAAAGGAGAAGAAAACGTCCCGGTGGCTCAGACTCAGCCGTTCTTGTAAACCTTACGGCAGGGGAGAAACCGGGACCTGTGTTTGTGTTACGTGTACGATATTCAGCAGATTATACTCGTTTCTTTATTTTTCAGTTTTCCGTGTGTGTTATGTGATGTATATGTGTGTATGTATGTTTTTGGCATGTGTGGGGGTGTATGTGTGTGCGCGCAGGTGGAGGCCCAAAACTGATGCTGGGAACCATCATTGATTGCTCTTCTGTCTTTGCCTTCTGAGGCTTCAATCAGACGCGGGCTGCCACCCCGCCGCCCCCCGCATTTACATGGGTTCTGGGGATCTGAACTCAGGTCCTCAGGCTTGTGGGGCAAGCACTTTGACCACTGAGCCATCTCCCTGGCCCTAAGCTGTTGTTAATACAGATAATATTTATAAAGTGAGAAGAAACAACAAATCATAACAACCATAAAATAGGTGCCAATTTCAAAAGGAGAAACCTGCCTAAGAGAAATACATATTGCCAACAAAATGATAGAAATCTTCTCTTTGTTTAAGGCATTAATTGAAAAATCTTTCATAAAAATCCATCTTGTTGTCAAAGTGAGAAGATGGATGCACTTGACACTGAACACCTTGACACTGAACACCTTGACACTGAACACCTTGACACTGAACACCTTGACACTGAACACCTTGACACTGAACACCCGAGGATACAGGCACTCATGTCCTGCCACTGGGAATATGACTGGCCGCCATCTTTTGGGAAAATATTCTGACAATATCTATTAAAAATAAAAATAAAGAAACTGAAAAAAGATAAAGGAACTGTCTGCCTTAGTCTTCCCAGTCATGGGCTGTGTTCTGCGACAGGAGCGTCTCTGCGTAAGGAACTTCAGACAGGGATGCTCAGCACAGGCTCATTAAAACAGAAACCCGCCATGTACACGTTCAGTTGACAGATGGAAAACAAAACTAAAAGCCTAGTAATAAAATCCTGTGTCTGCGAGTAGAGAGATGTTTGTACAGATCACAACACAACCCTAACATTGGGCATTACTCTGTGGATCAGGTCCTTTCAATTCAACCCGAAGGATGCTTCACCAAGTCACTAAGCGAGAAAACAAATTGTAAGATTTTTTTTTTTATGTGAAAGAAACAAAAACATAAATTATTTACATGATGTTAGAGCAATGTGACTTTCACATGTTACATTGGGGCTGGGATTGCAGAATGTGGGAGAGTAAGGGATTATGGCACCCCATGTCCACAGTGCGTAAAGCGTTAGCAAATACATAAGCATTAGAAAGCATCATAAAAACAGTATCATCCAAAAAGGCCCAGAAGAATAGAAGACTTAAGTGTAGAAAGGTAAAATAAATACTTCAAAATTTATTTACTACCTTCAGAAAATGTTGAGGGGCTCTGTCATTCATAAAGCTAGGGCTAACCATATGCAAAGGTTGTTAAAAAAATAAAATAATTGCTTATTAAAAAGAAGTTCTGAATAACTAGAAGATATGATTGTACAATTTGCAAATTAATGTATTCTCCTATAACATAGACCCAAAACACAAGATATGGAAGTTATGAGAGTAAAGATAAGAGACAGGAGGCTGGGTGTGGCAGTGCAGGCCTGTAATACCAGCACTCAGGAGGCAGAGACAGGAGGTTCTGTAGTCCCAGGCCAGTATGGGCTACATATGGCAGGATAGAAAAACAGAGCTATCTGAGTCCTGGACCTAGTCTTCATGCCTCTTGAAAAGAACACTTGAGATAGGATCTTCATATGTAAGAGGATGGGAAGGAAGAAGAGGAAAATTTCAGGAGTGAAGATGAGCTTAATATTTTTGATCAAATGTCTACTGAGGATAGGAGAGAACAGTTAGCTGAAAAGTCTAGATTTTGAATTTCAGGCTAAAGAAATAAATTCAAGTTTCCAGGAAGCAATACATGTAAAGCAAAGTCAGTTGGAATAATATAAGACTTATTTGCAAGATCAAAGGCTGATGGACAAGAGAGCTTGGGCTACTTGGTGATGAGGAAACTGAATTAAGAAGTTGAATTTCTATAATTACAAAAATGCTATGTAAAAATTAGGCAAGAATTAGGCTCAGAAAAATGTGCCATTTCTGAAAAAATTCTCTTAAAAAGTCAAGAAAGAAAATTAATTAGATTATAATGATCAACGATAGTGGGTAAACAAGGATACTGTTAACACTCATTACAACACTGCATTTTATGTAACTTTTAGAAATTGATTCCTATAATAAAAGAGTATATAGCAAGAACTGATCATAATTTGGAAGCAAAAGTTCACTAATATTTTGGCACATGATTGGGAAAGACATTAAAAAAGATACATTTCTTATTTTGAGGGGAGATCATAATATTGTTGGTATTTATAGAGAAATACTTCTTTAAGTGGTGCTAGTAAAAAGTCAAATGTGGAGGCTGGAGAGATGCCTTGGTGTTAAAGAGGGCTTTCTGTGTAGGCACGAGGACCTGAGTTCAGACTCCAGCACCCAGGTAAAAAGCCATGTGTGGTTGCACTATGGCCCCATAACCCCAGCCCTCTGGGGCGTGGAGGATCGCTTATTGGCAGGCAACCTAGATCCAGGTTCAGTGAGACACCCCAGCTCAAGGGACTGAGGCAGAGGTTGATAGAGAGGACCCAATGTCTGCTCTGGCCTTCGCCCAAAAGAGTATACCCACATACATGCACCACACGGACACACTCTAGGGGCTGAGGAGTGTGGTTCAGGGGTAGAGCCCTTGCCTAGCATGCTTAAGGCCCCGAGCTTAATCCCCAGGACTAACAGCAAAAAACAAACAAAACCCCCAAAACATGGAACACAGAAACAAAAGTATAAAATTCCACCCATCTTGGAAGGTAAGGGAGAAAAGTAAAAAAAGACCCCCGCAAATCATAGTAGATGGCAGAGTCACACAAAGCCAAGTTCAGAAGCATGCTTTGGTCAGAAATCCTGAAAATAAATAGGCATGGCAAGGTTGGAGAATAAATGGACAGAAAAAATGAATTTATGTGAGGTAAATGCCAACCCAAAGAAAAGCAGGTTAGCCAAGAAATGTCAGATAGAATAAGGGCCAAGATCTTCAAGTGGGACAAAGAACACTATTTTATACAGGAAAAAAAGGTACAGTTTACCAGGAAACTGGAAGTCATGAACTTTTACGTATCAAAAGTGCTTTGCACAGAGTCAAATAAAACAAAAGCTGTTGAAAATATAAGGGAAAAAGTAACCATAGTGGGGACATTTTAAAATAACTCTCTTTGAAAATACCAAACCAAACAAACAGAAACAACAGGGAAGATTCGAATGGTACACTGAAGAACGTCAGCTGGGGTTACACACAAGGAACAAAGGATGCACATTATTTTCAGTTCTCAGGGGGCATAGAAAATGGGACACAGATCAATTCTAGGCACCAAAGAAAATCTCAATAGATCCCGAAGGCTGAAAATGTACAGGTCACGTTTTCCATGCAATATAAAAATAAAATAAAAAATTGTCATTGAAATTTTAGAACCTCTTGGAAACACAAGATGCTTTCTTAGTGTGCCTTTGCGAAAGGGACAAGGGAGCCCTCAGCTGCCGGATGTTTGGGAACTGACAGAACCACTCACATCTTGGGATCACAGAGCATTCTGCATTTGCAGTGATATTTTTATTGTGAAATGAGATTATCAAAAATAAATGAACAAAATATTTAGCTTCAGAAACTACAATATCAAGTTGAATAAGCCAGGAAAAAGCGGGAGACCATCAGCAGACATAAAAACAGAAATCATTTGAATAGAAAAGAGCAAATTGAGCGAAGAGCCCTCTGAGCCCTGGGCAGCCCTGCCGGGCGTGGACAACGCCCTGTGTTGCAGTTTCTGAACTGGATGGTTCCCTCTGCTCGCAGACGCCTGTCCTCTGGCTCACCCTCTTCATCTGCTCACCTCCCAGTTACTCTCCACCTTCACGTCAGATTCTGATCCAGGATCACCCATCCCATGTCCTGCCAGCATCCTGGATGTCTTTGGCTTTCTACTTTCCAATAACTTTCATCTCAACTGCTCTGGCAGCACATAGGTGTCATTCATTTCCCAAGTTTGTTCCATTTATGAAATTCTCAGTTCAAATAGCCCCCCTCTTGACACTCCCCTTCCTGACTTTGACATAGCTCTTTCCTTTATACCTTGCTGTCACTGTCAGTGTCTTGCCTGTCTTTACATCCTTCCTTTTCTAAATTACATTTCTGACAATCACAAAACTCACAGAGTGTAGAAGTTCTGTCTTGTTTCTGCAAAGTGACCAACTGGTTCTCACTATTGTCACTCTTTCCCTTATTGCAAATTCAGTTCTTAAGTTCAAAGGAATCATCAGGGCCCTGAGGTGTCTTCCAGTTTGGGGAATGAGGGAGGCTCTGGAAATCTGGGAGGGTTTTGTGGAGGAAGAGGCTTGAGGACTGGCTGTTGAGCTGGGAAAGAGGAGGTGGGAAGGGATGGGCCCCTTGGAGCTCTGGGAAGTGAGAGGAAACGCAGGCTTAAGAAGGGGCCCAGACACGTGAGCATCCACTAGAATGGATGGAAGAAGTTGGTACTAGGCACAGAAACTAGATGACGTAACCTTTCTAGCCTCTTTCATGATTCCAAGAGCTGCATCTGGCAAATGAATCCAGAAATCCTGCCCTTTCCTCATACCTGGGACCTCATGTCCTCTAACCTCCAGGTAGCATCTCACCTCCCTCTAATTCTAAAGAAGTGATGAACAGGGAAAGGAGCAGGAGCTCCATCACAGGTACTGGTCAACTGTCCCATCTAAATCCCCTCAGGCAGGAAGAGATCAGCCTCTTCCTCTTGGCTGCTTGGGAGATTCTGAGATCCTACAAAGGACAGGGGAAGAAGCTCTCCTTGAAGCTCCTGCTGGTCACCTGAATTGAGACACCCTGTGCTTGAGAACACCTTCACCGTGGGAGGGAGCATCTAGGAGACGCACGCTCATGGGACACAGTCATTGGCCACTCACACTCGTGTTCACGGCCTTCCCTATTCTGTTGCAAAGTCCTTTTCATTCTTCTCCCTTCTGTCCTCTGCTCATTCAAGACTCTGTTGCTGGACATCTCAAGGGCGTTCCATCTCTAGGCCTTTGCAGACTCCACCCCCTCTACCTACAATATCACCTCTTCCTTATGCTTTTGGGAAAATATGGCCAACTATTAAGGCAGCAACTGGGCTGTGGAATTAGCTGCTCTGTGTGTGTGTGTGTGTGTGTGTGTGTGTGCGTGCGTGTATGTGTGTGTGTGTGTGTGTGCTGACCTGTATTGTAGACACTGTGCTCCCGGATGGCAGGAATTTTTGTACAGTATATAATTTTGGCATATAGTAAGTGCTCAATAATTCATAAAATGTAAACAATTCTTGTTCATTTATTTCCTGAAGATTCTAGAAATACAAGGATATAGAGAGGAATCTCAGGAGGTAGGGAGGTGGAGAGCAGAAGAGCCCTGCTGTGGGTGATAGGGAGAAAGATGTGTGTTTTTGTTCCATTTCTGTGTCTGTGATAAAATAACCTAACATAAAGCAACTTAGAAGAGAAAAGGTTTATTTTAGCCCACAATTCCAGGTTACGTCTGTGGTAGCAGGGAAGTCAGAGCAGCAGGAGCATGAAGCAGCCAGTCACATACCCACAGCCAAGAGCAGAGAAACGAATGCTTGCCGGTGCTTGCCTATGCGTGGCTAGCTTTCTTCACTCATAAGCAGCCCATGACATGGTGCAGCCCACAGTCAAGGTGGGTCTTTTTATTTCAGTTAACTCTTTAGAGTTGCTTGTATATGTTTAGGGCAGAAATTGAGATAAGAGAGAGAGAGAGAGAGAGAGAGAGAGAGAGAGAGAGAGAGAGAAGAGAGAAGAGAGGAGAGAGAAAGAGAGAGGAGAGAGGAGAGAGAGGAGAGAGAGAAGAAAGAGAAGAGAGAGAGAGAGAGAGAGAGAGAGAGAGAGAGAGAGAGAAACAAGGGAAGGCCTTGATTTGAAGTACTCATCTTTTCTTCAGGCCAGTTCCAGCTGGGAGTGATGTGTCATGCTGTGATAGGAAGAAAAATGCAGGAAAGAAGGGGAGATTATCTAGGATTACCTGCATAATTAAAATTATGAGAGTCCTCAGAAATGAAAGAGGGAGGCAGGGGGAGGTCAAGTCCAAGAAGGAGCTGTGACTGGACGCTGGAGTTGTTTGCTGACCTTTGAAGGTGGAAAGCAGGCCATAGGGAAGGCTTCTTAACTTTTTCCATTTGAAGACTCTTTTTGCCTGAAAAATTTGTGTGCAACTTCTGATATACAGGTAAACAAAATAGATACAGAAATCGAATGTTTTCTGATAATAAATCATAAAGAAATTTATGTTAAAATAATTCTTTGGTTTATATAAAAATTTACTGTTTGCTAAGGATGAAAACAAATTTCTTTTTCTTTTTTTTTTTTTTTTTTTTTTTTTTTTTTTTTTTGGTTTTTTTTAAGACAGAGTCTCCCTGTAGCCCCAGATGACCTGGAACTCACTATGTAGACCAGGCTGGCCTTGAACTTACAGAGATCTGCCTGCCTCTGCCTCCCCAGTGCTAGGATTAAAGGTGTGGGCCACCACTCAAAAAACAAATTTCTTTATCGGTGAGATGGCTACATCTGTTTATTCTTTCATAGAGTTGAGTGTTGACTATCTGATGCTACAGGTTGCAGACTGTCTTCAGTGTTTTCAGAGCTGATCAGTGCTTTGACTTTATAATTGCCAATGCTGAGAACATGTCTTTGCATAAATACGTAGCATGAAACAGTAGGGCACGCCCTGGGCTATTTCAGAAATTATCAGATATTCTGTCTTAATTCCTAGCCAAAATTCATTTAATAATTAAAAAACAAAACTAAAGTTTTAAATCTGTGTTGGTTGGAAACTAGGCAAATTCTTCTTGGACATTTTTTTTTATTTCAGTTGAGTATGGTTTACAAGCCCAACATAGTTATTTAGAATCAAAACCTGAAGGGATGAAATGTTCCTGGAACTGTCTCCAGGCACTTCATATGATCCACTCTTACAATTACATCTGGGAAGCTGATTTTTCAGTTAGAAGCTCATCTGTAGACGCACATTTCTAAGGAACCATTTTCTACCTTCTTCCATGTGTTAACTTCTTTTCAGTGAAAAACTTTCAATTTTATCTAAAATAAATTTCTTCCTTGAAATGACATGGTTCAAAATAACTGACAAATGAAACGGCTTTGAAAGCTATAAGTATTATGAAAAATTAACAAAATGAGACTTCTGCACAGGTAAAACTATAACAACTTTGTCTTTCAGTACTCTGTTTAGACTTTGTGCTCTTGAGATCCTATTTGCTTTTTTGGTAATCTTTTTTTCCAATGTATATTTTTTATTGAATTTTTGTGCATTTCATACAAAACATTTTAATCATCTTTATACCCCTCTCCCACCCGCCCCCCCTTATAGCCCTCCCACTGGATTTCATGCATTTTGTCATGTTAAGGCCTATCGAGTCAAGTTAGTGCACCCTCAGTGCAAGTCCATCCACTGGGCTCTAGTCAGCCTCTCTAGAGTCTCTCCCTTAAAGAAGATGAACTCTCCGTCACCGAACAGTAATCAGCTGCCAGTAATTCCTCAGCTAAGGTTGGGGCCTGCTGGCCATTTTCCCTCTTGTATGCTGGTTTTTTGTCTGATTAGGCTTGCATGCGTCTTGTGCATGCTGACACTATTGCTGTAAGTTCATGTGAGCAAGTTCCAAGAGGCTTGAAAGACTGTTTCCTTGGTAACCTTTTGTAATCAGAGTCCAGGTCCCTTCAAAGGTTTGAAGACAAACATCTGTAAAGGGCACCGCTTTTACTGAAGGTCAGGATTTGCCACACTGCTGAGCCACAGGATCCGATGCTGGCCACTGGTTTTGACTGTAAATACCTCTGGAGGGATCAGCAGTGATATGACCTGGTCGCTGCTAACTGCTTTTATGTTTGCTCTGGAATTGTCCATAAAGACACCAACACAAACTGCGTACAGTAGGGCATGTCTTTAATCCTACCCCTCGGGGGGCAGATGCAGCTAGATCTCTGTGAGATGGAGGACAGCCTGGTCTACGTAGCCAGTTCCAGGCCAGCTGAGGCTACAGGGAGATGCTGTTGCAAAGAACAAACAAATGACAAAAGACATCAACACAATCTTTCTACCATAAACCTTCACTTGTGAAAAATTCGACTATATGTTGTGTGTCCTTCCAGAGAGTGAGAAAGCATCATTCCTTTGTATGTCGCCTTCATACAGAGTGCGGGTGCCATGCTGTAGTATCAGCTGTTCCATCTAACTGACCCGTAGGAAGAAGCTGCTCTAACTGGTCATCCACTTCACAAATCATTTTGGAAATAACATCACTTGATAAAATGCTTAACAAATTTCTCCCACATACTTTTGCTGAGAACTGTTGCCACGACATCTTAACAATAGCAGGCATCATGACATCTTATATCATGTGGTCAAGTAAATACTTTTTGTCAGCAGTGACAAAGTTCCCCAAAGCATTCTTTTTACTTGAAAAACTTAAAAGTCATTCAAAATATTCTCTTGGATTATTATGGTATGCTGCATTCTTGGTGTTAAGATATTTTAGTATGGCTGATTGTATGATCCCTGCTGCCAAAATTTCATCCCAAATTAACCAAAGAGGGTTTTCCGTACCATCATGATGATTAGAAGTAAATCCATATGGCAAAGAATGATCCAACACATGCTTTTTCTTGTCAGTTTGGATGTATTGACTCTGATGCGCTATCATCAGTACTTTTACCTCCTCTGTCTAAATTTAGTTGCTTAGCCATAACCAAAAAAATTTTTGATCTAAAATATAAATGTTGTTAATAAATTATGAAATAAGTGCCAGCTTTAATTTATGAAATTGTATTTGTGCCTAATTTAAAAATTGATCTCGGGGCTGGAGAGGTGACTCATCGGTTAAGAGCACTGATTGCTCTCGCAGAGGATCCGGGTTCGATTCCCAGCACCCACATGGTGGCTACGAACCATCCTTAACTCCAGTTCCAGGGAAATTCAAAGCCCTCTTCTGACCTCCGAGGCATTGCATAACATGGGTGCACTCACATGCCTGCAGGCAATTCACTCGTACACTTAAAATAAAAATAAAATATTAAAAAATGATCTCACACTTCATGTACATATGGCTGAGATAGTCAAGAGCATTTTGTCTTCACTTGCTGCAATTGGAAACGTCTGTAAAAGAAGATAGCAGCAATTTCTGAAACCAAACATTCTAACACAACACCATCCAAAGATACACGGATTTGATACTGACATGCCAGAGAATGGAGGGAGGGAGGAGCACAGCTTTGTTTTCTGGAACCAAGCCGTTATGTTTCTATAAGAACAGAAAACATTGTGTGTACGGTAGGAATGCTGCAGTTCATAACATGCAGTTGTCTCCAATCTGAGTTGAGGTGTTTCAGGCAGCATTTGTTGATGTTGAGTGACATGAAGGAAGGTCCCGATGAAGTTGCTTGATGTGACTCCTGTGAGGGCTTCCAGAAACACCTCAGTTCTACCATGCATTCGAATTTGAATTAAATTTAGTTACTGTGCGTTCAGAACCCTTTTATCTTTGCCAAATTTTCCACAACCCCCACATTCAATTATGTTATCCCACATGGGGTCAGGGCCTGACGTTTAAAAAGCTTTGAGCTGTGGCTGGAGAGGTGGCTCAGCAATTAAGGGAACTTGCTCCCCATGACTCTGGTTCAGTTCCCAGCTCACAACCACTCTAACTCCAGTTCCAGGGCATCCAACATCCTCCCCTGGACTCTGTGGACACTGGACACTGCATGCATGTGGTACGCATATAGACAAGCAGGTACACAGACACATCCATGTAAAAGAAGAAAGAAGTTTTGAGCTAAGGAACACGGGCAGCTTCTAGAAGGAAAACTCATGGAAATGGCTTCTCCCCAAGGCATCTCTGACTGGCATCTGTAGCCCTGAGAGCTAACGTTTTGCTCAGTGGAGTGATTTCCAGACCTGTAGGATGTATGTTGTTTTAAATAAATGTAGCAATTTGTTACAGCAGTCATAAGAAATACACACAGATCTCTTTGGCAGGCTGCCTTGCCCAGCTGCCTCTCCTCCAGGGAGTTCCCCTTTAGGGAAAACCTTAAGCATTTCTTTGAGCTAATGTAGGAGGACAATTCTGTCAGTTTCCATAGACACGTGGGGTGGGTAATGGTGAGGCTGGTACCGGGGTGGGAGTGGGTCGTGTCTGCAGGCTGAGGATCCACACACAGGGGCAGAGGATTGTCATGTATTGAATTCCTTTCCCTGTGCATTTCTTTGTGGTTTGCAGCCACTGAATGACCGTCTGAACTTCAAATTCTACATCTGTAGCCAACAGTTACATATGGCTTCTGTCAGTCTCCTCAGTCCTACCTCCACCCCCTTCTCTTTCGACAAACCAACACCCCCAGGGCCCGAGAGACAGCCTTCCTTCTGAGCGGCGTGCCCTCTTCATCAGATAGCCTCACTTTGTCCTCCTCCTTTGTCCCCGAGAAACACTTCATACAGGGTAATTGTCAGAACAGGATGTGCACCCCATTCTTCAGATCCGTTCCGTTGCAAAGGCTGCTTCCAGCTGACACGGAAGGAAGAGACCCACAGCTGTGGCCTACTTTGATTTCAATACTGATTTTGAGTGCATATTACTGGGCTATATCCCATATGGAACAGCAGAGGGCGCACTTGGACAGCTAACGCTTCACACCTTTCGTGAATGGCTGTGTGATTTCATTTTTCATAATTCTGTGATAACTATTTAAAACTGATTACAGTTAATCTAGTTTTTAAAACAATTTGAATAAATCTACAAGATCAGATTAATATATTTGATATCTATGCCATGTACCTACCGACACTAGATCACATTCTGATAGTCTGTATTTAATTCTTTAAAAAAATAGAACAGGGGCTATAGCTCAGTGGTAGAGCACTTACCTAGCATGTGTGAGGCTCTGGGTTCAATCATCAGTCCTGGAAAAAAAAAAACTCGACACAACTTTTGGGCCAGGCATAGTGGCACACACCTTTAATTCCAACACTGGGGAGACAGAGGCAGGCAGAGCTCTGTGAGATCGAGGCCAGCCTGGTCTATATTGAGTTCCAGGCCAACAGGGGCTACAGGGAGACTCTGTCTCAAACAACAACAAAACAAACAAACAAACAAACAAACAAACAAACAAACAAACAACAAAAAAAACCCCAAAACCCCAAAATAAAACAAACAGTAAAATCAATTTAACCTAAACCCTCTCCTAGAATTAGCTACTATTACAAACAGTATTTATTCCTACCTTTCATACTTTTAGATTAAAAATTAGATAATTATGTATGTGTTTGTATTATACAGTATTTCTTTGCAGATTTAATTTTGTATAAGTTGTTTTCTATCTTTATTTCCTTTTGAGACTTGCTCCCCAGCACCGCACATTGCATTTCTGAGATTTGTCTTTGGTGCTGAATGCAGCCCTAGGCACCTCCCAGGGTTCTACTGAACCTCCTTGCAGTGGAAAAGATTGGGCAGGACACCAGGAGTGTACAGGAAGCAGGTATTTTATTTAGGATGCAGCCTGGTCCAGTGGGCTCAAGCCCTGAAGTTGGTACCTTGAAAGAAATTATCACATATCTTTTATACGTTAGACATTGGGTTGCAGTGAGAAGGAAACACAATACTGTATTGAAAATATTGATTGGTTACCAGTAAAGTCCGAAAACCAAGCAAATAATTATAAATTTAGGAAAGAAAAATAAATGTTAAAAATCCCTTGTCTGAAAGTTACTGCAGAAGTCCCCACTTGAGGGAAGTACAAAGATGAACCATCTGTGGAAGGACAGAACCATAGGCTGGCAGGGGGTGACTGCCAGGTTCCAACTACAAAGCCTGCCGGCAAACATCCTGCTGACAAGTTGATACAGACGCACGAAGAGAGAGAAAATAAGGATTACAATCCTTATTTTCCTTGACTATTTCGTCAGGCTGTATATCAACATAGTACATTTATTTAATCTATTTACGCCCCAGTTGATGGATATTAGCTTTCCTATTTTTAAGAATACTGCATGGAGCAGCATAGGGTGGTGGTGGACACACCTGTAATTCCGGAACTCATGAGAGGATCATGAGATTGAGGTCACCTCTGGCTACATGGTGAGACCTGGTTTCTAAAACAAGAACCAAATACAAACTCAATACGAAACCCAAACCAACCAAACAAACCCCTGCAAGGATGTGTTTGTTCTTATGTGCAGAAGAAGCATTGTGGGATTGTGTGGTAAAATCGGTAGCATCTTCAACTTTTTGGCTTTGATTTTTAAGAGAGGGTCTCCTTATAAAACGAGCTGGTCTGGAACTTGCTATGTAGACCATTTTGGGCTTGATTTCACAGAGATCTGCCTGCCTCTGCTTCTTGAGTGCTGGCATGTCCCATCACACCCAGCTGCATCTTCAACTTTAACACATATTGCCAAGTCATTTTCAAAATGTTGGAATCAAACTTGACAGTGTTTTCATTGGTGATCACACTGTTTTTCATTTTTCCGTTATTCCAGCAATCAATATTATTAGAACAAAACTTTTGCAAATATAATGCATATGTGTAGCTAAAATTCCTTCTGGGAGGCACAAACAACATCCAGTTCCTTCCTCCCACTGGTCCCCACAACAAACTGAGGTCTGATTTCACTCAGCTGCAGTCTGGGGGAAGCAGTGAGTTTACTGGGCTTACTAACAGAGCAGTGGGTGAGGGTTTACTTAGAGGAGTTTGGGTGCTCCCCTCCTAAGGCCACGCTGGAAAGTCTCCATTCAGTTGTGGATTGTGACTTCCCCACAGCTGCATAAAATGGCAAGAGAACCTTCCCTCAGCTTCCTCAGTTTACATACTCTTAGCCCCTCTCTCTCCTGCAACTAGGGCTGCTGGTGGGTTGGGAGGTGTGGCTGACTCTCCCTGCCCTTCCTTTCTTGCTGAGAGTCATAGTCCACAAGCTTACGTGTGTGATGATCCTAGGCAAGCAGGTGCAACCAAGCTTGTAAAGAGGCATCTATCTGTGCACAGTCTTCCTGTCGGAGGACAGTCCTATGCAACAACATGGTAATACTTCTCTCATTTATCTTCATTCCTCTCATTATTAGTGAGGTTGCTTCTCCTGTGAATTTCATGTTCATGTTTTTTGTTCAGTTTTCTACTGGGTGACTAATAACTTGTTAGCACATGAGTTACAAGTGTCTTCTATGTCTGTGGCTTCTTTATAAAATTAGTTCATGGTGATGATCTTTGTTGAGTGCTCAGTTTTAATGTAGCCCTAGTAATCAGGATCTCTGTAATGCTGGCATTTTGAGTCTTCTTTAGGATTTCCTTATCCCTTTTTAGCAAAGAGATATTTGTGTATTTCTAGACTTTCAGCCTTCGTTTTTCACATTTAACCTTTCAATTGTTTGGATTAATGTACGTGTAATTATATTTTATTTTTCCAGTGGATAATATGTTGCTCCAGAACTAATTAGGAGTAGTTCCTCTTTCCTCAATGACTCATCAGGTCATATCTGGCACAGCTCGTTTCCTCAATGTTAAAATATGTCTTCTGGATCTCTCTTCTAATTTGTTAGAACCGACCTTGGTACGATTGATGTTATGGACCAAATAATTCTTTGCTGTGAGGGTCTGTCTTATGCATTGTGGAGTGTATAATAACTCCCCTGATTCTCTCTAGGTACCATAGCATCTCACAAGTTATGACAGTGAAAAATGTGTTTAGACACGACCCTTGGTTGAAACTTACATTAAGCTATCTATCATCTATCTATCATCTACCTATCTATCTATCTATCTATCTATCTATCTACCTATCTATCAATCATCTATCTATGTATCTATCTATCTACCTATCTATCTATCTATCTATCTATCTATCTATCTATCAATCATCTATCTATGTATCTATCTATCTACCTATCTATCTATCTATCTATCTATCTACCTATCTATCAATCATCTATCTATGTATCTATCTATCTACCTATCTATCTATCTATCTATCTATCTACCTATCTATCAATCATCTATCTATGTATCTATCTATCTACCTATCTATCTATCTATCTATCTATCTATTGTGAATAGTGTCACAAAAAAATATGAATGTGCAAGTAGATTGACTTAAAGCCGTCCAGGTTGATACATAGGAATGGGTACAGATTATCTATCTATCATCTATCTATCTGTCTATCTATCTATCATCTATCTATATCTATCTATCTATCTATCATCTATCTATCTATCATCTATCAATCATCTATCTATTATCATCATCTATCATCTATGTATCTATCTTCAATCATCTGTCTAATCTATCATCATCCGTTTCTCAGTATGAGATTATAAATAAATTTCCCTTCATTTATTTTCAGAAATAAGACACTTGGCCCTCCTTTTAGTCTCTTCTTACCCTAGGATCCCTGAGTCTTATCCAGTGATCTGTGTTGGTGGAGAGAAGTACATTTTTGCTTATTGGTGGGTCATTTCTGTTGATGTACCATGGAGACTCATCTGGCTGGTGTGGCAGCACCCAGTGCTGTAGGTGGGATCCTTCTCCTCTGGGATGGGGAGTAGCCACCTGCAAACACTTTTAGATGGTGGTAACTGATCTTCACACAATAATCTCCTCCTCCCTTGTCCCTCCAGGTAAGGGCTGAGGAAAGTGCCCAGTCACTGGACCTTTCGTGTTCTTTCCTGGGTGCTTTTTCTCACTTATGCCAAGTTCAGAAAAGAGTCTCCTTTAGCTGAGTCAGCCCATTAGTTTGTTCTTTAATTGCATCCATTTTGCCATCCAGGCAAGCCTTCCATGTACCTAATAAACTCGCATGTTTTGAGAGCACTGCTCTGTTTATTCTGTGTTCTCAGTCACTATTTTTCTTTTTGTAATATTTAGCGCACCCCCCATGCTGTTTCCTCCCAAATGTTTGGTGATTTTTGTTTGTTGCATATCTGAAAATCTGTTCTGTCACTGTTGCCAACTACCAGTGTTTGTGGAGGATTCTCACCCTCTTGAGGGCCAGCGGCTCTGTGAGAGGCAGTATCTCTGAGCCCATGGCCCTGGCACCTCACTGCCCAGTGTCCTGGAGAATAAGTAGGAGGCTGACTGTTAAATGACTGGAGCAAAGCTTCTCATAACCTGGGATCCTCATTGGCACAGACTGTGATCTCCAAAGACACTTTCCTGAATGCCACAAATCTGAATGCTGAAGTCCTGAAAGCTACAATTTCCTTGGATCAGCAAACAATAAAACAGGCTACAACAAAGAAGGGTAGACACCATTATGGGTTTACAGATTTCTTAAAAAAATCGTCTTTTAAAATATAAATAAATGTCTTTTACAAACTTTTCTAAAACTTTCCCATGGAATCATGTTATCAGAATTTTAATCTTTTTGAATTTCAACACTGAGGATTACAGCGTCTGGCATTGTGTCTTTCAGGAATATGGCTCAAATTCACATCTTGTTGGCCAGGTTAATAAATACTCTAGAAGCTCGCAACCCTTACATCCTGACTTTGAGCTAGTTTCTGAAGACCTAGATGGACATGCAAATTTTAGACTTTCTGTGATGGGGAAGGGAAAAGGATTTGTCTATATAGTTGAAGACACCATTTGGCCATTCCATGCTGAATCCAGCTCTAACTAATTTATAATTTCAAGCCTGCACATAATATAAGATGCATGGTTTTGGTTTGGTGAGGGCTCATGGGCAACAAACTCCCAGTTGTGCAGGTAGGAAGTCTGGTGACTTTTTGTTCATCTGAGATAAAGAAGTTGCTACAGTTGGAAGTCACCTGCCTGCCTGTAGAGAATGGGGGATTAGTGAATGAAGGGGAAGCCACAGACCACTGATGTGGGTGGGGTGTGTGGTGGTTTGAATGAGAATATCCCCCATAGGCTCTAAGTATTTGGACTTTTTGTCTCCAGTTGGTGGTGATATTTTGGGAGGTCTTAGAAGGTGTGGCCATGCTGGAGGAAGCATGTCACTGGGGGTGGGCTTAGAGAGTTCTTAAGCCTTGCCAGATCTGGAGTTGCTCTTGCTTCCTGTGCCTGCTTGAAGATGTTAGAGCTTAGCTTCTGCTCCTCCTCCAGCCACCTCTGCCGCCATGCCTCCCCACCATGATGGACTTTTGCCCCTTTGGAACCATAAGCTCAAATAAACTCTTCCTTCTATAAGTTGCTTTGGTCAGTGTTTCTTTCACAGCAACAGAAAAGTAACTAATACAGAAATTGGTACCAGAGAGTGGGCTGTTGGCTGTGACCATGTGGGGTTTTGGAGGAATGTAAAAAGCTTTGGAAGTTTGGACTAGAAAAGTGATTGATTGCTGTAAACAGAGCTTAACAGGTCATTCTAATAAGTGCCTGGAAGAAAGTAGTGCTGAGAACAATGAAATCCCACAGAGAAATAAGGGCTTAAGCAGCAAGTAAAGCAGAAATGTGTGTGTGTGTGTGTGTGTGTGTGTGTGTGTGTGTGTATGTTAGAGAAAGGAAGTTAGAGGTCATTGAGTGGCCAAAGGAGATTATGTTAGAGACTTCAACAAGTCCCTTATGTCTATTTCTCTATTATTTCTCAGTAAGAACCCTCATTTTTTGCTAGAAACTGGGCTGTTGGACCTACATATTCTTCCTCAGTTGCTACTGCTACTTCTATAGCTGCAGAGCCAGTCCTAGGCATGAGTATATGAACCCACATGGTTGGTACATGTTCTGTCCTTCAAGGGGTAATAGGAGCCCCTTCTTATCCCTTTCTCTCCCTGTTGGCTGGAGTGAAGATGAGTTAGCTAGAAGTGGAAGAGCTAGCCTCACCCAGGAGGTACTGCACAACTTAAAAAGTGAGATCGTGATACATGACAGAAGGAGACTGGGTCACTGGTAATTGTGGAACCTCCCCAAATAGTCCCGGGTCCCCTATGTCTATGTGAGAGAAAAATTTGTTTTCGAAGTCTAGTCCACAATAGAACCCAAACACGGAGTAACACAGAGAGGTAAAAACCTCAAGGATTTCGATAATGTTTTGTATTTCATGTGGCTATCCACAGATAAAAACAAAGTGTGTTTCCTTTTCTTTGAGACCATTTTGTTGAGTTAAAGGCCCCACTGTGTTTCTTGGGATGGAGGTCAGGCTGCTCTGCAATTTGGTGATTACCCAGCAGGCATGCACTTCTGATATTGGCTTGAGCCTTCCCCAGGGATGAACATTTCTTGAACACTTTCTCTAGTGCCTGATATTTTCACAAGAAAGCTTTTCTTTTCTTCAACATCAATCAAAAATTACATTTAAAAACAAAATGGGTTGATTCAGTGTTATAGGGATCCCATAAATAATTCAAGTGCCATATAAATGCCACATAAAGGTAAAGTATTTTAAGTAAGTCACAGTTATGAGCCCAGTTACGATACTGTTTCACGAAAGAGCAGATGATACTGGCCACTTCAATGATATATATGCTTATGCTCTGTGTATGTTAAAAACAGTCCATGTGAGGTATTATTTAAACGGAATAAGGTTAATGCTAAAGAGTAATATTTGAAAGCTTAAATGTCATAAATACTTCAAATATATATGGAAATTAAAGCAGAATTTTCTTTGTCTCCGTGTTCTTCCTCTCGTGTCTTTAAAGTTGAGAGCTAAGTTCCTTCAATAGGAGCCCCAAAGCCCCACATACCCAGTCTTCTCCCCAGTTCTGCCTGGGCTCCCTCAGGGTCAGCCAGATACACTTAGGCAAAATCTTTTCTAGTTCTCTCTTCATTTGATACAAGAGGGCTCAGCCCAGAAGGGAAGTTATGCTGTTTGCTTTACAGCAAGTTCAGTAAGGATTCTTTCTGATTGAATGGTATGTCTTTGAAAGTTCTGTATGTAATGTTACATATAGCCCAGGATAAGACTTTATTCAGACAGTGATCATTGCATCACATTTCAACGTGCCTGCTGCCTTTATTCGGGAGATTCTGTGGATGGGGAGCAGGAGATGTGATAAACGTGGAGGGGAGCTGGCCAGAGTTCCGCTTCACTCAGAGTAATCTGATAAAGCTCCTTTATTCATTTTTGTCTCACTTTAATAATACTATTCTTTGCAAAAACTTTAAAATAGCAACCATGGCCAGGTGTGGTGGCACACGCCTATAGTCCCAGCACTCGGGAGGCAGAGGCAGGCGGATCTCTGTGAGTTCAAAGCCAGCCTGGTCTACATAGTGAGTTCCAGGCCAGCTGGGGCTACAGGGAGACCCCGTCTCAAAAGGGAAAAAAACAAAACAAAATAAACCCCATGAATCTCACACAGTGTATTAGAATACGTAAACATCTTATTTATTAATCAGGGAACCAACAAGATGGAGTTTGGTATGTTTGTCCAGTTAAAGAGAAAATACTAGAATAAGAGTACAAAAGGGATACAGAACTGGTTAATGCTCTGTAGGACTCAATTCCTGAGGACAAACTTCTTTTAAAAATACTTTATTTTTATGTTTTAATTATGTATACATGTGTCTGTGTGCAGGTATGTGCACATAAGGGCAGGTGTTTGCAGAAGCCAGAAGAAGATATCAGGTCATTTGGAGCTGGAGTTACAAGTGGTTGTGAGCTGCCTGTGTGGGTGCTGGGAACTGAGCTTAGGTCCTCTGTAACAGCACTGTGCTCCTTTAACTCAGGAGCCATCTCTTTATGCCTGAGGATAATCTTTTTTTATTGGACAGAAAACCATTTACAATGTACAAGTCTTCTCTAAATTAACACTTAACTTACAGAATATGGGCAAACATACTAGTAAAAAAATAAACCTAATGGTGCTACATTCCCCAGAGAATCAGATGATCCTAATATAAGCTTGTCTTGGAATGACCTTTAAAGGGCACATAGTAATCTTTTCTCTAAGTTTTAGGCAATTTTTTCTGAACATTTTATTTCTTTGCCATTTTTAAGCATTTTACTTTTTTTTCTTAAAACTTAGAGCCTTTCTAAACCTGACATATATTTTTATTTTAACTATGAAACTCTCCATGAATTTTTGTATCATCCCTGAGCAGGGGTCATGCTAATCTTCTCTGTATCCAATGTTAGTATATGTGCTGCTGAAGTGAGCACCTGACATGTATTTAAAAAATATTTTTAAGTTAGCAAATAAATAACGGGTTTCAATATAGCATTTTAATGCATATATGTCATTATACTTTGTTCCTTCTGAGACAGGGTCTCCCATAGCCCCAGCTGGCCTGGAACTCACCATGTAGACCAGGCTGGCCTTGATCTCACAGAGATCTGCCTGCCTTTGTCTCCTGAGTGCTGGGATTAAAGGTGAGCGCCACCACGCCTGGCTATATATATTTTTTTATTGATTCTCCTTCCCTTTGACCTAACCTATGTCACAGTTTCACTTTTCCTTATGACGGAAAAAAATCCCATTGTGTACATGGGCCACTTCTTTAATTATTCATCCACATGTTGATGGACATCTAGTAGTCTGGTCCCATTTCCTGGCTATTGTGAATAGAGCAGATAAACATGGATGTACAAGGACCTCTGTGTTATGTTAACTTAGATTTCTTAGGGCATATACACAGTAGTGTATAGCTAGGTTATATGGTAGTTCTAGTTTTAATTTTTGAAGGAAACTATATTGATTTCCATAGTGACTCTACGAGCTTATATGAGTTCCTTTCTCCCTACAGTCTTTCCCAGATTTATGATTTGGAAGGGAGGGGAAGCAAGAGTCATGGACCCTTGCTTGAGATTCCAGTCACATCTCCCAACCAACTAATTGGTCCTGGGTGATTGTGGACTAGGGGCGGGGCTAAGGGTATACAGACTGGGGAAGCCTAGGGGTGACCCTGCTAGTTTATGTGGTTACAGGGAAGTCACCATCCAGGCCTGGATGAAGACTTTCCAGTGCAGTCTTACTGGGGGAGCGCCCACACTCCTGTAAGTAAATCCTCACCATTGCACTGTAGTAAGCCTACTGGTTTCTCTGACTGCAGTTTGATTAAATTGACCTCGATTTGTCATTGTGACCAAGGGAAGAGGGGGTGGATGTTGTTCATACCCGTCAGAAGGAATTTTAGTGACACTCTTACAAGTTGTTTTTTTAATTAAAAATGTTTTTTGCTTTATTTTTATTTTATGTGTGTGTACTGTGTGCATGTATGTAAGTGCCCCTATGTCATTCAATGTCCACAGAGGACAGAAGAAGGCTTCAGATCCCCCGGAATGTTTGTTAGTTGCCATGTAGGTGCTGGGATTTGAACCTGAATCTTCTGCATGAACAGCCAGCACTCTTAACAGCTGAGCCATCTCTCCAGCCCCTCAAAACAGTTTTTTAAAAACGAACTTCTGAGAATGTCATTCAATATGTTTTGATCATATTTAGACCCCTATCTGCACCCTCCTATGACCCCTGCCTGATTTCATGTACTCTTATTCTATACACATTTTAAGACTTGTAGATTTTGGTATGCTTTATTTTCATTTTCATTCAGTTCTAGAAACAAAAAAAAATTCCCTTCTTGATTTCTTCCTTCACCCAGTTTGCATCCAGTAGTGTTTTGTTCGGGTTCCATGACTTTCTGTATTTTCCCACTTTCTGTTGTTGTCGATATCCAGCTTTATTTCTCTGTGGTCAGAAAGGATACAGGATGTTGTTTCAATTTTCCAAAATCTGTTAAGACTTATTTTGTGCCTTAGTATGTGGTTGATTTTGGAGACAGTTCCATGGACTGCTGGGAAGAAAATGTATTCTTCGGTGTTAGGGTGGAATGTTATGTAGATGTCTGTTAAGCCCATTTGATTTACATCATTTAACTTTTGGACTTCTCTGTTTAGTTTTTGTTTCAATGACCTCTCTATTCGTGAGAGTTGGGTTCTGAAGTTGGAGTCAATCAGTGATTTTAGATCTGAGAGTATTTTTAAAAAATAAAATTGGGTGTCCCTATGCTTGGTAATACATGTTTGGGATTATAATATCTTTTTGGTGGTTTTTTTTTTGAGTGTGAAATGTCTTTCCTCATCTTTTCTGACTAGTTCTAGTTTGAAATTGATTATGTCAGATAGCATAGCTACACCTGCTTGTTGTCTTGTCTTAGCACACCTTCTTCCAATATTTTACCATCAGATGATATTGATCATTGACGGTAAGGTGTGTTTCTTGGAGGCAGAAAAAAGATGGATCCTGTTTTCTACTCCAAACATTTACTGTGTGTTTTGATTAGAGAATTGAGTCCAATAATATTGAAAGTTACTATTGACCAGCGTTTCTTAATATGTGTCGTTTTGTTGTGGAGGTGTTTTCTTTTGTGATTTACTCTTTCTGTCTTGCAGCGTTTGGTACCCTTTCTTTGTTCTGTACATTTAGTGTTTTGGTTATCATAGGACGTGGGAGCTTCTTTTCTGGTCCTGTTTGGTGTTCTGTATGTTTCTTGGATCTCAAAAGGCATCTATTTCCTTACATTTAGGGTTTTCTTCCATGATTTTGTTGAAAATATTTCTCTGCCTCTGACCTGGGTTTCTTCTCCTTTTTCTATAGCTATGATTCATAGATTTGGTCTTTTCATAGTATCTCAAAGTTCCAGCACATTCTGTTCCTGAGATTTTTTTTTTTTTTTTAGATTTGACATTTTCTTTGACTGAAGGATCTAATTCCACTACCTTGTCATCAAGGTTTGAGAGTCTCCCATGTGATTCATTCTATTGACGTTTTCCACTTAAAAAATGTCATTGACATCTCTGGGGGTTGAGGTTAATAGGGAGTCACCCAGGTGTTCCTGGCTACGGCAGGAAGCTGCTTTGGCGTGATGGCAGATATTTGGGGGTAGCCTATTTGGGTCTCAAGTCCACGTGGGGGAGCTGAAGAGTCCTTGGTGTGCAGTCTTCTGGGGACAGGCAAATTCCAAAGGGAAGGTGGGTGTCAGGAAGAGGTAGGGGTTATTGATTGCTGGAGACAGAGATTTGGAGTGATGTGGAAATTGGAGAGTCCCTGCTGCAGCCTTTTGAGATAATGTGAATCCCAAAGGGAGGGAGGTAGTCAGGAAGAGGTGGGGGTCCCTAGTAAGCAGCAATGGGAATAGGAGTGATAGCATGGGGTGGGGCAGCCTACCTGGGTCTCGGGGGCCATATGGGGTAACTAGAGCATCCCTAGACCAGCCAGCTGGGTTCAAGCAATCCTAAAGTGAGGGAGGGAGTCAGCAAAAGGTGAGGGACACAGGTAAGCGGTGGTGGCAGGAATAGGGGTAATAGCAGAGTGCTTTTGAAGCAGTTTTAATTTGTATTTCCCTGATGAATTAGATTGTCAAATACATTTTAAAATGTTTTTTAAGTCCTTGAATTTCTTCTTTGAGAACTGTCTACTTAGTTTTAGCCAGTTCATTGACTGGATGATCTGAATTTTTGGTGTTTTTCTGCAGTTATTTATGTATTGTAGATACTAATCCATTGTCTGATGTGTAGTTGGCATATATCTTTTTATGTTCTATAGGCTGCCTCTTTGCTTTGATGATTGTTTTCTTTGCTGTACAGAAGCTTTTTAAACATTATTTATTTAATAACCATATAATTAGAAGAAGCATTTCGTTACAACAGCATTGACATA